>NC_056732.1:781662565-781919947 GCF_019279795.1 Protopterus annectens | reverse complement strand
GAAATGGAAGTTTTGACTCTTTTCTTCAGTTAGTGCTGGCTTGAATTTTATTATTTGTTAATAATTGCAGATGTGGGGCTAGCCACGTCCTTTGATTTCCTGTCCTTGCCTAATTAAGTGGCACAGTTTAAAATATTTTCTGCTTAAAAACCTCAGCATTGGCCAGCTAAGATCTAGCTGTATTCAACTGGACATATAAGAGAATTTAAGTACCTTTATCTGCACTTTTTTTCAAATAATGCAGTATTTAAATTGATTTAACTGTGTTGCATGATTATTAACTGAACTGGAAGTTTTGACACTGTTCTTCAGTTAGTGCTGGATTGAATTTTATTATTTGTTAGTAATTACAGATGTGGGGGTAGCCACATCCTTTAATTTCCTGTCCTTGCCTATTTAAGTGGCACAGTTTGACATATTTTCTGCTTAAAAACCTCAGCTTTGGCCAGCTAAGGTCTAGCTGTATTCAACTGGACGTATAATAGAATTTAAGTACCTGTATCTGCACTTTTTTTCAAATAATACCGTATTTACATTGATTTAACTGTGTTACATGATTATCAATTGAACTGGAAGTTTTGACTCTGTCCTTCAGTTAGTGCTGGCTTGAATTTTATTATTTGTTAGTAATTGCAGGTGTGGGGGTAGCCACATCCTTTGACTTCCTGTCCTTGCCTATTTAAGTGGTACAGTTTGAAAAATTTTCTGCTTAAAAACCTCAGCTTTGGCTGGCTAAGATCTAGCTGTATTCAACTGGATGTATAAGAGAATTTAAGTACCTTTATCTGCACTTTTTTTCAAATAATACAGTATTTAAATTGATTTAACTGTGTTGCATGATTATTAACTGAACTGGAAGTTTTGACTCTGTTCTTCAGTTAGTGTGGCTTGAATTTTTTTATTTGTTAGTAATTGCAGGTGTGGGTGTAGCCACATCCTTTGATTTCCTCTCCTTGCCTATTTAAGTGGTACAGTTTGAAATATTTTCTGCTTAAAAACCTCAGCTTTGGCCAGCTAAGATCTAGGTGTATTCAACTGGACATATAATAGAATGTAAGTACCTTTATCTGCACTTTTTTTCAAATAATACAGCATTTAAATTGATTTAACTGTGTTGCATAGTTATTAACTGAACTGGAAATTTTGACTGTGTTTTTCAGTTAGTGCTGGCTTGAATTTTATTATTTGTTAGTAATTGCAGGTGTGGGGGTAGCCACATCCTTTGATTTCCTGTCCTTGCCTAATTAAGTGGCACAGTTTATAATATTTTCTGCTTAAAAACCTCAGCTTTGGCCAGCTAAGATCTAGGTGTATTCAACTGGACGTATACGAGAATTTAAGTACCTTTATCTGAACTTATTTCAAATAATACAGTATTTAAATTGATTTAACTGTGTTGCATGATTATTAACTGAACTGGAAGTTTTGACTGTGTTGTTCAGTTAGTGCTGGCTTGAATTTTATTATTTGTTAGTAATTGCAGTTGTGTGTGTTGCCACATCCTTTGATTTCCTGTCCTTGCCTATTTAAGTGGCACAGTTTGAAATATTTTCTGCTTACAAACCTCAGATTTCGCCGGCTAACATCAATTGGGCGTATAAGCGAATTTAAGTACCTTTATCTGCACTTTTTTTCAAGTAATGCACCATTTAAATTGATTTAACTGTGTTGCATGATTATTAAGTGAACTGGAAGTTTTGACTCTTTTCTTCAGTTAGTGCTGGCTTGAATTTTATTATTTGTTAATAATTGCAGATGTGGGGCTAGCCACGTCCTTTGATTTCCTGTCCTTGCCTAATTAAGTGGCACAGTTTAAAATATTTTCTGCTTAAAAACCACAGCATTGGCCAGCTAAGATCTAGCTGTATTCAACTGGACATATAAGAGAATTTAAGTCCCTTTATCTGCACTTTTTTTCAAATAATGCAGTATTTAAATTGATTTAACTGTGTTGCATGATTATTAACTGAACTGGAAGTTTTGACACTGTTCTTCAGTTAGTGCTGGATTGAATTTTATTATTTGTTAGTAATTGCAGATGTGGGGGTAGCCACATCCTTTAATTTCCTGTCCTTGCCTATTTAAGTGGCACAGTTTGACATATTTAATGCTTATAAACCTCAGCTTTGGCCAGCAAAGATCTAGCTGTATTCAAATGGACGTATAAGAGAATGTAAGTACCTTTATCTGCACTTTTTTCAAATAATACAGCATTTAAATTGATTTAACTGTGTTGCATGATTATTAACTGAACTGGAAGCTTTGACTCTGTTCTTCAGTTAGTGCTGACTTGAATTTTATTATTTGTTAGTAATTGCAGGTGTGGGCGTAGCCACATCCCATGATTTCTTGTCCTTGCCTATTTAAGTGGTACAGTTTGAAATATTTTCTGCTTAAAAACCTCAGCTTTGGCCAGCTAAGGTCTAGCTGTATTCAACTGGACGTATAATAGAATTTAAGTACCTGTATCTGCACTTTTTTTCAAATAATACCGTATTTACATTGATTTAACTGTGTTACATGATTATTAATTGAACTGGAAGTTTTGACTCTGTCCTTCAGTTAGTGCTGGCTTGAATTTTATTATTTGTTAGTAATTGTAGGTGTGGGGGTAGCCACATCCTTTACTTCCTGTCCTTGCCTATTTAAGTGGTACAGTTTGAAATATTTTCTGCTTAAAAACCTCAGCTTTGGCTGGCTAAGATCTAGCTGTATTCAACTGGATGTATAAGAGAATTTAAGTACCTTTATCTGCACTTTTTTCAAATAATACAGTATTTAAATTGATTTAACTGTGTTGCATGATTATTAACTGAACTGGAAGTTTTGACTCTGTTCTTCAGTTAGTGTGGCTTGAATTTTTTTATTTGTTAGTAATTGCAGGTGTGGGTGTAGCCACATCCTTTGATTTCCTCTCCTTGCCTATTTAAGTGGTACAGTTTGAAATATTTTCTGCTTAAAAACCTCAGCTTTAGCCAGCTAAGATCTAGGTGTATTCAACTGGACATATAAGAGAATGTAAGTACCTTTATCTGCACTTTTTTTCAAATAATACAGCATTTAAATTGATTTAACTGTGTTGCATAGTTATTAACTGAACTGGAAGTTTTGACTGTGTTTTTCAGTTAGTGCTGGCTTGAATTTTATTATTTGTTAGTAAGTGCAGGTGTGGGTGTAGCCACATCCTTTGATTTCCTGTCCTTGCCTATCTAAGTGGCAAAGTTTGAAATATTTTCTGCTTACAAACCTCAGCTTTGGCTGGCTAAGATCAATTGGACGTATAAGAGAATTTAAGTACCTTTATCTGCACTTTTTTTCAAGTAATACAACATTTAAATTGATTTAACTATGTTGCATGATTATTAAGTGAACTGGAAGTTTTGACTGTTTTCTTCAGTTAGTGCTGGCTTGAATTTTATTATTTGTTAGTAATTGCAGGTGTGGGGGTAGCCACATCCTTTGATTTCCTGTCCTTGCCTAATTAAGTGGCACAGTTTAAAATATTTTCTGCTTAAAAACCTCAGCTTTGGCCCGCTAAGATCTAGCTGTATTCAACTGGACGTATAAGAGAATTTAAGTACCTTTATCTGCACTTTTTTTCAAATAATACAGTATTTAAATTGATTTAACTGTGTTGCATGATTATTAACTGAACTGGAAGTTTTGACACTGTTCTTCAGTTAGTGCTGGCTTGAATTTTATTATTTGTTAGTAATTGCAGGTGTGGGGGTAGCCACATCCTTTTATTTCCTGTCCTTGCCTATTTAAGTGGCACAGTTTGACATATTTTCTGCTTATAAACCTCAGCTTTGGCCAGCTGAGATCTAGCTGTATTCAAATGGACGTATAAGAGAATGTAAGTACCTTTATCTGCACTTTTTTTCAAATAATACACTATTTAAATTGATTTAACTGTGTTGCATGATTATTAACTGAACTGGAAGTTTTGACTCTGTTCTTCAGTTAGTGCTTGCTTGAATTTTATTATTTGTTAGTAATTGCAGGTATGGGGGTAGCCACATCCTTTGATTTCCTGTCCTTGCGTATTTAAGTAGTACAGTTTGAAATATTTTCACCTGAAAAACCTCAGCTTTCGCTGGATAAGATATAGCTGTATTCAACTGGACATATAACAGAATTTAAGTAGCTATATCTGCACTTTTTGTCAAATAATACAGTATTTACAATGATTTAACTGTGTTGCATGATTATTAACTGAACTGGAAGTTTTGACTCTGTTCTTCAGTTAGTGCTGGCTTGAATTTTATTATTTGTTAGTAATTGCTGGTGTGGGGGTAGCCACATCCTTTGACTTCCTGTCCTTGCCTATTTAAGTGGTACAGTTTGAAATATTTTCTGCTTAAAAACCTCAGCTTTGGCTGGCTAAGATCTAGCTGTATTCAACTGGATGTATAAGAGAATTTAAGTACCTTTATCTGCACTTTTTTTCAAATAATGCAGTATTTAAATTGATTTAACTGTGGTGCATGATTATAAACTGAACTCGAAGTTTTGACTCTGTTCGTATGTTAGTGCTGGCTTGAATTTTATTATTTGTTAGGAATTGCAGGTGTGGGGGTAGCCACATCCTTTAATTTCCTGTCCTTGCCTATTTAAGTGGCACAGTTTGACATATTTTCTGCTTAAAAACCTCAGCTTTGGCCAGCTAAGATCTAGTTGTATTCAAATGCACGTATAAGAGAATGTAAGTACCTTTATCTGCACTTTTTTTCAAATAATACAGCATTTAAATTTATTTAACTGTGTTGCATAGTTATTAACTGAACTGGAAGTTTTGACTCTGATCTTCAGTTAGTGCTGGCTTGAATTTTATTATTTGTTAGTAATTGCAGGTGTGGGTGTAGCCACATCCTTTGATTTCCTCTCCTTGCCTATTTAAGTGGTAGAGTTTGAAATATTTTCTGCTAAAAACCTCAGCTTTGGCCGGCTAAGATCGTGCTGTTTTCAACTGGATGTATAAGATAATTTAAGTACCTTTATCTGCACTTTTTTTTCAAATAATTCAGTATTTAAATTGATTTAACTGTGTTGCATGATTAGTAACTGAACTGGAAGTTTTGACTCGGTTCTTCAGTTAGTGCTGGCTTGAATTTTATTATTTGTTAGTAAATGGAGGTGTGGGGGTAGCCACATCCTTTGATTGCCTGTCCTTGCCTATTTAAGTAGTACAGTTTGAAATATTTTCTGCTTAAAAACCTCAGCTTTGTCCAGCTAAGATCTAGCTGTATGCAACTGGATGTATAAGATAATTTAAGTACCTTTATCTGCAGTTTTTTCAAATAATACAGTATTTAAATTGATTTAACTGTGTTGCATGATTATTAACTGAACTGGAAGTTTTGACTCTGTTCTTCAGTTAGTGCTGGCTTGAATTTTATTATTTGTTAATAATTGCAGGTGTGGGGGTAACCACATCCTTTGATTTTCTGTCCTTGCCTATTTAAGTGGTACAGTTTGAAATATTTTCTGCTAAAAACCTCAGCTTTGGCCGGCTAAGAACTAGCTGTATTCAGCTGGAAGTTTAAGATAATTTAAGTACCTTTATCTGCACATTTTTTCAAATAATACAGTATTTAAATTGATTTAACCGTGTTGCATGATTATTAACTGAACTGGAAGTTTTGACTCTGTTCTTCAGTTAGTGCTGGCTTGAATTTTATTATTTGTTAGTAATTGCAGGTGTGGGGGTAGCCACATCCTTTGATTTCCTGTCCTTGCCTATTTAAGTGGTACAGTTTGAAATATTTTCTGCTTAAAAACCTAAGCTTTGGCCGGCTAAGATCTTGCTGTTTTCAATTGGATGTATAAGAGAATTTAAGTACCTTTATCTGCACTTTTTTTCAAATAATACAGTATTTAAATTGATTTAACTTTGTTGCATGATTATTAACTGAACTGGAAGTTTTGACTCTGTTCTTCAGTTAGTGCAGGCTTGAATTTTATTATTTTGTAGTAAATGCATGTGTGGGGGTAGCCACATCCTTTGATTTCCTGTCCTTGCCTATTTAAGTGGTACAGTTTGAAATATTTTCTGCTTAAAAACCTCAGCTTTGGCTGGCTAAGATCTAGCTGTTTTCAACTGGATGTATAAGAAAATTTAAGTACCTTTATCTGCACTTTTTTTCAAATAATAAAGTATTTAAATTGATTTAACTGTGTTGCATGATTATTAACTGAACTGGAAGTTTTGACTCTGTTCTTCAGTTAGTGCTGGCTTGAATTTTATTATTTGTTAGTATTTGCAGGTGTGGGCGTAGCCACATCCTTTGATATCTTGTCCTTGCCTATTTAAGTGGAACAGTTTGAAATATTTTCTGCTTAAAAACCTCAGCTTTATCCAGTTATGATCTGGCTGTATTCAACTGGACGTATAATAGAATTTATGTACCTTTATCTGCACTTTTTTTCAAATAATACACTAGTTAAATTGATTTAACTGTGTTGCATGATTATTTTTTTTTCAATAATCCGTCTTTTATTCTTTTCAAATATACTAATAGAAAACTACTACGTATATGCAATATATACATGAATGCTTCCAACAGTTACACAAAACATTGTATATTAACATAAGTTATTGGATAGGTAATACAACAGGAAAAACATCAATCTGTAATAGTAATATAACCTATACCTAATCTAAAATTGAATCTATACTACGAATATGCATCCTGAGAAAAAGTGGATAGGAACCTCTAGGCCAACACAATGTTAAAGATTTGCTCCCATATTTTTGTATTATTTATACTTTTCTTGTGGTCCTTAATTAATTATTTGTGTACTAGAATATGTCTTATTGCTAGCGTTTTAAAGTTTTCCCAAGAAGTCTGGGCTGGGTTCAACCAGTTTGTTGCTATGTAAAGTTTCATTAATAAGCAAATATTAATAAGTATGATCCTTTGTGATGTATCTAAATTATTCGGGGGAATATGACGGATCATAAATTCCCAAGAAAGTGTCGAGTGTTGGTAGCCCATTTTTTGTAATTGAAGCTTTAAGGAATTCCAAAGTTTAAAAATGCATTTACAACTCCAGAACATGTGTAAAAGGTCAGCCGTCTGATCTATACAGTACGGACATTTAGGAGAGTTCTTTGAGTTAAATTTATGAAGAGTAAGACGGGTATGATACGCATTATTAAAAATCATCAATTGAGTGAATAATAATTTTTGTAGGGATACTGACTTTAGTGTTAAGTTAATTGCTTTCAAAATCCAACTGTCATCAACCAATATTAATTTTTCCTTCCAGTAATTAGATAGGAGAATGTGTTTGTTATATTTCATCTCTTTTATCAATTTATATGAGGCAGTTATATATTTACTGTCCTGTATCAGAGTTTGCCATAAATTGTGACAAATGTTTAGGTCTTCTTCTCTAACTTTAAAGTTACTGAAATAACTTATAGCAAGATCTTTTAATTGCCTCATGATAATT
This sequence comes from Protopterus annectens, assembly GCF_019279795.1. Taxonomy (NCBI): domain Eukaryota; kingdom Metazoa; phylum Chordata; order Ceratodontiformes; family Protopteridae; genus Protopterus; species Protopterus annectens. The sequence goes on along the minus strand of NC_056732.1, from coordinate 781,912,489 downwards.
AGATATGAAATAGGAAGATTCATTTCTCTTAAAATATCTTGTATTAACTCACCAAGAAAAGGGTATAAATCAAGTATAGTTAAATCATTTATTAGTGGGAAATTCTTTAAATCTATCAGTTGATTACCAGTTGTTAAATTTGGGTTCTTGTGGAATGGTTGAAACGTCATCATAAACTGTAACAGGTTTAAAGAAGTAAAGAGAATTTGAACTGAAGTTACATATACTTTAACATGTTCCATCAAGTCGTATTTACTGAGAGTTCCTTTATTTAAAAAGGGTAATGCTTTACAATTAATTCCCACTCCAGTTACATGTTTATGAGTCAGGATCAACCACTTGGGTGACCATCTCAGACTGGATCTATCAAAGTGAATTACTCTTAAAATTCTGTTAGCATTTATTATTAAATAATAGGTTTCAAAATCCGGTAAATCTAAACCTCCCCTACTTTTCGGAGTCATCAGTTTCTCATACGTTATTCTCGTTTTCCTAGGTTCCCAAAGAAATCTCCCTAGTCCTATATGAAGTTGTTTAAAAAACTTCCTCGTAATTCTAAGTTGTGTAGCTCTGAAAATGTATAATATTCTGGGAAGAACATTCATTTTGATAATTGCGGTTCTTGCCATTATTGGTAATTTCAAATTACTCCATCGTTTTAAGTCAGATGTTATCTGATCCCAAATTATTTTAACATTGTTCACAAAAAAGTCTCTATTGTCAATTGAAAAAACAATGCCCAAGTATTTTGTTCTTTCCTCAGACTTTACCTGTCCTATCAGTGGTAACAATGAAAAGGGTATAGGCATCTTTAATGGAAATATTTTGTTTTTTTTTAAAGTAAATTTTATAATTAGATATTTTCGCAAAGTCTTCCACTGCTTTTAATATTTTCTTAGTATCTGAAACAGGTGTGGTACAATATATATTTAAATCATCTGCAAAGGCAGCCATATTTATCCTCGTACCATACAATATCGGGGGATTATAATAAATATTTTGTTTGAAGTGTAAAAATAATGGTTCCAAATATAGGTTAAATAAAATAGGAGATAACGGGCATCCTTGACAGGTACCATTTTTAATTTGTATTCTTTTAGAGAAGTCTTTATTGATAAATAAATTAGTATAAGCGTTGGTGTATATTTTCCTTAATGTTAGAATGAAATCTTGAGGTATATTAAAGTATACTAAAATATCAAATAAATATTCCAAATTAACTCTATCAAATGCTTTTTGTGCATCAGTTATAAGTGCATACATATTAAGATTTTTATAATTGGCGTAGGAGATTAATGTGTGCAGTGTTAACGTATTATCAGTAGTCTGTCTCCCATTTATAAACCCAGCCTGTTCATCTGAGATTATTAAATTGACTACCCTCTTCAGTCTATTTGCCAGGATGGATGTCATAATTTTCATGTCCATATTCAACAGTGAAATGGGTCTATAGTTGTCTGGGTTTTTACAATCAACATTCTCTTTAGGTATAAGAATTGTCTTTGAAGCATTAAAGTGGGGATCATAAATTTTATTCTGAATTATGTAGTTAAATATCTGTGGAAGTATTCTACTCAAAATCTCACTAAAAGTTTTGTAAAATTCAGAGGTCAAACCGTCCGGCCCTGGAGCTTTGTGGGGTTTCCAGTTCTTAATTATCTCTGTTATCTCCTCCGATTAAATTTGTTTAGTTAAATCCATATGGAACTCATTATCAATTCTCGGGAATGTAATCTTCTGTAAGTAATCCTTCTTAACTTTATTTAGTAAAAGTTCCTGCTGTTCACCATAAATATGATTAAATATTGTTTCAAAGGTATTCATGATGTCTTCCTTATTAGTATATGTTCTATTATTATGGTGTATTTCAGAGATTAATAACGGTGTTTTCATTTGATTAATAATGCGTGCCAATGCTTTTGTGGGGTCTGTATATGATTTGCATATTTTACTAAAGTTTTATGTTCATAAAATGACAATTTACTATTATGTAATAAAAACAGATCTTTTTGACATTTTAATAATTCTGTTTCGGTTTATTATAGTTTCCCATTAACTTCTGATCTAGTAATTTAATTTTGGTTTCCAATTCTTGTATTTCCCTGATTTGTATTTTTTTATAGTAAGTAGCTTTTTGAAGAACAATTCCTCTTATTTGCGCTTTAGTCGTAGCCCATTCAATATCAGCGGGGTGTCGGTGTTTGAGAAGATTATAAAGTAATTGCTTAAGCATCTCTTTGACTTCTTTAAGTATATCTTCTTTGCTTAGTAAATATGGGTTTAGGGACCAATTGTACCCTCGAAGCCTGCTATTGTTCCTGTTACTCTTATTTAGTGATAATGTGATTTTAGAGTGATCCGACAACTGTCGAGCCTGAATGGAAACACATGGTTCAGAAGACATCAATACATCTGAGATTAGAAAAAAGTCAATTCTGGACCACATTTTGTGACAACTTGAGTAAAATTAAAATTATCTGCATTCATTTGGGTATTTGTATGCTTAAATGGGTCATATAGTTTAAAATTGGTTTTAAGTTCCTGTAATGCTATCACTGCCTGCTTATTAAAAAAACTTATATGAACTTGATTTATCCAACTTGGGATCTTGATACTAATTCCAGTCACCTCCCATTATTATATAACAATTATTATATCGGTGTAAGATGGAATAAAGTGAAGTTATAAAATAATGTTGGTTAGTACATGGGGCGTATATATTAATAAGTAACTCAGATTTGTCATAAGAATTGGATATAAGAATCACCAGACACCACTGTCCCTTTTTGTCTATTTTACAATCTAAAATTTTCTCTTGGTATTGTTTTTTAACAATAATTGCCACCCCTGCACTGTTCGTCGTCCCTTCCGCCGCCACTACCTCCCTAATCCATTTCTTGTCTTTCAATACAACCCACTGATCATTGGTCAAATGAGTTTCTTGTAATAAAATGAAACATGCTTTTGACTGGAAAAACAAATGTAAAAACAGTTTCCTTTTTTTCATGTTCTGGAGTCCTTTAGTATTCCAAGATTCTATTATCCACATATTAAGATTCTCAAACGTATACCTATATTTCCGAAATTAAAAGACAACCTTAGATTGAAGATCTTAGCACAGTATATGTTGTTTGGAAGCAAACCTGACATCCCATCCCTAACCAGTGCCTATCCACTATTCCTCTGGACCAGGATGTACATAGGTTTTTCACATTCTTTAAACTTTTCTGGGCACCTAAACTTGCTCTAACTCTACCAATTAACACAAAAACCTCATGCAAAAAACCTACAACTATATCTATTTCTACAGAGCTTAATCCAAACATTCCCTAATAATCACTGCTAACTAACTACAGCTCTAGACATATTTTTATTTAGTCAAACAAATGTACTAATTGTCCTATTAGAATCCAGACTAACTGATATCTGACAGAATTCTTATTCCACAGTAACATTGATACATTTTAACTTATTTATCGTATGAAATATTAATTAACAGAGAAAGCAAACACTTATTTAACATTGCAGAACAACATTAAGTCTGTTCTTAATTAACTGCTCTAACTGATTTAGTTATATATCATTATCAAAAGGCAAATGAAGATAACACTCTGCTAAAGCTTGATAAATAATGTAACTAACCTTATAAACTGTATATACACAAAGCATTTCACTTAAGAGATATAACCATATGACAGTACATAGAAAGATAATCTTCAGATTTCAATAAAAGGGAGAGAGAAAGAAAAAACAAAAGGAAAAAAAATGTCACACATTAAACATTTCAGGACCATAGTCTATTATGTATCCCCACCTTAAAATCCCTTATTGTCTAAGCCCTTACAATACTATTAGCACCATGTTACTATATTAAACAGAGCTCAACCATACATTGTTTTAATTAAGAAAGGGAAAACATGATAACCAGTACATTTTACATCAGTACTTATCCTACCTGTATACCTGTATAGATCCCTTTACTAAATCCTCATTACCATCAAAATAAGTCCAGGAAGCTTCGTTTTTAAGTCCAGTTAGTTTCCTCTAGTTCCCTGGTGTTCTTCCTGTTTGTTGAGCCTGATTTCTTCTTTTCGAGTTCGCGACGGGGGAACGAATATGCGGACGGACCTCCAGATGTGCTACCTTGAAATCGGTCCCTCTGCCTCCCCCGAAGGACTTCCTGCTACTTCGTGACTTGATTGAGTTCGTTGGAGCCATAAAACATTGGAAAATCCTCGTGGACAAACTGGAACTTTGAAGAAAAAAAAAAAAAGTAAACAAGCGGTTTCCAAGGGCCTGTTGAAGAAAAAAGAACAAACAAAGGGTTATAAAGCCTTGGGTCATCGTAAGTATGGGATCCCAGTCTGTCTGTTGTTGAAAAGAGCCTGGGTGGTCTGATCAAGCTTCCGAAGGTGGCAGGGACTTGAAAATCTTCAGAAAGGTAAGTCGTGCTTCTTTTTTTGTATTTACTGAGTATTTGGTGCCATCAACTGTAAAGATTAACGTATTAGGAAATTTCGTTTGGAACTTGATGCTTTTTTCAATCAGAAACTTACAGTATGGAGCTAACATTTGCCTGGCTTGTCTTATTTGTATTGGCAAGTCCTGTACCATGGATATTCTGTTATCTTGCCACATAATATATCCACCCTTCTTTTTAATAGTTAGAAGTATTTTGTTTACATCTTGAGAATTCAATATTTTGGCATAGATTGGTCTAGGTGCATTTGAGGCTTGTGGTTCTCTGAGTGCTCTATGGGCTCTTTCTTTAAAAAATTGTTTGATACTGTCAGAGTCCTTAAACATTATTTCGAGTATTTGTAAACTGGTAGTACTTAGATCATTGTATTGAATTGTTTCTGGAATTCCTCTAATAATTATATTATTCTGTCTGGATCTTGCTTCCAAGTCTAGAATTTTGTTTTGCATAGTTTGAATGTCCGCACCATGAGAGTCTGTTTTTTTAGTGAGCATTGTTATTTTGTCCTCATTTTCGGATATTCTGGTTTCTATCTTGTCCATCCTTTCCAGAATTTGATTGCATGTGGCACCAAATGTAAGCACCTGAGTTGATAAATCTTTTAAGGCTTCTTGAATGGGTAACAGCGCAGATTTAATTTCCTTCATGCTAGCTGGTTGATCTGGTTTGTTTGTCATTTCTGCTTTTGCGGGTTCCTGTTGTTTAAAAGTTTTCTGTCTTTTAATTAAAGATTCTTTTTCCGGAGACTGCAATGCTGATAATTTAGTTTTGGTAGTTGTGGTTTCCATATTTTTGTCTTCTCTTGACATTATAAGGCAAAATAAAACAGATTTATACCAAGGCTGAAACTTCAAATGAAAGTTAGATAAATCCTTTTTTTGATGCTCTGTTCAGAGTCAGGCAGACAATCAATTCCAATCCTGCTTTTTCTGTTTATTTTTTTCAGGTTCTTTCTCCTCAAAAGTGAAGTTTACTTCTAGTACCTTAGTTATTGCTGCCAATTAGTGTATTAAATCTTATAGTATATCCACAGGGTTGATTTTTAATTCTGGTATCTGGAGAGCTGTAGAAATGCAGTGCTTATAGAATGGCGGCCATCTTTTGTGTGTTGCATGATTATTAACTGAACTGGAAGTTTTGACGCTGTTCTTCAGTTAGTGCTGGCTTGAATTTTATTATTTGTTAGTAATTGCAAGTATGAGGGTAGCCACATCCTTTGATTTCCTGTCCTTGCCTATTTAAGTAGTACAGTTTGAAATATTTTCTCCTTAAAAACCTCAGCTTTGGCCGGATAAGATATAGCTGTATTCAACTGGACATATAAGAGAATTTAAGTACCTTTATCTGCACTTTTTTCAAATAATACAGTATTTAAATTGATTTAACTGCGTTGCATGATTATTAACTGAACTGGAAGTTTTGACTCTGTTCTTCAGTTAGTGTGGCTTGAATTTTTTTCTTTGTTAGTAATTGCAGGTGTGGGCATAGCCACATCCTTTGATTTCCTGTCCTTGCCTATTTAAGTGGTACAGTTTGAAATATTTTCTGCTTAAAAACCTCAGCTTTGGCCAGCTAAGATTTAGGTGCATTCAACTGGATGTATAAGAGAATTTAAGTACCTTTATCTGAACTTTTTTCAAATAATACAGTATTTAAATTGATTTAACTGTGTTGCATGATTATTAACTGAACTGGAAGTTGTGATTGTGTTCTTCAGTTAGTGCTGGCTTAAATTTTATTATTTGTTAGTAATTGCAGGTGTGGGTGTAGCCACATCCTTTGACTTCCTGTCCTTGGGTAGCCTTACTTTATGGCCAGAAGAAATCTTACTCGATTCCGGAGCAAACCATTCAAACTATAGTTTAGTGTTTAGATAATGAATATCAAGTATCTGTGCTGAAATTGTGTCACCACTATGTTATGGTTATTCTGCTGTGTTCTGTTAGCTGTAACTACTAACTCAACTCTCGAGTGAACAGTTTATACTTACAATTGATATTTGAATGTTAAATATCTAGCACTGTAGTTGTGAAGAGAATTACCACACAGATCGGTTTGTCATGGCTAGTATTGCACGTGCTTAATTGGGTTAGCATCTCACACTAAAATGTCTACTGTCCTTTAAACCCTAGGCTATAGGAAGACGTATTTGGGTGCTTCTAATTAAACTGTTTCTCTACAGTCTATAACTGTAACTTTATGTTTGCTAGTGGCTTCTACCATGCTTATCCTATGCTGCACCATATGTTTTGCTGATACTGGTGTCATTGATTTCACTGTGCTTATACTGAACCATTGCTTATTACTTCATTGCATATGACATTGTGAAAACATTCTTATTAACTGCATTTAGTGTCTAACTGAAAATACTATGTGGTTTAGACAGTGCTCCCATACTGTGTGAAAATGTTATCTTATTCGAATTACATGTAAACCTGCTCCTTTCCCTAATCACTATTTTTCTATGTGTTTGACCTCTTGATATCTTCCTCTACCTATCCTACCCTTTACCCTCTACTTCTTCTCAGTCCTCCCCTATCTTAACTCATTCTACCTTTCCTGCCTGACTCTAACTTTGACTTTTTTTCTCTTACAGTCCTCTAACAGTAGATGCACCCTCACTGGGAATTCAGCTGCCCTGAAGCTGACCCTTAGCTCACCCGAGAGTTCACCAAGTCACTACCTGACTCCCATTTGTGAACAGCAGCAGTAGGAGGAATTAATAGCTCTTTAAATGTAGGTCACAGCTGTATGGAAACAACTGTTGTACTACTGATCTGTCTTTTGTAAACTTGAGAGGGGTACACACTACTAGACGCTACCTGCGTCCATTCCCCCTTATCCGTCCCTCTTCTTTACTAGATACAGATGCACCATACAGTCTTCCTTTAAAGTTTAACACTCCTGGCTTCTGTCCCTAATCTCCTCATTGCACTTAGCTAATCAGAAAACCCATTTTTGTACCTAGGTAGTCTAACTTTATGGCCAGAAGAAGTCTTACCTTATTGTTTTTCTTGTTGCCTGGTCCATGTCATGGGCGAGCCCAGTCCATTTGCCCTCGCTCTGATCAGGCTCACTCTGCCCCCCTTCCCTACCCCCATTCCCCCCCACTCAACTTCAATTACATTTATTCTCACCTCAGCTCCTCCCCTCATGTTCTCTCACCCCGTCACAAACCTTCTCACTTCCTCATTCATTACTGTCCACTTCTCACACTCTAACACCCACACTCCTCCTTTATCTCCACCCCCATTACCTAACCTTATTAGTATACTCCCCTTACTAGACACATCTGCTAGCTTACATTACTAGTATCCCCTTTTGTAGCTATTATTTCTAGCTAGACTCCCATTATTCCCACCCTCTCCGAAATGCCACTTAAATATTACCTGACACCCTACCTCCTCTTGCTACCCTTAACCCTCCTACTACATCTTACCTCTTTACAATTTGTCTCAATCCAATACATACCCACATCTACAACCTCCATTTATAAATTAACACCCAAAAGCCTTCTCTGACATTTCTCCTAACCTATACCCTACATACAACTTACTCTGCTTTAGACATAAGATCATGCCTACTAGTGACAAAGCAATTGCAAACTATACCCCCTTCATTTTCCACAAAACTGACAAGAAAAAAGAGCCTGCCACCATCCTGCTCAAATACTCCAAACTAATCTTAGGTGGAGATATCCATCCCAACCCTGGCTGCACACCCCATCTCCAACCCACACCACTTGTATAAGTCTCTAAGGCTAACTACTATTAACCTGCAGAGCATTAGAAACAACATCCTTGACTTCCATGCCTAAATAACACACAATAAACCTGACATTATTGCTGCTACAGAAACATGGCTAAAGCCATATATAAAAAGCTCAGAATTTCTCCCTCCTGGCTTTGCCTGCCTATGCAAAGACAGACCCCCCCCCCAAAAAAAAGGCGGTGGGGTAACTCTAATCTACTCTAACACCTTCAATATGATCCCCTTCAACTCACTCATACCCAACTTCGCTACAGAAGAACTCTTAATAGCCTTCTTAAAAATAAATGAGAACAAAAATCTATGTATCATTGCCCTATATATTCCCCATATTAGAGGACGTCCTAGCTGGAGTTCCAATAACATAACTGCAGAAACAATAATCATGGGTGATGTTAATATAAATTGGCTTGACTTCTGACAGCATCACCCCCTCCCCACCAACATCAACCTATACATATACAGCCAGCTAATTGCTGACATTACCATACCCAACAAAGACAACAGCCATGGAACAATCTTAGACTGGATCATGGTCTTTGACCCCAATAAAATTGCCACCCTCCCAAATAGCATTGGTGACCACTTACCAGCATTTGTAATACGCAAAACTATGACTGAAATGCACAAACATCAATACAAATATACTAGGGACTTATCATTGTTCTCTCCTGCAGCTTTTAACAATGCCCTTCAAAGCATTAATTGGGAACCCCTAAAAGCACTCCCTCTAGACTATGCAGTATAACATTTCAATTCCTCATTCCTTAATATTCTGAGTAGCCTGGCACCCCTCCGGCTAAAACATGTAAAATCCTTGCATGTCCTGGGTCTATATCATATCATTGAAAACTCATTTCATTGAAGCTTAATTCACTGATACATATTCACTGAAAGCTCACTTTACTTAAAACCCAATTCACTGAAAACCCATTTCACTGAAACTCATTTCATTGAAAGGTATATATGGCCTATTCCCCACTATTGTGCGAGCCTGGAGTTAGTATATAAAGTAAGGAGAGGTGTGGGGGGCACAACCCCTCACATTTGGGGGTTGTGGGGAGCAAAGCCCCCCAAATAAATTGGTTATATGTTGTCTTCTGGAAGAATTTATTCATTACACTTGTAAGTATCCATCTGTATGCTTTACAATATTTACAATATGTGGGGGGTTGTGCCCCCCACACCCCCCTTACTTTATATACTATCTGCAGGATTACACAACACTGGGGAAAAGGCCATATATACTTTTAAACAAAATGAGTTTCAGTGAAATGGGTTTTCAGTTAAGTGAGCTTTCAGTGAATTGGGTTTTCAGTGAAGTGAGCTTTCAGTGAATATGTGTCAATGAATTAAGGTTCAATGAAATGAGTTTTCAATGAAATGATATAGAATCCATGTCCCATGGCTCACTAGAGCCACCAAATAGAACAAGTTCACCAGGGACAAAGATTGGAAGCTTTGGCAAAAGCACAAAAAACCCTCTGACCTCTAAAACTACAGACACCTCTATAAATTAGTAAAGCACCAAGTCATAAGGGTAAAACAGAATACTATCATACTTTACAAAATCAACACAAGCTTAACTCTAAACATTTTTGGAGCTCAGTCAACAGACTTCTGCACCTAGGTTCAGAAACTAACCTCTGTCCAGACCCAGGAAAAAATCCCATATAAATTGCCACTCTTTTCAACACTTATTTTATTAACATTATAGTTAAACTCACTACCAACTTCCCTCAAAATCTCCTTAATCAACCCAACCTTCCTGCCACTAATACCTCCCCTACCCTTTCTCCCAACTTCTCTCTAGCCCCTATTCCCACAGCCATAGTAAAGAAAATGCTTCTGAAATTAAAACCCTGCATGAATGCCCCTGACAGCCTCCCTCCAGAATTCTTACAAAAGGCAGCAAATTCCATTGAATACCCCATCAGCATACTTCTTAATAGGTCTATCCAAGAGTCTTATGTGCCTTCTATTTGGAAAAAGGCATGTATTCTCCCACTCCACAAAGGAAGAAACAGCACTGATGTCTCCAACTTTCAGTCCATTTCCATCCTTTCCCCCGTCTCAAAAATCCTCGAGAAATGTATCTACAGCCAGTTCCTTAGCTATCTACTTGACAACAACATACTATCTCCAACCCAGCATGATTTTAGACCAGGGCACAGTACCACAACAGCTCTTATGTCTTTCTGTGACACTATCAATTGGGCCTATGACACCAGAAAACTTGCTTCCTCTCTATTTCTTGATCTGTCCGAAGCCTTTGATACTATTTCTCATCCACTCTTTCTTAGAAAACTTTCCGACATGGGTATCTCTCCCTCTACTCTACACTGGTTTTCCAACTACCTTTTAGACAGGCAACAAGCTGCAAACTGGCTAAATGCCTTCTCCCCTTTCCTTAACACCTCCACAGGTGTTCCCCAAGGGTCCATCTTAGGCCCACTACTTTGCAACATTTTCATCAATGACTTCCACTCTAGTCTCACTCACAGAACAGTCATCCAATACGCAGATGACTCTACTATCATGTGTACTGCCAACTCCTCACACGAACTTCAAAAGCTTACCCATGCAGCCCTCAGCTCTACCAAAAAATGGATGGCTAACAGCCATCTAGCATTAAATCCTAAACAAAAAAAAAACTTAACTGCTGTTATTTATCCCTAATAAATCCTACACCATAAGCAAAGACACTTTCACTGTCCTCTCCCATGACAACACCTCTATAGAGGTTGTCACACAGTAATCTTCTAGGTTTTACCATAGACAAACACCTAACTTTTGACATGCACATTCACAACAACATGAAAAAAGCACATCAGAAATTGGGCATGCTATACAGACACAAAACATTCCTCAATTACTCTTCCAAACTAGCCCTTGCCTCCTCTTTCCTACTCCCCTATCTTTTCTAAGGCAGTCCTCTTTTCACCAATATTCAGACCAGTCTTAAATCCAAACTACACTCATGCTATAACAAAATAACAAATTTTGTTAACAAGGGAAAGCCCTTATCTCACCACTGTACCTCTCTTAGACTACAAAACTGGCTAGAACTACCTCACCACCTTACATATATTCAACTAACTACCGCTCATAAACTAATACACAGCCCATCCAGTTGCCCAGCCCTTTCTAACCAATTCACTCCATACCAACCTAATAGGCCTCTCTGCTCAGAAAACCAAATGCTCCTACAGGTAGATAAACCTAACCTCACTGCTGTACAATGGCTCCACTCCTTTTCCACTGTTAAACTGTAGAACTTTCCCACCCTCTCTTAGATCTACTAGCAATACATCTACCTTTAAAAAATCCTTGAAACACCATCTCTCCTCCCACTGGCAATGCCCCTGTGCTAACTCTTCACAACCCATAACCTGACATCTGTCTCTTCCCTTCCTCCCCTCCCACCTTTCCCTCCTTCTCCCCTCTCTGCCTGCAGTACCATCACTATTATCTCCTGAACAGATAAACCTTTTCTATACCCTTTACAAATGTACTGTTCTGTGATATTTTTGACACCACTACGGTGCCTACCTTAGTGCCAACTACTATACAGGACTGTCAATCTAATCTGGAACAAATGTATGCATTCCTATCAAATTGTATATATTGCTTTGTTACGTAAACTTTGGCAGTTTAATCTGACATATTTTGGTATCTTGTGTTGTTAGCACACTGAATGTATTGTATGCTCTTGTGCTTTAGCAGTTGATCTGATATTTTTGTTATGTTGCCTTTTATCACATTGTAAGCATTGTATTGTTATTGTGCTTTATCTAATTGTATGTATTCGTATCTCTGTGGAGCTTTTCTCCCCAGGCCTCCACTGAAAATGGGCACATTTTGGCCCAGTGGACGTTCCCAGTCAACAAATGCAATAAATAAATAAATAATAAATATACCATTGATGACATACTCTTAAAGCTGTTATATGGGAAAACTGATGTGTTGGATGTGGGGGGACAACAGCACATGTTCTGCTGGAATACACAGAAGTCTAGATATCATATGACCCTAGATGTTTAACATCTTCCTTGACTGAGGTAGTGCATATTCCAACCATGAGGCCTAGTGAATATTAAGGAACACATACTAGTGGACTGGGTAACTGCAGTCCAGTGTGGATGTTACTTGTGCCCAACTAGCCCACTATATTTCCTTGCATAAGTGCAGCAGCTCCATACATATAATACCATATTATAATAATCCTTACAAGCAGTGTATAGGTTAGAGACTTACATTGCAAATGCAGCAGTTGACGGAATTGTAGTTCAGGGCTGACTGTCTGACTCAAGCAGTATAGAGCCAATACATGGATAGGTACAGGTTGTGTGGGTTGCCTGGCATCAATTTTTATATATGTATGTGAGTAGGAGTAAGGTGTTGGTCCCTACAGCCGTAGGTTGTCAGTGAATGTGCTACGCATTGTCTCTTAGTCAAAGCCAGGGTGTACTGGGAATGCTTACATCTGCCTACAGGGAAATCATCAGGTGATTCCTCCTTCGAGTCCTCCTGTGACTGTGGCTGTGGTGACCTAGGCACTGGTGGAGGGTTGTGTATCCCTTCCCTTTGCTGATCCTCCTACAGCTGTTTCCACAGCATTACATTACTGTGAACGTATGGGCACATGTGGCTGGAGAGTACAGCAGGGCTCCAGCAGATATATCGAGGCACCAGAACCGTGACTTCAGAAGCCCAAACACATGCTCTATGATGTTCCTAGTTTGTGCATGTGCTTCATTATAGCATTCTTCTGTGGGTGTGTGTGCATTTCTGATGGATGTCATAATCCACGGTTCCAGTGTGCTGCCAGTATCCCCCAGTAAATGGCTGTGTGGGATGTTCCCCCTAGCAAACATCTGATACAGCTGTGATGCGTCATGATAACTACCAGGGCTGCCAGCACCCTCATTCATGATAATCCCCTGTGCATTTCACATGACTTGGCTGTTGATAGAGTGGTACCCCTTGCTGTTGATGTAGATTCTACCCTCCTAACCAGGTGTTGACTTGATGTGTACATGAGTGCAATCTATGGCACCCTGCACTTCAGGGTAGTGTGTTACATGGTAGAAGGGGTCTATATTAGAACACCGAACATTCAAAATGTCGAGTGTTCTAATATCGAACCCTACCAATTGAAAATACTAAACATCGAATATTCAGAACAGTGAATATTTCCTAGGGAAAAAATTTGCTGTTCCAAAACACATACACACAAGCACACCAAACAAGCAGCAATCCACGTACACCTAAACTCTTACACCTAACCCTACACTAAACTATACGCACACCACTAACTATCCATTTACCTTAACCCAAACCCTAACCCTAAGGTCCGTCACTATCGCACACTCACCTCACCCACGCCCTAACCCTAACTCACCTAACCCAGCCTAACCCTCACGTCCACACAATCGCACACATACCTAACCCGTGCCCCAACCCTAACTCACCTAACCTGCCCTAATCCTCATGTCCACACAATCGCACTCATACCTAACCCGCACTCAATCACACACTTACCTGAACCTGACCCGTAACTTTCCACCAGAGCGCTGAAAATACTGAAGCAACAGAAACGGACAACCGAATTCTTTCCCTAGGAAAAAAATTGGTTTTCTGTTTCTTCGATATTTTCAGCATTCTCTGAAAACCGGTCAATATTAGAACACTCGACATTTTAAATGCTCAGTGTTCTAATATAGACCCGGTAGAAGTGTTGCATATTGCTGGCCCTCACCTCAGGGGTGAGGGGAAAATAAATGTGCTCACTGGTATGTGGTAGCATGGCATCCATTAACTGGTGGAGTATCCTGATTCTGATGCCTATGAGACCCCCAATCATGTTCCCAGTTGGTCTTTGGGAAATACATGTAGCTAGTATCCTAATGGCTACACCTACCTTTGTTTTCAGTGGGATGGGATCCCCTCTGTTGGCTCTGGGTCTGAGCTGAGGGAGACAGAGCTCAGTGAGTTCTTGTAGTATGTCCTTGTCCACTATGTAGCGCTCTACAATCTCCAGCTCATGTAGCTCCTGGAAGGTTACCCTGAGCCTGAACACTCTTCTCCTTCCCGGTCTAGGCCTATTGTCAACAGCAGCAGCATTGACTTCAGCATCTAGCACATACAGATGTAGGAGACCTTCAGCGGCATTATCTTAGTTAAGATTCCCATGTCTGTGCTCCAATGGTCCAGAGTACGGGGGAAAAATCAGAATGTAGGGTATATGCATACTTTATAAAGTTGTAGTTGCAGAATGTGTAATTGATACATTCCACCTGCCTAAAATATAATTAACATCATTCATTGGTCCTATTTTAGGTTAAACACGGGTCAAAAACAATTAAATACATTTTTTTCAGACACATTCAGCAGGGTGGCATGCTGTGCAAACACATGCATGGAAGGTAAATAGAGCTTAGAATTTAGTGGACACACCCACTGAAGGGCCACCTTCAGCCAGGTGGTGCACCATGTAAACACACTCACGTAAGCTGAAATGAGTTTAGAAGTCAGTGAACACCCCCTCCCCCAGTGTCAGCTGCATCCTGTGTAAACAGCAACATGGGTCTAAGTCTACATGAAGGGGATATGTGGATGTGATTACTCCTTTCTGCTATTCAGTAACTCTACCTCATTTGCATAGGTATCCATGCTCACAGTCTGGAAACTACACACTTCATAGTCCTACCACATTAGCAACAGCACCAATGCATCATTGTAGAGACTCCACGCACTGTCCTGTAATACATTTCTGTCACATAATATTAATTTTTTTTCCAATTCTTTTAACTTTTCTATAAAGCATGTTTGAGCACTGTGATGTGCCGTATAAACATGCCCAGATTATTTAAAAAATTTAAGCTATTTTCTTTAATTCTTCTGACATACAGGATAATACTTTCTCTCATATGTGTATTTGGTATGACATTTCTGTCTATATATCTCCATTTTTACAACTCTTTTGTTTGTCTACACTCCTGTACACAGAATTTTTTTGTGTACACTACAGACACTGACATGGGGTCTAAACAGATCTGCTTGCTGGATTGCTCTACCTGCCTCATTTGCATGAGATTCACCTGCTTATGATATGATTTGCATGCCACTGAAGTTTCTGTGTTAGAGTGTTCATGCAAATCATATCTCAGCAGTGCTTACTGAATCTAAAATATTTGCACATGTATAAGTGCGGCGCGATGCCTACATGGAAAAAATGTAGGCTTTATTAAATCCCCCCTTTGATCTTCTTTAAGAAAGATTTCTCCTATGTGTTTTTTTACCTGTGGTATCTTTAGAGATTCAAAATTAATTGACCCAATTAATTAAAACATTCTTTATAACATTATTAATAATATACTTACTCAAGTCTGTAAGTTTAAAAATTAATATACAAAATATAAAACAAAAACATAGAAATAGTAATGTATACTGGTAATATTAATTCATATTACTGTAAATGTTTGATCCATAAGCAGTATAAAATATTTAATGAAAGCCATTCCATGTCCTTATTCTAGACCATCACTACAGAATATTGTCAAGGCACCACTTAGTGGATAAATTTGCTGCCCTCATAGATAATGCACTTGTAATGGACATAACACTTTTATTTTTGGCTTTGTGTGGAGATCAACAAGAGTTGCCCATAACATTCTTTATATTATTTCCTATTATTCCAGTTCTCACTGTAATGGGATTTTACCCATATGGGTAATGGGATTTATTAATGCAAAAAAAAAATAGTACACACCATTGAATGCTAGAAAAAGGCATTTGTGTTCTTTGTTCTAAAACTATAATCATGTTTATATACTCTACTGTTTAATGCGCTTTCTGTTTTCCTACATAAAATAATTGCAGGATAGTAAATTGGCAAAATATACCATTTCCTTTGTATTTCAGTTATAATTTCCTCAGCACTTTTCCCCTTTATATTACAATTAAAATCCACCTATAGTTAATTGAATATAGTAGTTTTTGAATTGCAGTCTATCAACTGTCGCTGTGTTAATAGAATATTCCCTCTTTTACACATTCTAACCAGTGTCTTACCTAACTATGGTGCTACTTTAACCTATTAGACTTAGTACATTGTTAAATTTGTCTGTAATGATCTGCCTAGACACTGTTTCCTATTCTTTGTGATTCTTTACTCTTTCCCGGACATTTATCTATGTACCTACTGACTGTACCATTTCTTGTACCAGCTCTCTGTCTTCTGATAATCATCCTTCCATCACTCTCTGACTAATATCCTCTACTCTCCTAATTGTCTCCATTTCTTCTAGAACTGTACTATTCACTTTCTGCTCACACTCTGTCTATTATTTCTCTTTGCAGTTTGCTTGGGCCATCCATAAGCCTTGGGATCACCCCCCCACCTTCAGTTCTGAAGCAAATTTTCAGTAAAAGCTCAAATCAGCCTTTGGAAATCTCAACTTTTAAACATAAGCCTTCCAGTAGAATTAATTATTAGGTGAATGTCATTGAATTGTTTTTAACTATTTTTTCTTACTTTGTGACCATTATTGTGAGGTGAGCACAGCTGCATTGAGCTCCATTCAGCTTCTAACTTGGAGAGCTTTAATGAAGTCAGCCACTAGGTAGGAACATACTCTACTAATTGTACAAGTTCCTTATTCCCTCTATATAAAAACAGGTGAGGTCCAGAGTCTAAGGTTAAAACTATTCCTAAACAAACCTTTAGTTCAGTCCCAATTCCCTTAGCTCTACTCATCCTTAAAGAGCTTGCCAGCAGCATTTGGTTTCTGTAAGCTGAAAAGCTTTAACATAGTATATTGTCTTACTTACATTTCCTGGCTTCTGACTTTTTCTTTTCTATTTGGAATCCCTCCTGCTGGGGTTGCTCTGCCCACTCCATTACGCCCTTTGGGCTCACTCCGCTCCACTACCCTGCCCCCATATCCCACCCGGCCCCAGTGCTTCTACTCTTGGGAACTAGGCAGACACTCCCTCACTCTATCCATCCAGTTAGATGCACTTCCTGTTATCCTGTTCCTCCTTCTAGACCTAAACCATGCTTTTGCTTCACCTATCTTTTCTTACTACACTCATATTACTATCTCCTCACTACTTATCACCACAACACATTCCGGACACCCACTTTTCATCACACCACAAACCCACCTTACCATACTACTCCATGTACATTTCTCACCATCAGTCCTACACTTGTCAATATTACTAGCCTCCAATAATTTCCATTTAAATTAATACCTACTAAAAATAGTCACTATAATCCTCAGTTATTCAGCAATGAACTTATTAAACAATTGAAACTAACTTACCAACACTGCCTCTAGGCTACTGCTTAGTGGTGACATCTGCCCAAACCCTGGACCACTCTCAGATAACACTAATCCATCTAATCACTCTAGTCTCAACACCCTCACACATCCAGTCCTAAACAGAAAAAAATCAGACCTATTGCTAATTGTAAAAGGAAAAAACTTCAAAGACCAATGCACGTTAGGTTCAAGCAAGGCACCCTTTATTACTTGCAGCAAGGAGACGAAGCATGTAGGTATAGGATTTGTCTGGCTCTTCAATGATCAGTATGTTATTCTTACACAGTTCTCTTCATGTCACACAGAAAATGTTACTATTCTATTGCTGACGTAGTTGGACACAACTTTCTGTATGTTTCACAGAAAATGTTACCAGAGTTATTGCTGACTAGATCTGATTATTTGCTATCTTGCAAAAACATTTTGAGAAAAACAACCTGGCCTTGGGCTTATTTTAGCCCACCTTAACTTTTCAATTCTTCAATTGTACAGTTCTATTACATGTGTTACATTTTGTCTAGATTCAAGGTACATTTCTAGCTTTAGTACAAGTAATGCTGACTATGGTTTATACTTTCAAGCATCTATTGTTTTCTTTATCAAAGCTTCTAGCAGCTGCATATTTTCTCATGGTATAAGCAGAAATGAAATATCTATTTGTTAAGTTTCATGACATTAGCAGAAATGAAATGTCTCTTGTTATTTTCATGACATTAGCAGAAATGAAATGTCTCTTGTTAAGTTTCTAATAGCTGTGCAGATTCATGCAGTGTGAACAGAATAAATGTATTAACCCGTTTAAACCTCGAATGCACTAAGCATGCATATTACTATTATATAATTTTCTAACATTTCCCCCCTTTTAATACTTTTATTCTACTTTCAAGATAAGCATAAACAGTTTTTTCTTCCCCTAATCTCTTCCTGCTCAGGATTTGCAGTTAAGAGAGTCATTTAGTTTAAGCTCATGAAAGCATTTTCAGTTTTTAGCAATTCTTCAAGTTCAGCATCTTGGTATAAGGTTTCTGAAACTGAAATGTCTATAAAATTTTGAATCAGTCTTTTTATGCTGGGGATGCAGCAGCACACACATACCACCAGTAGGATTATTCCTATACAGATGGCAATCAGAATGCTCATCAGGATGCTTCCCCAACCCCCAAACAATTTCTGGAAAAAGTCCGTCAATGGATTTGGTCCTGGTTTGGTCATGGCTGACACCTGCTGAATCACCTCAAGATGGTTGTCTATCTCGTGTTTGTGGACAGAAATATATGAACAGCACTCCTCCTGGATTAAGGCACACATACCTCCTCTTGCCGCTAGAGTGAAGTTAAGAGCCATCCAATTTTGAAGCAATGCTGTTCTCATGGCAGTCAGTTCATCAGTTACCAATTCTAGGACAGAAAAGGTTGCATTGCTCATTATTTCGAGAAGATTAGACAATTTTCTCAGTTCCCAGATTGATTTTGTTGCTCCATTTGCTGGCAGTACACCTGCCCATGATATAACAGTATCACTCAAGTCCATGTGTGACAGTCCATTGCCCACAACATGATGGTTTTTCCAGTGCGCATTGATTTGCCCCACTGGATTGACAGGCTTCTTGATTTCTCGAACATTCCGAATTTTCCCTTGAGGTAAAACTGCTGTGTGTCGTATGGCCGGAACCAGGTACCCCAAAAAATAACTGCCGGACCAATTCTCAGGTAGCCATTTATATGCTTTTCTACCGCATATAAAGTAACAATCTTCTACTTTAGTAGTAACTTTACTATACCCTGACTCTGCATGAAACATTTTTTTGTCAATTATGGACAGTTGCTTATAGAGGTCAGCATTATATTTTACTTCACCAATTGTCCTATGCATCAGTTCAACAAATGAATCATAGGTCATGTTGCAATAGGATCCAATGTTATCAGGTTTAGTGTAGCATCTATAGGGAACAGTCACATTGCAATTGCTACAACCCACCTTGACAGTATCATTCTTATAAAAACACACAGTTCCCTTCTGTCGAACAGACAAGTGCAATGCTACTTTATCTTGTAATGTGACATCTGATGTATCATGAATTAGGTTTTCCCAGGTCTTGTTGGCTCCTAGGGGAACTGAAGTTAACAGTAACCCCCCATATGCTGTTGGTAAAGCTGTGAGAATCCAGCAATTCGAAACATTGAAGGTTTCAGCATACACATATTTGATTGCCTGGTAAGTGTTAAAGTTTGGGTGACACTCTGCACGCTTGTTCAGTTTAATTTGTGTGGTTGAGAAAAGGAATGGCCACAACAAAAAGATTACAGTCAACAGGATGGTTATGCAATACTTTTGTGGAAATGGTTGTTCTGCATTTCTGTAATTTTTACTTTGGACATGTGCTCTTACTCTCTGCCCTAATAGGACCTTCAGCACCGATGGTTTCTTCACTGGGGTTGAGACGGATCAGTCCTATTGATCTGACCCCCCCTTTGTAGCCAGACTTTGTGCTGAGGGCCCTGATGGTGAGGTAAGATTTTTGTCCAACTCAAAGTTCTTAACCAGCTTGCAGTGCTTCAGGTGTATCCATGAAGCTCGTTCTACTATCTTGACTGCAGTGGGTGTCGAACGAAGCACCTGGTAGGGACTTTCCCACCTTGGTGAAGCTCAATTTTTTCCCTTGATAATTTTGAACCACACCCAGTCTCCTGGCGTCACTGCCACTTCTGATGTTTCGGTTTGTTTTCTATCTGAAACAGAATTTGACTGCAACAGATGTTTAGAACTCAACAACATTTTCATATATTCAGCTAGTGTAAAATCAGCTTCCTGGTCTGATGACATGAGAAGTTTCCACTGGGGTGTATAATAAGCCCTTCCAAATAGTTTTTCAAAAGGAGTCAATCCTTTTGCTGTAGGGACAGTTCTCATGCTCAACAGTGCCAGGGGTAAACAATACAACCAAGTTTTTCCTGTCTCAGCTATTAATGGTCTCAATTTGTTTTTTAGTATACCATTATGCCTTTCAACTAGCCCTGCAGATTGTGGATGGTTGCACAATGATTTTTTTAAAGAAATACCAAAATGCTTACTCAACTGCTGTATGGTTTGATTTACAAAGTGTGTACCATTGTCACTGTAGATTCTTTCCGGAATACCAAACCTAGGAATGATTTCCTTGACAAGTACTTTTGCCACCATAGCTGCATCTGGATTTTTGGTTGGAAAGGCTTCCACCCATCTGGAAAACATATCTACAATGACAAGACAATACTTCTTATTTTCACATTTGTTCAATTCTATGAAATCCATACAAATAGTGTGAAACGGATAAGGTGGTGGTGGGAAACTCCCTTGTTTGGCCTTTATCGCCCCCTGTGCATGATGTTTGTTACAAATCTGACACATCAAACAAAATTTTTTAGAGTCGTTTGTAAATCTGTACATTGTAAACACCTGGTTCACCAGCTGTACCATCCCCCCTGTTGAGACATGGCACTGCCCATGGCTCAACAATGCTGCATAGCGAAACAAATTAGAAACAAATGCTCCTCGTTTTATCCATCGCTGTTTTTCAGCTTACGTAGTGAGTGTCTGCATTGTTTTTAACATATCTAGATATAAAGTTTCAGAGGGGTGTAATTCCTTATTTAAAATAAATACTTTTGTGGCTGCTTGTTTTGCAGCTGTATCAGCTCTCGCATTACCTTTTGAAATTCTATCTTGTTTCTTGGTGTGAGCTGTGCATTTACAAATGGCTACTTTCTGAGGTAACTGAATAGATTCTAAAAGATCTAAAATAAACTGTGCATGATTTATAGGTTTGCCAGTAGATGTTATCATTCCCCGGTTTTTCCACTGTTGCGCAAGAACATGCACAGTAGAAAAAGCGTACTGGCAGAAATGAAATGTCTCTATGTTATTTTCATGACATTAGCAGAAATGAAATGAAATGTCTCTTGATAAGTTTCTAATAGCTGTGCAGATTCATGCAGTGTGAACAGAATAAATGTATTATCCTTTTAAACCTCGAATGCACTAAGCATGCATATTACTATTATATATTTTTCTAACACTAATGAACATTCATATTAGAAGTATAGTCAACAAATTAGACACCCTCCATGCCACTCTAGCTACATGCTCCCCAGACATAGTCATTATCACTGAAACATGGTTAAAACCAGGTACAAAAGATAATGAAATACTACCCCCAGGCTACTCCATACTATGGGTGGATAATCCCAACAAAAGAGGAGGTGGGGTTGCTGTCCTCTTTAAAGACCATCTCGCTTTAACTTTCCTTGAATGCAAAACCCCACAACCGGACAGTGCAGAAATCATCTATACCACACTAACCATAAATTTAAGAAAAAACACAATATAATTGGCTACTATATTCCACCTAGAAATAATGTCCCAGTTATAGAATGTCTATTGCCCTGGGCAAGTAGTACCCTTAGTCAGGAGTCATTCATACTGGGGTTTAATTTAGACTGGTTTGCATGTGATACAGATCACCCCATCCATCACATAAACTTGCATGGTTTTACACAAACTATTCAAGAATCTACCCGGATAGATAAAGCTAGTAAAAAACAATCCACCTTGGATTGGATATTTTTAAATAACTCCTCCCACTCATTCCAATCAGGTTGCCTTCCTGATGATCTGAGCGACCACCTACCCACATTTCTTATACAACAACACATATTCCCACCAAAACCTACTATGTTTAAACAACTCAGAAAAAACATAAATTTAATCTTGACAACTTCCTAGCTGACCTACAAAGGTGCAATTGGACTCCACTCAAGTACCTTGACATAGATAATGCAGTGAATCACTTTAATAAATCTTTCTTAGATATATTAAATGCAGATGCCCCCTGTTAGAACCATCAGAGTAAAATCAAACTATGTTCACTGGATAAGCAGAG
The DNA here is from genome assembly GCF_019279795.1 of Protopterus annectens. Lineage (NCBI taxonomy): Eukaryota > Metazoa > Chordata > Ceratodontiformes > Protopteridae > Protopterus > Protopterus annectens. The sequence continues at coordinate 781,889,991 of NC_056732.1, read as the reverse complement.
ACACTAGGGCCTTCTGAAAGCTAGAGATAAAGCTTGGGAACTATGGTGTACGACTAACACAGTAGTTTCTAAACAACAGTATCAAGAACTTAGAAATAAGGCAAAAAACAAATAAAACAGGATAAAATAAATTTCTATCATAACATTCAAAACACACATCAAAAAACCCTCAAAAATTCTGGCTGGCTATAAACTCAATCCTTCACTCAGGAAAATCTACTACACCAATGGCAAACATCCACAACAATTCCAATAGCATAGCTACCATTTTTAACAAACATTTTACTGAATCTATAATTGCCCTTTCCAAACAGGAAACTCCTAGTCCTGATACTAAACCAGCCAAGTCTACAACTAGCAATGCCTCATTCTCTTTCTCCCCAGTTTCTACAGCCACTATAAAAAACTGCTACAGAAACTAAAACCTACTACACTTGCCATAGGTAACTTACCCAGTGAATACCTTAAAATTGCAGCTGAATCTATAGCCTTCCCAGTATCAATCCTTATAAATAGATCCATTCTTGAAAATAAGGTTCCTCAACTGTGAAAAATTTCCCATGTAATCCCACTTCATAAAGGGGGACCTTCCACAAAACTGACAAACTATCGGCCAATTACTATTCTTTCACCTCTTTCTAAGCTACTCGGAAGGTGTATTCATCTCCAGGTCATGAAATTCTTACCAACAAATAACCTTCTCGCAAACACTCAGCATGGGTTTCGCCCATCACATAGTACCACTACAGCTCTCTTATCCTTCACTAATACCGTAAACCATCACAGGAATAACAACAACTTTATATCTGTCATCTTTCTAGACCTATCAAAAGCTTTTGATATGGTCTCACATTCCAAACTAATAAATGTACTAACTGAACTATCCTTCTCACCATCTGCCACAGCATGGTTTTATAATGGGTTTATATCAGATGATCGAAAGCTGAGAATATCAAAGCTCTAAACCTCGAACTGAAAACCTAGAAACTGGAAAACATCAAACGTGAAAAAAAAAAGCAGTGCACACCCAAAACAACACAAAAGCTGCTCTATGAAGGGGGGCAAGTCCCCCTACACCTCCCACATGAAAGGCTGCACCCCCCCACACCCCCCGATACTTTAATATACCAACTCAGAGATCGCACTACAGTGCAGTAAAGGGAAATCTTCCCTTCCCGCACTCTATGGTGATCTCCACTTTATGCTTCAATGTTTTCCGGTTTCAAGGTTTGCAGTTTGAGGTTTGGAGCTCCGATATTCTCAGCTTTTGATCATCTGATATAAACCCTTTATAACTACTTATCTGGCCATCAACAATCTGTTCTATGGCAGAGTGACCTATTTCCATGCCTTTCTTTATCCATCGGTGTCCCCCAAGGATCTATCCTAGGCCCTCTCCTTTTCTCCCTCTTTACTAATAATCTACACACAGCTACCCCACATGGTTCTATAATACAGTATGCAGATGATTCAATATTTATCTGTGCTGCCACTTCTCTATCAACTCTTCATTCTCAAACACAGGAATGTATCACTTCTGTTGAAACACGGTTTAGCCAATGCCCATCTAATCCTGAACCCAAACTAAATTATTACTCCTCCAACCTAACAAGACATCTATCTCATGCCCAACATTTAATATAATAGTCAAAGACACTACTGTGATCTCCCCAACAACCCATACAAAGCTTCCTGGAGTGGAAATAGACAATACCCTAAAATTTGACTTACATGTCTCCATAACTATAAAAAAGTTCATAAGAAACTTGGAAGTCTATATAGGCACAAAAGGTTCCTGACCACAATGGCCAAAATTACATTAACCCAAACCCATTTGCTCTCCACTCATCTATATGCCTCTCTAATTTTAACTAATCTAAGGAAAACTGACTTATCTAAGCTAGAAGCATGTTATAATAAAATTGCTAAGTTTGCATCTGACTGCCCATATAGAACACATCATTGTACAGCTTTAAGGATACTAGACTGGCTTGAGCTTCCCAACATTATTCTTTACAACCAACTCTCTCTAACTCACAAAATTGTAACACAACCAACTAGAACCCCTGCACTACAAAATCTCATCCTTCCTTACAGTTCCAGCAGACCGCTTCACTCTAATAACAAGAAATTACTCACCGTCTCCAAGGTCAACAACACCCAGGAAAATCTTTATTTTCCAACTATATATCTTGCATATGGAACTCCCTTCCTAACTCCATTCTCTCAATCTCATCCACTAACCACTTTAAGCCATCACTTAAAGCTTATCTAAAAAATAATTGGTTATGTTCCTGTACTAACCCCTCATGAGTGCTTTAATGCATCACAGTATACCCAAAACATATCTAACTTCTCCCCTGGTGTTTAATCCTTTGTTCCTACTGATCTGTCTTAACCTTATATCTTGACATAAGTCATGCCTGCAAATAGTACTAGCTATGTTCAAAGCCTAGGTTTTGTTGTCAAAATGTAAAAAATGTGTATGTTCTTATGTACACTATATGTTGTTTACTTTATACTTTTTTGATGATTGTAATGTGTGCATGAAAATTTACTGTTACTCATGGAGCTTTTCTCCCAGGGCCTCTGCTGAAAAAAGACCTTTGTCCAGTCAGACTTTCCTGGAAAACAAATGTTAAATAAATAAATAAAATGTTTTGATTGTGCCACCATGAAGTTGAAGTATTTAAGAAGGAGGTATAGGGAAACAACCTTGGGGGAGCTCAGCTCTTTCCACCTAGACTATTTCTTATAGTTTTGCCCATATGATAAAAGAATACACAGTGACTGGGCAAAACCTCAGCCACATCCTTTTTAGTATAATAAGTGTCCTAATGTTTGTTTATAATATTCATAAACAACTCTGTTTTGTTATCAAAGTGGTCAACAAAGGGATATTATATTTTGATATGGTAGGATGCTATTTATACTGTAGGAAAATGTTCCTTTCCTGAGCATCAGCTTTAGAACATTCCTTATTAATGTTACATTTCTTGTAACTCCTGACTAGAAAGTACTGGCTAGATCATCTGCCAAGTAATTATAATTCCATTTTGTCAGAACAAATTATTTTGATTTGGCTAAATTGTGACTTAGGAATACTGGAAAAGACATGGGGTGGGTGGCAACAGTTGGCATTCAACAAATAATTTTTATTAAAGGACTTTCTATATAGAGTAGTGGACACATTATTATAATTAGTTCTCTATAGAGAAATATCTTAAAAGGAAACTTAAAAGTCAAAGGTTACAGTAAACTCCGTCCCCCATTGTTCTTTGATTCTGTGTGCTAGTGCTGTTTTTTTTTGTTTTGGTTTAGAGTTTTGGATTTACTGAGCAAATCTTCACTTATGTGAATGTTTTTGTGTGATTTTGGGTGTTGACTCCTTTCATAAGTCCCCATTCTGTAATATTGTATAGACAGTGAAAAGGACTAATCCATGTGGGACTCCTCTTATAAGCCCCCCTTCTGTAATATCAAATGGACAGTGAAAAAGATTAACCCCTGTGGGACCCAGTCATAAACCCAGCTATTGTTGCTGTCTATGTCCCAAACCCAGGTATCATTTTTGTCACACCATAAGACACTCAGAACCATCTAATTCATTCAGTAATATTTTGCAGGTTTGCCATCAAAATTTTGAAGGCTCGTTCTTGAACATCGTTTGGCCAAAAGTATGTTTTCAAAGTTTCACAATACCGATATGGAATAATACGAAATCATAATAAAAAAGTAAAGCTTGATTAGTTATTATGAGATCAGCATTGTGAATGGAAATTGTAGTACAATAAAGATCTAGGAATTTACCCTCTTCCACACTGTAGTGCGATCTTGGAGTTGGTATATGTAACTTTTGAAACCGGGAGTCTAGTATGTCAAATGTTGATCGTTGTGTTTCTGATGTTCAGCATTTAGGCTAGATGTTGCTTTTGTTTTTGACATTGTAGTTCAGTCTTTTGCTTAAAAAATGTTTCACCTTCGATATTTTGATGGTAAATGTATTTTGCATGCGTCTTTACAGAAGCAGTGTTAAAATCTGACCAATCAGTATCTACACACACCTTTAGTTATTCAGTCAAACGTCCATAGATTTCTTTTTAAATCCCCCAAAAGTTGAAAAGGCTGTGTTTTTTCTTTAAATAGTGCTTTATTAAGTCACAATATCTCAGTTTCTGTTGCTGTCGAGGACAGAAATATATTGTATAAAGTCTTGCATAACAATCCAAACTAATTAAGAACACTGGTTGAGCAGCCATGGGTTTGTGAAGGGCCGATCTTGTCTCCTGAATCTGATTGACTTCTTCGAATCAGTCTCCAGAGCTGTGGACGAGGGTAAGGCAGTCCACACAGCCTATCTGGACCATGCCAAGGCCTTCAACACCATCCCCCACTCTGGAATCATAGATAAACTTACTAAGCTGGGCATAAATCCCTACGTCACTCGATGGGTTGCCAACTGGCTTACTTGCAGAACCCAGACTGTAAAAGTAGCTGACTCCAAATCCAGCTCCAGACAAGTGACAAGTGGAGTACCTCAGGGTTCAGTCCTGGGACCACTCTTGTTTGGCATCTACTTCTCTGAAGTACAGGCCAACACTAAGGGACTCTGGCTAACAAAGTTCACAGATGACTGCAAACTGGGAGCCATTATTGAATTCCCAAATGATGTGGATATTCTACAAAAGGGCCTTACAGAAACAGATGCCTGGTGCCAGAGCCATGGGCTCAAGGTTAATGCCAAGAAATGTATAGTTATTTCCTTTGAAAAAAAACGTGTCCCCATGAATTACTACATAGGTGGCAGGACACTAAACATCAAAAGTGTGATGAGAGACTTAGGGATACAGGTGGACAGTGGTCTCACTTTCGATAACCACATCGCCACAACAGTCAGGAAATCCTTCTATGTGGCACACCTCATCACTAAGGGCTTTTCATCCAGAAAAAAGGAGGTCATTGTCCCACTGTACTCATCCCTCATTAGACCCATTATAGAGTATAATGCCCTGTTTGGTATGTACCTCACAAGACATCTGCAACAGCTGGAAAGGCCACATAAATACCTCACTAAAAGAATCACAGGCCTAAAGCAGATGCCATATGCTGACCATCTAAAAAACTCCAGCTATACTCTGTGGCATATCGTTTACTCAGAGGCGATCTCTGCTTAACATACAAGGCCATGTCAAACCCTGAGCTGTTGGACATGCTCCACTTAAAGAAATCCCAATCCCTCAGAGCCACATGCTCCAGGGATCTAAACCTTGCCATCACAATGAACAAAACATGCTGGAGGGATAGATTCCTGACCCAGAGACTCCACATACTTTGGAATAGACTGCCCATACATGTCAATCAGAGCACCTCATTGGCTCTCTTCAAAAGGAACCTTGATGATTGGATGGGAGATAGGAAATTCACCCTGGGGATCACATCAGTCACTCTGCTAAACAGGGGTCCAGAGAAGTAAATATTGTGGGAAGAAATATCCAGGGAATTGTAATGGCTAGGCTTGCATAGGCCCTAGGGCCGATAGCCTAGTATCAACCTATGAACCAATGAAAGATCGTAACTGAAATTAATTGGAAACATTAACATTACACTCTTGTAACTTCTAATAATAAATACTTTTCAGTCTTGAAGGCAAAGGCCTCACAGAATACATACCAGCCCAAACCTTTCAAATACATACATTACAGGAAATTTCTCCACACTATTTCATTATCTTAACCTGTACCACATGAAAATGTCATATTTTGAAATCCACTAAGCCTTCTGATTTGTTGTATTATTGCCAAAGAATGAACCATAGGTATTACTGGCTACAAAATATAAAATCTTAATTCCTGGGAGACCTGGGTATGCTTTTGGTAAAAGATTTTTCCACATGACTTTTACAGGAGTTATTTCTGACATCGTATATGTGCTCTTAAATTAATTGACTGACCTTCTGTGAAGTTTTTCCTATATAATAATTTGGAGGGAAACATGAGCAAAATAAACAGAAAACTACTCTACTAGAATGGTAATCATAATGTGTAGTGTTAATATACCACATTCTGTTTCTCACTTTCTCCACAATACATATTTACTAACCTCTTAGTGCAAGAAATTTGGACAAAGCCTGACATAATGCAGGGACAAAGGTCCAAAAATAGGGAAACATTTTAAATGTTGCTCTTATAAACTTAAAAAGTTGCTAGAATAACAGAATTTGTGTTAGCATGTATTTTCTTTTACTCAAATGATTTTTATTTTGATGAAATAACACAATGTTTTAATACATTCATAACATTCAATAACTATTTACAGTATTTACATTCAGCCTGACAAAAAGGATTCAGATGAAACATTTGTAATTAACTACTTAGTTAATATGTAAACTATGATAGTTAGGAAGAGTGTGGTTCCATCTGTTGGGTTTCAATGAAATTCAAAACTTTCGTCCACAGACTAATGGCTTAGGAAAAATTCTTAGCATGCATTTTTCTGATGGATATGAAGTCTGAAACTCACATGTATAACATTATTTAGTGACTTTAATCCTTAAATCATCCCAGTGACTTGTCAAAAGCCCCACAATTTTTATGAGGAACAAGCTAAAAATATGAGGCAAAAATCTGGACAGTTTGCAAAAATCTGGACAGTTGAGAGGTATGCTAGTGAAGTATACTCCACATCAAAACGCATCCTTATTCATCACTGCTGGAAAAGTACTAAACTTGGAATGTACTAAATGATTTTTCAAACTTTTTTATGCTTCAATAAGACAATTTCAACTCTGAGAAATATTGGTTGTAAAATTTATATAGTATTATGGGCAGCTAGGATTCATTAGTGAATTGGTCACCTTGACCAGGCAAGGTTTATTCACTTTAAATGGACAAATGATTGATTAGGAGAATTACATGGTTTTAGAAATGTGCAAGGAGTAGCAAGATCTTCAGACTGCTCTTAGTCCATACACAGAGAAAGTCTATAATAGGATTTATTTGGCTTCTTTAATTGCAGTCTTGAAGTGGTTTGGCTTTCCATGTAAATGAGTCCATTCCTGAGTAGTGGGCACATGCACTATTCTGTTAGGTTCCTGGATATCATATAGATTTTCTGTACACTATGGCACACATCAAGGTTATTCCTCATTACCTGCCATTTTTGCTTTTTTAAAATGTTTGGCTGTAGAAGTAAGACACTTTATTTGTGTTTAGGTCATAAAGATGCTAATTGAACATTTATCTGTTATTAATCAGTTCACATATGGCATTTTATTGGTTCTCCCAAATCCCAGAAGTCAGGAAATGTTCAAAATAATGATTTTTTTTCAGCGATTTGGTAGTATATTATTGTTTAAGGTTAATGTCACCAAATTGTGGATATTGTGCAAGGGCTACCCTCCTCATCCACACAGACATTTTTAGGTTCATAGGTTCATAGGTGTGTACTAGGCTAATGGCCCTGGAGCCTTTACAAGCCTAGCCCCGAAACAATTTTCCTTGTCACCGTGCCACCCAATGTTAGTTCACAGTGGCTCTATCCAGTAGGGAAAATGGAGTGATCCCTGGGGTGAACTTTCTGTTACCCATGCACTCGTCGAGATTTCTCTTGAAGAGGGGCAGCGGGGTGCTCTGCTTGACATGAATGAGAAGCTTATAACAGAGTATGGGCAGTCTTTGGGAGATGAACCTGTCCCACCAGCATGTTCTGTTGATTGTGGTAGTGATGTTGTGGTCTCTGGTGTGTATGGCATGGGGGGATTGGGATTTTTTTAGGTGTAACATTTCAAGTAGGGCTGTGTCGGACATGGCTTTGTAAGTCAAGCAGAGATCACTTCTGAGTAGATGATAAGACTGAGAACAGCTGAAGTTTCTTGAGTCTGTCCATGTGAGACATGTGTTTAAGGCCTAGGATCCTTTTTGTGAGGTACTTTTGGCGCCGCTAGAGCTATTATAGGTGTCTGGTTAGGTACATGCCAAACCGGCCATTATATTCGATGACTGGTCTAACGGGGGATGAATAGAGAGGGATGATAACCTCTTTCTTTCTGGATGCAAACCCTTTGGCTATAAGATTTTCCATGCAGAAAGACTTTCTGACCACAGTGGCAACATGGTGGTCGAAGGTGAGGTGGCTGTCAACCTTGGTGCTCAGATTTCTTATGGCCCCATTGATGTGGGCTCCCATTGATGTGGTAATTCATGAAAGCTGAGTTTTTTCCAAAGGGAATGATAACACATTTTTTGACGTTAAGCTTAAGGCCATGGTTCCAACACCAGTCATTGCTCTCAGGCAGGCCCTTTTGTAGGATGGCTGCATCACTTAAGGGAGTTGATAATGACTCTTAGCTTGCAGTCATCAGTGAACTTGGTCAGCCAGAGTCCTCTGTGTTGTCCTGGACTTCTGAGAAGTAGATGCCAAACAGGAGAGGGCCCAGGTCCGAGCCCTGTGGGACTCCACTCATGACTGAAGTCTGCACCTTTCACTCTGTGGGTCCTGTCTGTGAGCTAATTTACAATCCACCTAGTGTTATAAGAATTGATGCCTAGTTTGGTGAGTTAATCAATGATACCTGAGTGGGGGATGGTATCAAAGGCCTTGACCAGGTTGAGGTAGGCTGTATGCACTGCCTTACCCTCATACACAGCCTTGGTGACTGCCCCAAAAATGTCAACCAGGTTCAACAGGCAGGATCTCCCCTTGATGAAGCCGTACTGTGTGGGGTCAAGTGTTTGGAGGTTGCCTATATCTTTGTTGAGCAGGTCCATGATGATGCGCCCTATAGCTTTGCATACCAGACTCATCAGGCTAATGGGGCGATAGTTCCCAGGATCTGTAGTTACTCCCCTTTGTGGAGAGGGATGACTGCAGCAGTGTGCTATTTGTTAGGGACAAAGCCTGAGGTAAGGCTGTGATTGAACAGGGCATACAGGTGTGGTGCCAGTTCCTTTTGTAATTTATGTAGGACACAGCCAGGGATATTATCAGGTCCCATGGATGCTGTATTCTTGGCTTTGGACAATGCAGCTTTTACCTGTGCAGTAGAAATGGTAGGTACCAGACTTTCCTCTGGTATTGTGATACAGCCTTTGGGGGGGTGGGTAAAGTTGGGACAGAATCTGTTGGCTCAGTATAGGAGGTACCATTGTTCAGTAACTCAGAGAAAATCTTTGTATTACCTTAGAGGTTCTTGATATAGCTATAGAAGGCTTTGTGGTTGTTTTTGGTGTCTTTCACAATTCTGCCTTCATAGCTAGCTTTAGAGGATTTGATAAGAGATCTCAAATCTCAAATTTTGTTGAGTCTGGTAAGGGAGCTTTTCCAGTCTTGTGACTTTATTTTTTCTGCAACAGTTTCTTCCTTCTGTTGTAGAGTTTATTGATGGCTGGGGACCACCAGATTGGCTTCCTTTTTTTGGAAGAGAGTATCTTGGTTCTATTTGGTATGGCAAGATCCTTGCATTTGTGTATGTGCTTGCACAGTGCACTGGTATATGATTCAGCTGTCATGCAGCTATTTTCCATTGGCATAGGTACCCAAAAGTTAGCCACCTCTGTTTTTAGGAGCCCAAAGTCAGCTATGGAGAAGTTTCTCTGGGTGGTCACCTAACCGGGGGGTGTGGGTGAGATGGAGATTTCCATGGTGAACAGTTTGTGGTTGGATTTTACCAGGGATGAGTTGACTATAGGTTTGGAGCAATGGTCTTCCATGTTGGTAATAACCAAGAAGAGGATGTTGCTTCCTCTAGTTGGGGGGGGGGGGCTCAGAATGAGCTGATCCAGGGCATTGGAATTGATAAACTCCAGGAAGCATTGGTCCTGTACATTGGTACTAAAATAGTTTTCCCAGTTGATGGAAGGGTAGTTGAAGTCACCCAGTATGAGAGTATTGGGCTGGACCTGATAGATTCCAGGGTGCTTAGGTAGTTGGAGTGAGAGTCAAGGGACAAGGTTGGGATTCTGTAGTAGGCTATAACTTGTATCTCCATCTTACCCAGTGTTAATTGTACCTGAAGTATCTCAGATTCATTATGCTGGGCTACCAGTCTGGAGGTGTGTGTATCTTTTATGAATATGGAGACATCACCGCCTTTGGAGCTTCTGGACATATTCTGGGGTTGAAAGGTATGGAATGAATTGTAGCCTAGGAGTGCAGTGGTGTTTTCTGCCTCTTTAAACCAGGTCTCCATTACAGCATAGATGTCGGCATTCTCCATTTTGAGGAAAGCTTCGAACGAGTGCATCTGGTGATTTAGACTCAGAAACTTACAAGAAAATCTTTTCATTCTGCAAACATCTGGACAGTTGAGAAGTATAGATCAGGTGGGGCTGAGCTTGCCGCTCTCCCCCCCCCCTCACAAAATCATGGTCAAATGGGGCTTCCCCCTGCAGCTATTGTAATGTCCCATTACTTGGCTATTTCACCCCATTTACCATAAACATGGTAATGTGCATACTGCTTTACTTCTATGATTACTTAGATTTCATTTAAAAGTTTTAGTTTACATTTTACAGCACAAACACTAATAAACATCTGCTAAACAATGCAATGCAGTTTCACAAAGAAAATAGACTTAGCATTAAAACTTCCCTGCCCTTGAAACTCACATTCATTGAAATGGCATCAAAACCCACACTCAAAGAAAATACTTCTGGCCAGTGGCAGATAAAGATTACCTTTGGGCTGTTTTCAAATAATAGGCCCCTTGCACATGAAACATACATGTGTTCTTTGATACACCTTCCTGATTGTATTAAATTGTATTCCTTGTATAATACAGCACAGTTGTTAGAAGGCATTTTAAATTTATTGTTTTGAACATTTTTCCAGTAAACAATGAAACAAAATGCATGCACCAATAATGACAAAACTGCCCAATTCAGAACATTTCCATCATAAAAGTCTACTCAAGCTTCGACAATCCACCAGTATCAGTAAATATGCACAATCTCTGCAGAAGTAAATATCATCTAAATAATTCCACATTAAAGAGATCTGTAACTAATGAAGAGGTTGTTTCTGGCACACAACTTTATATTTCATTGTTTAAACTACAAATAAAGTGGCTGTTGCTCTTGAGAAATAAATTGCCTATGCTACATTAAAAAATGATAAGCTAGTAATATTGCAATAGGGAATGGATGGCAAACTGTTAACAGGTTCATCATTACTGGGTATCTCTGCCAAGGAGGACATTCTCAGGACTGCAGTATCAACCCCCTTTAAAAGTACAACACAGTACAATATCAGTAATGCATTTATATACTGTGGGAGTAGAACCTATAGTCTTCTGCATCAAAAGCAAGCACATTATCTGTTGTGCTATTAACAACACACTCAGCCACAGCATAAGCAGCACTAAAATTCTCTTCAAACTTTTAGCTCCTTGTAAAATGCACTCAGCACTCAACTGTATCTCTCAACTTTGAAGCATAAGAGACCTGGAAAAAGCCAAAATTTACTGGGGGGACAAAAGCCCAAAAACAAGGGACACATTTTAAACATTGCTTGCATAATCTTGGAAAGTTGATAGAATAAAATGATGTGTTACCACCATGCATTTCACTGCCAAGTCTTAAATCCAGGACCCTGTGCACTACAGTCAGAGCAACATACCACTGTGGGAAATCAGCTGTTTCTTAAAAGACAGGTAGACTGAAACTTAAATGGCTATCATTTAGTGAGTTCAGTTCTCACCATGGCTCTCAACTTCTTAGCACAAAACATCTAGACAAAGCCAATAATGGGGGAATACAGCCCCTAAACATACTCAGTGAATTCAGTTCTCACCATAGCTCTCAACCTGTTAGCACAAGAAAAACTGGACAAATCCAATAATGGGTGATTACAGCCTAAAAAATGGGGACAAATTTTAAACATTGATCTTATAAACTGAAAATTGCTAGAATAAAAGGCTTTGTGTTACCATGTACTTTCTGAAGAATACAAAGTCTGAAATTCAAATGCCTGTCAATATGTAGTGAATTCAAAATCCAGAAAAAACACAAATTTTATGAGGAACAGAACAAAAAGAGGCAACATTTTTCACAAGTGGTGGTTGGTAGGAAACTGAAGCTCTTGCTATCCACTCCCAAGGTACAGGGTTTGAGTCTATCCCCCCCCCACACACACACACCTTAACTGCAGAGTTTCAGTCCAAAAAAACTGCAGCTTTTTTAATTCCAGCCACCCAAAGCTCCAGTTTCAAACACGAAAGCCCCACAAGAGAGCCAATGTCCTGTACTTCCTGCAAGAGCAGGGTCCAGCTCCTACAGAGGTTGCAGTCTGATCCCCTTCCAGTCTATGCAGTTGCAACTGCATAGACATCTGGGATTTTTACTGTTGCAGGCTGTCTTCCTAATCTGGACTGTCTTACCAGCAGTCTGGATTCTGTGCACATGCTCTGGACTGGTTCAGTAGCAGTCCAGACTATCTGGACTGTCTTACCAACAGTCCAGATTCTGTGCATATGCTCCGGACTGGCTCAGTAACAGTCTGGACTTGGGAAATGCCACAAGTGCGCATGCGCGAGTTCCTGGACTCGCATTTGTTTTTCTTTTTTCTTTTTGTTTTTTTATTCATTTCTTTCTTTTGTACAGCTGGGGGGGGCTGCAATCCTGCAGCTCAGTAGCATGGGCTGCCCCTGCTAAGTTATAAAAATGTAAAAGACTGAGACACTTTATACATCCTATCTGCCTTTTGGAAAATTGCAGGCAGTAAGACACACATCCTCTAAAGCAGACAGGACAGGAAGAATGGATGTAGGTTTTGGAAAATCCTTCTGTAACAACTCATTTTATTTTCTATTTTCTATTTTTTGATGTACTGAGAAACATCAGTGTTCTCCTACTGAAAATGCTGGGACATTCTAACAATAGAATAAGAGAAAGAGAAACCCCCACAGGGAAAATCAGAAAGTGAGCTCTTCTCTGGCTCAGAATAAGAAATCTGAGGACAAAACCCTGAATCCATCCCTGCGTCTATCTGTTTAGATTCAGAATCTTGAATATCTTTGGAAAAGGGGACTCCCCTCTTTCTTTTACCAGAAACTACTTTACAAGAAGGATCAATACTCTGAATTAAATCCTGGGCCAGTCCCAATAAACTACTCCTAAACAAATATATTTTTAGAAGAGTAAATACATGCCTGGTTTTCTGTTTCTTTTTGACAGGAAAAATGGGTCAAGTTGTGTTACTAATGTCAGCATCTGCTTCACCAGGGATGGGCTCAGCATTCTGACACAGCAGGGAAACCTTCCCTGTTCCCTCTCCCATGAGTTACAACCAATGCTCTCCCTTGCCTTCTGAGAGGACTCCAACAGCCACAGAGGATGTGGCTAACCACTGGTCTGTAATGGTTGTAGATGCTACACCAGAGGTATCCAGGATAAAATATGAATGGTCTGAGGTACAACAAATGGCCATTGCAGAGTTGCCCACATGCAGCTGAGGCAAATTGCTAGCCTGCTGTGATGGCAAAGGCTGTTTGCTTAAAGTTTTCTTTTTATGGTTGAAGAAGGACTTACTATGGGACCTGTAGACTGTTCCATGGTCAAGCTCAAAATGGTGGCTTTTGGTGGGGAAGATAAGCAACAAATGCAGAAACAAAACTACTAGTCCAAGTAAAAATCACCTTTAACAATATGGCGGCCTCACATTGGAAAACAAACACAGTTTCTTCACAGAAAATAAATTTTCAGTTAGTATACACTACTTTTAAACTGAGAGAATGAAACGAGTTCTCCATTTTAAAAAGTAGTACAATTTGAGATAGTTTGTTAAATAACAACACTCCTAGCTGTAAAATAACTTTCCTGAAGATGAAAGTAATAAGATATCAACTAAATTTAAGAAAATGGAAGTTTTTTCCCCCAGAGGAAACTTATCTGCCCACCAAAGAAAAGCACAAGCTGACCGTTGATCTTCAAAAGCCTCAGAGGAGTGTAGTCCCACCAAAACTTGGCTTTTAGTCAGGTCAGCCTGAGCTGCTTGACAGTTTGGGTGAGGGAAAGGTGCCTGGAAACTTTGGAAGCTGGCTGGCTGCTATGTCCTAAGCAGGATATAACCCATATAGTTATGATTACTACAGCAGTAATCAGTATGAACAACATGCATCTAGTATTTTAAAACAAAGAACATTCAGGAACTTAGAAAAAGTAAAGTCTAGTATTTACACATTTACAAATGCTTATGTTGAACCAATATGTGGCTTAATGAAAAATGGGAGGGATAGACACTGAGGAACGGTTAAAGAAGACAAGTGTTAGAAAAAAATAATTTAGGAGCTAACTGAGATGGAAAAAAAAGATGATCATGGAAATAAAAATAATACAAGATGGTATGCTAACAGTATACAATAGTTAAAGGTGGGAAACAATCTATGATTGGGAAAATGGAGCATAATCCAGAGGAGTAAAGAAGGATTTAGTGAAACTGAGGAAGAGATAAGCTAAGAAAGATAGGGAATTTACATGAGAATAACAAAATGAGCAGTTTGTAACTAGGAAGAATGAGAAAAGAAGACAATTGTTCAGCTGTTTTAGCACACACTAACTACTAGAGAGGAGAGAAGAGATTAGTAATTACAAGATGTCATGTAATGCCACATGTACACAGTTTGTTCTTGCTTCCTACTTCCAGTAGGAATGTGGGACACTACTCAGAAGCATATCTAAAAGCAGTGACAAAAATGATGGAAATATATAAGCACATTATCAAAGAGGCAGAGACAAATCTGTAGACTTTAATGAACAGTATTGCAAAATTCTACCACATAAGGTTTTTTATTTATGCTTCTGAAAAAGGGAGATGTAGGGATGTATGCCTTTTTTCTTCAAATTATTGATGCTACTAGTAACCTGGTTATGTAGTGTGTTTTCCTGTGTACTAGACAGCTTCAAAACCACTTGTGATGATGGTAGGATTCAGAAAATTGTGTGAAGAGGTAAATCAAGCCTGTCAATAAGGGCATACCTCCAAAAATAGGAACTTCATATGCAGGGGTAAATCAAGCTAAAATAGGAACTTTCTTGCAAAATAGGAACAGCTGAGAGGTATGGATGCACTGTTTAAATATAATTATAAAATGTTATGAGTGTATTTTAGAATGGAAAAGGGTATTTGTGGTATTCACAGAGAAAATATAAATGGTCATTCACTTACATTTTGTTCGACAAGTAGTATTGATTTTTTTCTTGAAGTCCAACTGCCATTCTCCTTACCAAGAGTAATTATGAAATCACTCATGAAGTAGAAACAGTTTCAGTCAATAATCTATCATTTTATGACAGGATCATTGTATAATGTATGGTACCATATGTTGGATGTGCAAGTCTCGTGCACATAAACAAATGGTGACTGAGACTGTAATCTCCCATTTACTCTCCATCAAATGAGATCCAGTGACAGAAGCCCAGAAACCATGATATGTTAACATGTTGTCTTCGTGTGCAATCATCTGGCTGCTGTTATCATTATTATAGTGTTGTCTGTAACAGTGCTATCTTTCACAAAAATAGTACAAATTCAAATGGCATCCTGGAGGCCTTCTCTGTGTATTTTTTTTTGTAAAATCCTTGTCAGTTTACTCATAAGGTTTCAGCATAAGACATTCACTGCATCATTTATACACAGACAAAAGCACATAATCTTAAAATATATATGTTTGCTCTTGGCTGAGTTTTAGTGTATCATCTGTGTATGTATAATCTGTATTCCATGAGGCCCAAGACTGTATTAGTATCTCAAGCCATATAGTGGTTTGATGGTTACAGTTATAAAACATGAGAATAGTTTTTAAAAATAAAAAATAAGTATTTTTTTCTTAGGACATCAGTCACAGCTAATTCCAAAGCACTAGAAGTGTAGAATTCAGCTTGTTTAATGATTTTTTTCCGGCATTAAGTGAAGAATAAATCCATATTATGGTTTCCTTTCAGCTGTTTATTCAAGGATGAATCCCCTTCCTACACAGGTGCACAGACATGCACACTTAGCTTTCACTATGAGTGGATGAACAGTGATTTGCCAATGTTAGAAGTTTCTGAACTCAATCCCCCTAAAAATCTTTCCAAAAACACTGTTTTCAGTGTTTTTTGCAGAGGGCAAGCCCTTCTGTACCCCATGATGTGTGGTAATGTGTTGCCTCAAATAATATAATCAATTCCATGGTCACACTGTAAGAGAATAAGGACTAACAGCAGGAAATGGCACTTAGTGCCTGCATAATCCCTTGACAATGCTTTTCAGGAAAGATGCTGACATTTTGGGGTATGCAGACTCAGGAAGTTGATGTTCAGGGAATTGCTGTTCATCAAACAAAAGTACAGCAACACACATAATACCACATTTCTAATGCTATAATGTACTCTGTCCTATCTCATCATAGCCAAAAGTCTCACTGGCCTAGAAAGCAGGTTGTAAGAAGTTAGGCATGAATGGAACATTAAAGCAATAGCTTAGATGATGCATGTCTTGTATATTTCTCTGTTTTTTGCAGATTGTGTATCACAAGGTAAAGATGGAGGTATATGTTTTGTTCGCACGTGTGTGTGTGTGTGTCTGTATCTGTGCATGTGTTATATGCGCGCGCGTGCGTGTGTGTGTGTGTGTGTGTGTGTGTGTGTGTGTGTGTGTGTGTGCGCGCGTGTGTATATTTGGCTTGAGTATATGGCTTGAACTGTCATATATTCGTGATTTCTTACTATTCTGTAGACTGAGTTTTAAATGCTCACTTATTAGCATATTTTGAGGGATCCAGACAAGGCAGTCTTTGCGATTACTGTTAATAAACACTCTTTCTTCAAGGTACAGCAACCTTGAAATGAGAATAATAAAGTAAGTGGATATGAACAGAGTCCCCACATGGGGTGTAGGTGGCAAGCTTCCACTCAAAAAAAAAAAAAAAACACTTTTTGTGTTGTTACAACTGTTGTAAGTTGAGTAGCTTGAAATACGCATGCTGAAAACGTATGCACTCATGCCATTTATGAGCTATTGTCACCAAGCTAGTATGTTGGGTGGTTATTTGAAGTGAATATATGTAATTGATCCATCTATCTATATAAAGACAAGCAGAAAAACTGCCTTTTATTGTGTTTATCTATGTATGCTTTGCCTTGCTGTTTATGTCTAGTGATACCAATTATATATAGAAAGAATCAAGCTAGTAGTGTTTGTAGTTTCTGCCTGGCAGTTAATGCAGAGGGCTAAGACAATGAATGGTTAATAGCATAATGATTACGGTATTTACCTTACCAACACAAGGTGTAGGGTTTGATTCTCACATGGGTTAATTGACTGGCCTTATAATGGCCCTCAAGGGCAGTTAGCCTAATACTAATCTATGAACCTATGACCTAATGAGCTGCATCATGTAAAACAGGGTTTGATACCCTCAGCATATTTGCCTCTTCACTGACACTAAGAAAGCTACAAAACTAGGCATTGTTCCTGTACTGAGTCTGAAGAACTATCAGTGCTCTAGCCGTTTTAACAAATGGAATAAATACATATAACAGTACTTCTATGTTACTGCTTATATTGCTTAGTGATACTCACATTTAAGCAGGATCATGTTTTGCCTTTCAGTTCATTTCATTATACTTTATTTAGAACTTTTTTATAATATTCTCTGAGCTGTTCATTCTTACTTGACTTTGTTAAATATGGTATATTTAGTACCCATCAAAATAAATAACTTATTAAATAAATAAATGACAGTAATAAAATCAAAGCTCTTTTGGTACATTCATTACTTCAAGAGCCACATTGCATGCATAAGAATTCTGAAAACTGTCCATTTGTACAAGAGTACAAGAAACATGCCTTGCCTGAATGCATAATATTGTCAGATACTCAATTACTTGTCCAGAGGCATCACGGTTCGTCATCTTTTTATTAATTTCAGAGATAGATTTTCAGACAACATCAGGCCATCATAACCAGTAGTAGGGCAGTCATTATAACATACAGTGTTAGATTCCCAGAATCGTTTAAAAGACTAATAAGAAAATACTTTTCTAGCAAGAGTACTTTAAAACATTCTTTAAACTTGAACACTATTTTTCTAGTTAAAATTTCTCCTTTCTCAGTGCCCTTTCTATGAAACTGGAAATAGTACAATCTATTGTTTCTTCAGATTTGCTGACATACTGCTTACTTTGTTCATCCTGATGCATGCTCCGCTTCTACAAGAAAAATCATTATTTCTACGACAATAAAAAATTAAACCTGCAAACTGCCTGCGCTGCTGTGTAGTTTGTCATCTTTATGCTCACACTTGAGTAGAATTCTAAACACATACTCAGTTCGCGTTGCTTGTCATTTGAAAATTTTCAGGATAACCTTGCTGAAATAATCTGGGAGAAATATTTTTCTTTCCTCTTGATGACATTTCAGCAGTACACTACCAGTTGTATAATGGCAGACTAAAATGTGGTCACCATAAAGGATATCTGTGCAATTGCTCTCTTTAAATGAACTTCTTTAAAGTGATCTTCTTTAAAGTGATCTTTTGCAATGAACTTGAGAAAGGAGCTTTATTCTGTAAATGATTTATTATATAGTATGCACGTTCAAAATATGATCACAGGAAAATCTCACTGGTAATCGCAAATTATGGAAATTAAAAACAAACAAACCAAAACAAACCTACACTCTTAACCACGGATTAAAAGAACTGCTTTTTTTTTTTTTTTTTTTTTTTTAGGAAGACAGGCCACCATGCACCTAGCAGCTCATCACGTGGAGAGCATATACCAAGTCCATGACTGTACAACACTGGGAAAATTAGAAACACCCAAAAACAGTGCACAGCCGTCACAAGCTGGTATATGTTTTGGTCCAATATAATTAAGAACTTGATCCTTAACTGACCAAGGATGAAGACAACACACAGGAGATGATTACTACTAGTTTATTGTAATTACTTATACTAAGTTTGCAGGCAATATATTGAATTTCATATGCTGTCAAAATGCTGCTATGCTATTATATATTTATTGTTCTATTCCATGTGTTATCTTCTACATGATACATGCAGTTTACTAGAACATGTATATACCATTTTTGTGGCAATATCAGTCATTAGTTATCTTAGATATATCTGTACAGGCCAGTCCAGGAATATGTTACAAAGATGCATAAAGAAAGCATGTATAGCACAGCAAAGGTAAATAACACAGGTATGATATCCTGATGGCATCATCATCATAGGAACTGCATATGTATAAAGTGCTACTCTTCAGGTTCTGAACTTATTATAAATTTAAGACTTGACAATTTGTTAATGTGATGTTGACTTCTTTTATAAACACATTATGGGTTATAATTTATAATTTCAGTATTCCAGATATCAGTGAAATGTTAATCAATAACCAGATAAGATGTATTTAGCTATTGGAATCATCTGGATGGATTCATGCAGTTAACATCTCACATTAAAAAGCTGTTATGTGCAAAATGGGAAAAGGGGGGTTGAGGGTGGATGGATGGATTTGATAGTATATTTAAAAGCTGGTACGGAATAGTATTTTTTGTTTCCTTGAAGGCTGGCAAGGATCCAGTTAGTGTTTGCTTGATTAAAGATGTTAATGGGCTACATCCTCTGCATATCTCATGTGCTGCGAGTGTTAATTTTATTATTACTATGTTCTTTACATTCTGCTCTTAAAGGTTCACTAGAGATGAAATTTCTCACCAATTTGGAAAGAGATTGCTTTTGTTGGTCTAATAACAAAACTCTTAAGTCACTTTTCTGTTTTATTGTGTTTCCTGTTCTAGAGTTTTATTTTTAACTGCATTTGATATTCTTTATTTTTATGCATCTTTATTAAAGATGACATTAAGAAAGTGACATATTACTGCATTTAATATTCTTTGGACTTCATGAAGAATCTCAGTTTGCATAATAAAAGACAAAACTGAGCAGCCTGGCTGCTCCAGGAACAAGATGTCATAGTAATAATATACCTTAACTGCATACAAGTCTGCATTTCAAACATGTCCCCCTGTAATGTCCGGCAATGCATTATTGCAAAACTAGCAAAAGACAGATGCCCACCCCACTTTGTCATTTTCTTTCAACATGGTCAGTCCTCAGACATTGGATACATGCATAATGTGCCTTTCTTCCATCCTAAAGAGAGAAACCTGACATCTAAACCTATGAAGCTGCATCCTTCAAATTGGCAGTTAATGTGCATGCTATTTATGAGTGAGAGAAAGAGAGAGGGAGTGTGTGTGTGTGTGTGTGTGTGTGTGTGTGTGTGTGTGTGTGTGTGTGTGTGTGTGTGTGTGTGTGTGTGTGTGTGTGTGTATGTGTGTGAGTGTGTGTGTGCGTGCGTGCGTGCGTGTGTGTGCGTGTGTGTGTGTGTGTGTGTGTGTGTGTGTGTGTGTGTGTGTGGGTGTAGGTATATGGGTGGGTGGATGTAGGTATATGGGTGTGTGTGTGTGTGTGTGTGTGTGTGTGTGTGTGTGTGTGTGTGTGTGTGTGTGTGTGTGTGTGTGTGTGTGTGTGTGTGTGTGTGTGTTTACATCTTGTGATAGACTAGAATCCTGACTAGGAATAGTTTCTGTACCTTATACTCACTAAGAGCAGTGATAAACTCCATCTAGTCTGACCCTACTTTGGATAAAGTGTACAAAGGATTAGTCCAGATGAAATCTGTTTAGCTAGCAGATCTAGGAGATTCTCTCTCTCTCTGTTGCCCTCCCTGTGGTGGAATAATTAGATCAAGAACACTTGCCCATCTACCTACCTAACTGAATAAATTACTTGAAACATCAACATCCCAGAGGGGATGCAATAAACTGTTTTTGTACTGCCTGCCATGTATACTACACAGAGCCAGATATATTTAAATTACTTGAACTGATAGTATAGAGCAGCAAACCCAGCAGTGTGCTCTGCAGTGCACCCTTATACAGAAAAATACATGACTACATTCCTTTTAGGAAAAAAAATATGATTTTATACAGGATAACTTTTCTCTGATTTGTTGTATTCAGACTGGATCCATTATGAGAGTGCTCAGTTTTCAGACAAATAAGTTATTATCCAACTAATTGTTTTACTGAAGCTGAAAAAAAAGCTATGCCTAATTTTTGGCCTCTGACCACAAGAATTGACGTTTTTTCTCAATATGGTAGCCCATTAGTTACACTTCTGTTTTGTATGCACATTGCCTTCACTATTATAAATACTACAGTTATAAATTACTTAAAAGTTATTATTGCTTTGTCCAGCATTTATATCTAACACTAAAGGGACCAATAGGTCTTTCATTTTATTGACTTTATTCCCTAGTTTCTCCTTGTGTATTGGAATAATATATCAAATACATTTCCTTCATAAGCAATTATGTTGTATTGGCAGCTCAGGCTAGGTCTGCATTCCACTGAAGTAAATGAGTTTCTAGCAGTCCAGCTGCACAATAAAATAATTCCTTGGATATCACATCACAGAATGAAAAGGGAGTAAGGTCTAACATGACTTTAAAACTTCATATTTAATAAAAAAAATGTGAGACAATATTTTGTGGGGTCTGCTTCAGCTGGTCTATGGACTAAATTGTTGAAACTCACTTGGTTGTGTACACATAAATGAAAATTTAATTCATCGCCCACTTTGACTGAGATTGTGGTAGAGTAGGGATTTGGGAATGTGCCCTTCTCTCCACTGTAATGCACTCTCAGGGTTGATATATATATATATATATATATATATATATATATATATATATATATATATATATATATATATATATATATAATTAGCTGGAGGCATATGGGGTGCAGTCCACCACCTCGAGAACATAAGGAGGCTTACTCCCCTGCAAAAACTTTGATCTGATGTTGTTAATCTTTGTTCATTTCTTACTGATGGGTTATTGGCTCCATCCTCAGAACCGAGCCGGCCAATATCAAGCTCGCATCAGCCAAAAACTCTCGAGCCAAGGTCCTACCCAGAATGCTCTGCTCCATGTTACCTCAGATCTGATTTGCCACATTGCTGAACAGCCGTGTCAAGCCACTTTCTCAGCTAAGTGTCTAATTTTTTGGCAGTTTATATCTATTGTTATTACTCTAAATTTTTTCTCAAAAGTTTATTCGAATATTTTCCTACCCTATCGCACACTTCAGTCTCTCTCCCTTTAGTCTTTTCCCTTTATTACCCTCTTTTCTTACCTTGTGGTAATTCTCCATTACCATCGTTGGTAATCCTTCCTTTTCTCTTTTTATCCTTTTCTTGGGTAGCCATTATTCTTCCTTTTGCTACTGTGCTTCTTCTCCACACCAGTTATGTCAGATAAGAAAAGTTCCGTTGGTTTCAAGCAGTGCAAGGATTGAGGCCATAAGTTACCACTTTCCAATGGCCATGACTTATGTGTCTACTGTCTTAGTGTCTCCCACTTGACTGTAGATCTTCTATGTGGGATTTGTAAAAACTTATTTACCAGGACTCTCAATGAGAGGAAGAATAAGTTAATTTTGAAAGGTCTCCTCAAGTCTTCTTTCTCTGAGGCTATTTCTGGGTTGGAGGGCTCACCCCCTCCTGTTAAACCCAGCAAAAGGTGTTCTTCCTCTTCTTCATCAAAGTCACTCCCTTCTTCTCCCTCTGCAGATTGTAGGGAGTTGACTCACAAGAAGATGAAATTGATTACTACTCCGGTGCTGCCACCTGTGACCCTGTCATCTCCAGGCTCTGCACCACACAAAATGATCCTGAGTACAGCCATTATCGATATCGGCACCAGAGTTCCTGGTGCAGACATCTATGGTTCCGACAGTTCTGTCGCAACCCCTAACAGCACCATCAATACAGGTTCAGTTCCCTTTGGCACCATTGGTACAGTCACCTTCGGGTCCAAGTATGACTCTTCTGTACTCCACGGCGCAAATGTTTTCAGCACCAACATGGACATCGGTGCAGTTCTTCTCAGCATCATCCTTATTGCTGGTGCAGACACTTTCCACTACGGCACCATACCCTTCGGAGCAGACCTTTGCCTTTACGGTGCAGACACCTTCAACTACTACAGCACTGACATCTTTGGCACAGACCTTTTCCACACCATTTTCTTTGGTGCAGACTCCTTCCGCTCTGAGCTCTGCACCTATTGAATTAGCAAGGACCAAATATTTCCCTTCACTGGATCTTTTTGCAAGCAGTCAGTATAGTCCTTCCCTAGAAAGGTCAGAATCACCACCAGCCTTCTCCATGAGGTCAACAAAGAGTCTTTCTGAGCAGGATATGTTGAGGCTTGTTGACTAGTTGCTTGTAGCCAGAGGTCTCTATCAACCATCGAAGTCCACGTTCCCTCATTCATGTGAGCTTATTTTGCCTCAAACCCCAACGTATACTCCTCCTTCAACTTCCACTCGAGTTTTGAAACCTATTACTCTGACAACAGCTTCCCTCCCTCCAACTCCAATAGTGGATCTCACTTTGGAACCAGAGTTGTCTTTGTGGCCTTTGATGCACTGGGCATTGGGCTCTTCTCAGGCCAGTGGCTGTGCCACTGGGGACGGAATTCCTGGCTCCATGCCGATTTTTTCTATGGCACCTTCCAGGGATGCTCTCTCTCTTATGGTTTATGATCCTCTTGAGACTCCTGGTCTGGGGGTGGGCTCATCGGGGTGGGGTGTGACCCTGGTTCCGAGGTTGTCATGCTTGTTCCGGGCTCCCATCCCTCCTTGGGTGGACCAGCCTTCCAGGCCATGGAGAGGGTGCTTGCCTCCACTGGCAAAGCTCATTTGTCAGAGTTCTCTCCCCCCTCTGTGCCACAACTGCTACAAGCATCAACCCCTGGACACCGGGCACAAGAGCCTCAGGTCTCTCCTCCTCAGGAGACCCCCTCTTTGCAGTCTTCCCCAGAACCTCCCACTGAGGAAGCACCCCACAAAGCACCATGTAAGAAGAAGCACATGGACTCCACTCAGGAGTCATTGACTGAAAATACGGATTTTGATGACGTGGAATAGTCCCCATGGTCAACCTCTAATGAGGTGTCCTTTGGTGACATCCTCGAGATCCTTAGACAGAGGGGTGACTGGAAACCCTCTAATCCTTCCTCTGAGGAATCCATATTCCTGCAGGCTTTTTGTGCCCAGCCCACTTCCTCCTGGGTCACCCTGCCTGCCGATGAGCTCATCCAGCTCATCGTACAGCATGCATGGAAGGCTCCTGATACCATGGAAGCAATAAACCTCACAAATGTAAAACAGACCAGATAAAATGAAAAGATGCGAACTAGACCAATAAGAGGATAGTCACCAGGTTTATTTAGCGTTAATACATGAATATATTTAAAACACGCTTTCGGTAAAGGCTATGCTTCACCTTCATCAGAATACAAAGTTTCGAATGCCAAATACACCACTTTTAATATGTTTCAAAAAACAATTAACAAACGTCACTTCCTTTTACTTAACTAAAAAACCCGAACACCTGGAGTTCGTTTACTTGTAGTTTATACATTTAATTAAATGAGCATTGTCACAAGTACATTAAAAATATATGTTTACATTTCGTGTGAATGTGTATTTAAAAATAAAAATAAAAATAAAATATATGAATCAAACACACCTATGATGTAATACTAAACTAGGACATACCCTCTTCTAAATAAATACTTGTTATTCTTTTAAAATAAATATTTATTGATTTTTAAAGCACTTTTAGGTTCAAAATGAATTTAGTAAGGTACTAATGAAGGTTTCCGTATTTTTGTCTCTATGTAAATCGGCATCATACACATTTTTTGGCTGCTGGATGTAATCACAAGTTAGTACATAAGGGTATGTCCTAGTTTAGTATTACATCATAGGTGTGTTTGATTCATATATTTTATTTTTATTTTTAAATACACACATTAATTAAATGTATAAACTACAAGTAAACGAACTCCAGGTGTTCGGGTTTTTTAGTTAAGTAAAAGGAAGTGACGTATGTTAATTGTTTTTTGAAACATATTAAAAGTGGTGTATTTGGCATTCAAAACTTTGTATTCTGATGAAGGTGAAGCATAGCCTTTACCGAAAGCGTGTTTTAAATATATTCATGTATTAACGCTAAATAAACCTGTTGACTATCCTCTTATTGGTCTAGTTCACATCTTTTCGTTTTACCATGGAAGCAATACCTAAGAGGCCAGACAAAATATTATCACCCCCATGTGGAGCACCCCCACTGGTCACTTGGTGTTCCAGTAGATGCTCTGGTGGTGGCAGCTGCTACTAAGAAGGATTTGGCAGAAGAGAGCCAAACTGTCTATCTGCCCAACAAGGAGTCCCGAGCAATTGACAGATTAGGGAAATGTGTTTGCTTCATCGACCTTCGCCGTAAGGTCTTTGAATTATTTGACACATTTTACCAGGCTTCAGCGAGATCTTATCAACCAGCTCTCTGAAACCTTGGCAGGAGCTGTTTCTGACAAAGTCCATGATAATGTGACTAATCAGATAGCCACCCTAGAGTCCATTTCCAACTCTTCCATGCATCTTATTTCTCACGCAACAGAAGGGGCAGCTAGAGAGGCAGGTGCAGGTATAGTCACCAGATGACATGCTTGGATGCGCCTTTGTGACTTTGTGGACTCCTTTAAGGCTTCCTTCATGAATGCCCCCCATAGAGGCTGCTTCTTTGTTTGGCCCTAAAGTCAAGGTGCGAAGAAGATGGCAAGACCTTATCTGCAGTTGGTGTCAGACACTCCACTCCTCAACGATTCTATTCCAGAAATCAGAGGAGCAGAAAGATCTGGCACAAGAAATCACAGGGTTCTTTCCGGGATGCACGTGCCGAGTTTTTCCCTAGAGGCAGAGGGGGAAACTCCAATGGAAGATACCCCTTTCGGGGCAGAAGAGGTTTGCAAAACTGGGGTTCCAGAGATTCTTGCTCTGGCCAACCCTATCAGTGCTCCTGAAGCATTTCCTGACTGCTCACCTCTGGAAGTGGTCGGGGGTCATTTCTCCTTGTACCTCGCTGCCTGGCAAAAGATAACAAGTGACTCTTGGGTACAACGGATTATATCCAGAGGCTATCACATCCCCTTTCATCTTTGCTCTGTCTCATCAAGAGTGTTACCCGACGTTCCACCCAGTCAAAGGGAAACAACAGCACACAAAATCAAAAAGCTGCTATGAAAAAGAGTCATCCAGACGATCCCCCCAGACCAGATAGTATCCGGAGTTTACTCAAGGTTATTTTTAGTGCCAAAAAAGACAGGGGACTGGAGACCAATTCTGGATCTCAGTACACTAAACAAATTTGTAAAAACAGAGAAATTCTGGATGGTCATGGTTCAGGCTATCCTTCCTCTTCTGGAAGAAGATGATTGGATGTGCTCTGTAGATCTTCAAGATGCGTATTACCCCATAAAAATGGACAGACACTCAAGAAGATACCTCCACTTCCATATAGGAGCCAGTCACTACCAGTTTTGAGCCCTGCCATTTGGTCTCTCTACAGCCCTCAGAGGGTTCACAAAATGCATGACAGTAATTATTGCTCACTTGCGACTTTAAGGATTCCAGGCATTTCCATATCTAGATGACTGGCTCCTTACCGCCCCCACCAAGCATCTACTGGAAGAAGCCCTGCAGTATACTCTCTTAACAGATTGAAGCCTGGGAATCACTATAAACTGGGAGAAATCCAACACAACCCCAACTCAGTCTTTGGAATTTATAGGGGTACTGTTGGACACGAGAAATTGCACAGCATCCCTTCCAGAACACAGACTTCAGAGAATAAGGCAACAAGTTCAACCACTGCTCTGTTACCACAAATCCCCAGCTCAATCTGTACTTCAGCTACTGGGGTCAATGGCAGCTTTGATTACCATTGTTTCTTTAGACAGATTTCACATGAGGTTTCTCCACTGGCTACTTCTCACTCAGTGGTACCCTCTACAACATCCTTTGTCTTTTCAAATAAGTGTAACTCAGAGATGCAAGCAAAATTTACTCTGGTGGACATCTCAAAATCCCCAACAATGGTCTTGCCCTTTCAACCCCCATCAACCGATAGCCACGGTGACCATAGATGCCTCTCTGATGGTGTGGGGGGGGCTATGTCAGGGAAACTCGGTCCAAGGCACCTGGCCGGAGACAGAGGCCCTTTTGCATATCAGTGTCTTGGAACTGAGGGCAGTGCTTCTAGCTTTGCAAGCATTTCACTCCATCCTTCCATCAGGGACTATTGTGATCCAATCAGACTGTCAGTGGTCTGGTACATCAACAAACAAGGGGGCATCAGATCTTACCCATTATGCCGAGAGGACTTGAGAATATGGCAATGGATGATTGCTCACAACCGCTTTCTGATTGCAACACATGTTCCTGGGAGCTCCAACATGATAGTGGACAAACTGAGCAGGTGCATTCTACAGCCTCACGAGTGGTCCATCAATCCTCTGATAGTGACAAAAATCTTCAACCGCAGGGGCCAGCCGTGCTGCGACCTATTTGCCTCCCCAACCAACTACAAGTGCAGCAACTACTTTGCCCTGATCCCCCTCAGGGACAGTCACCAAGGGACGCTCTAGTCCACGCTTGGCCCTCTGGTCTTTTTTATGCCTATCCTTCTCTCCCCCTCATCTCCCAATTTCTAAGAAAGCACGACAGTTGAAGAGCAAAGTGATCCTCATTGCTCCATATTGGCCTCAACAAGTCTGGTTTCCCTTCCTCTGGCCTCACCTGCTAGATCAACCGTGGGTCCTTAATCCATCCACAACATTGATCTCCCATCTGCAGGGTCTGATTCACCCCAGTCTAACAACCCTGAAACTAACAGCTTGGTTTCTCCATTTTCTATGATAGCCAGGCATGAAAACCTTTCATCCCCTGTGCGCAATATTCTTATTGCATCTCATAAATCGTCCACCAGACTAATCTCTCTCAACAAATGGAAGAGGTTCTCTCTATGGGCAGCAAATAAACAAACAGACCCCTTGTCAGCCCCAGTCTCAGTGGTATTGGATTACTTATCACATCTTTTCCACTATGGGGTGTCTGCTTCTACTATCCATGTACATTTAGCTGCCATCTCAAATTTTCATATTGGTTTTCAAGATTCTTCACTTATGTCACACAGACTCTGTAAGACTTTTTGAAAGGGGTTATCCACCTAAAACCTCCTTTTAGAGAACCCGTACAACCTTGAGATTTGGCTTTGGTTCTGCAAGCTTTAATAGCTCCACCCTTTGAACCTGTGTTTTCTTATGATGTAAGATATCTCTCTTGGAAAACTTTGTTTCTGATTGCAATCACTTCAGCCAGGCGATTGTCAGAACTTCAGGCCTTATGCATCAATCCTCCCTATCTTATCTTCCATAAGGATAGGGTATCACTGAGAACCAGTTCTACCTTTGTTTCCAAAAGTTGTGTCAGAGCGATCTATCAACCAGTCTACTGACCTCCCAGTGTTCTTTCCTCACCATTCAAACAACGGAGAGTATTGCCTGCACTCCTTGGATGTTCATTGGCAAATACGATTTTATCTGGACAGAACAAAATCTACCCGTAAATCAGATCAACTGTTTCTGGCTTTTTCTGGACCTAGACAGGGTCATCCTGTATCAAAAGTTACATTGACTTCATGGTTGAGAAATTGTATCACCTTTATCTACAACACAAACAATATCACCTTGCCTCATACACTCAAAGCACATTCTACAACATCTATGGCAACTTCAGCAGCTTTCCATGCTAAGGCTTCCCTCAATGACATTTGCTCAGCTGCAACTTGAACCAAACCTCATACCTTTATTCTTCATTACAAATTGGACTTGGCCTCCAGAGGTAGAGCTTCCTTTGGCTCCATGGTGCTCAGGAATGCCCTTCCATGAGGGCCACCCAGGAATACAGGTAGCTGGGGACTCTGTCCCATCAGTAAGGAATGAACGAAGATTAACAACATCAGATAAAGAAGTTATGTCTTACCATAATGTTCCGTCTGTGTTGTTGATCTTTGTTCATTCATTACTTCCCACCCTCCGTCCCCCATCCGGAGGTTCTTGGTTGATCTCATGTACTCCATTCTTGTAGGTCTGTTATGACCAGAAGTAACCTCTTCTTTTATCTATCAACTTGCATACTCAATCTGAGGTAACATGGAGCAGAGCAATCTGGGTAGGACCTTGGCTCGAGAGTTTTTGGCTGACACGAGCTTGATATTGGCTGGCTTGGTTCCGAGGATGGAACCGATAACCCATCAGTAATGAATGAATGAAGATCAACAACACAGACGGAACATTATGGTAAGACATAACTTCTTTTTTTGTTTGCTTGTGTTCAAGTTGATTGACAAGATAAAATTTCATTCATGTGGTCTTGACCATGTTGGTTTTGACAATTTAGTCTGTCGACCAACTGAAGTAGACTCATTTCTTGGACTAGTGAAGTACATTTCTAATAGTAAACTATAACAAAGACACATACAAGCTAGAATCTTCACTGTGTAATATCATTAGCCTCTTTTACTGAAGGCCAGTGGAATACTAACTCCAAAAACTAAACTTTATTGCACTGACAGTGCATTCACCATCCTAGCACTTAAACTATGGGACTCCATTTCTCTCTCAGTCTGAGACATCCAAAAGTACTTGGACGTCAGACAACAGCTTAAGGAACACCTCTTCATTCAAAGTGCAGTTGTGCTTAATCTGGTCATGTTACATGAACCCTGCAGCTCTCTCACACCCCTTTATCCTTATTTCATCCTTTCCGTATTTCATCTTGCCATTTCTTTACTTACTGCCTCTCATTCATACTACTTCCCACTTCTCTTTGCATCTCTCTCACACGTCTTCTCTCAAATGTTTCTCTGTCTTCTCCCCATGGTATCCTTTCCTGCAACTATTCTCACTTGCCTCTTCTAATGTCTTCATACCTCTCTATATAATGATTTGCTGCTATCACTGTTGCATAAGCCATCTTAGTAATTATAACTACATCTTATTATCCATAAAGCTCTGCTAAGTATAATCCCATTTTTCCATCCATGTTTTGACATTGTAAATTGTTTCTTGAACTAAATGTTGTCACATATTCATACATCTATAAATATGTATATATATATATATATATATATATATATATATAAAATTTATTTTTTTTAATATCCTTGCATCTATAAATATGTTTTGTTCATTCCTTATGTGATCCTATTCACCCTGGCTGTGCCTGCAAATGGTCCATTAAGATGAATGCACTAGCATAGTAAACACATATAAGTAAAATTAATAAATATATGCAAAGGACCAGTTATGAACACAGAATTATTTCAAATACATGGCTTCTGATTTTTTTTCAATCTTTATAGGGCACTCAAGAAAATAAAGTTAAAGCACACTAAACACAAACACGCCATTGTTTGCTCTTTTCCATTACTTATCAATACAGCGTAAAAGGAATGTTTGCCTATATTTTAGGCATGCAGATCTTAAGAACAAAACTGATGCCCATAAATATTAGGGTGACTGCAAAATATCTCAAATGACATCCAAATTATAGGGAATAAATGTCACAAAAGTAAACATTTAGTGAGAAAAAAGCTTCAAGAAATAACTAGACAGGCTAGAATTTTCACTGTATATTACTGAAAACCTACTGTAGTGGATGCCCAAGGGATATATTCAAATGACCCTTTAAGGACATACCAACATTTCAGCTACATCGTTTCTGAATGCCCATGACTTTATACTTTTTAAGTCTTTATGGTGTAGTCTGACCAATAAAACTGTGAAAGACTGTGGAATAACAAAGAAGAAAACAATTTATTCAAACTTTGGTGACACTGAAAAAAACAAAATGGTGAAGGAGTTGGTGATTAAGTTCAGTGGATTACCTTAAGCACACTTGTGAAGAGTAATTATAGCCCTCTATCCACTTGGGACTAACCCTGTCAGTAAAGGAAAAATGCATAAATGAAATAAATAGTGGATGTATTGACTTGAAAAAATGCCAACATTTAGACTGTGAGTGTTATTTTAGCTATAACTCTTCAATTTGTTTTAATACTCATTTGCCTATTTTACTTTCCAATTGATGTGCATCCAGTGTGGAATGGGCAGGCTCCTTTTGTAGTCCTTAAGTAGTAATTAACTACCTCAGATTGTGCACTACATGCATCAGGTTGGAAAGAAGAGCAGACAACATGGATAGGCAGCTCTGCTAGGTGATTGGTTCTCTGTACCTTTTTCCACTAGCAGGGAGGTATCCATAGTTTATTCTCCATATTCATACTCTTTCAATGCAATTCAATCAGTCAAATTAGGGAGAATTAGCATCATGGGTCATTTTGATTTCAGCAGTTTTGAGTTCAAAAAAATAATAATTATAGCGTAATCTGACTGTTCATTTGTTTATCTTACCACTTTCTTTTTGTCACATTTTTTTGTAACACAGGGAGGAATAAATTCTCCCTCAGATTCAGCAAGCTCTGCATGGAGTACATGAATAGTGCAAGAGCTGCTGCATGCAATATGGCCTCTGAGCGATCCAGGAATGAGCCCCTGAGACATGCACGAGTGCGCCTACACTATTCCCACATGGACACCGCTGCTATATGCTAATTAACTCATTTGCTGGTGAAAACAAACAGGCTCACCCGAAAATAAGAAAAAAGGGGGAAATAAGCTTTTAAACCCAAATCAGCATTTTGCCATAATAGTCAATGGCATGCATAAGACAACAATACCAGGGAATAATGGTTGCTAAGGGGAAAGGCTCAGTGTGAGTGTGGTAACTATGAAGTAACATTCTGTTTTATGCAAATGAGGAGACTGATACTGAATTACAGATTTCCTCTCAATGTTAGCTTGCATGCTTGTAGGTGCAACAACACCATTGTATAAGTCTAAGAGGTGGATGACCTCATAAGGGGATGTGTCATGCATGCTGTAAGCTTATTGGAGCTCTGTGGCCGGTGTTTGCCCTTAGCTATGCACAACTAAGGAAGGGTGTGTGTCTGAGGCTACCTAGCAGTGTTTATTTTCCTAAACAGGTGTGAGCGCCATGCACCGGGTTTAAAAAAACAAAACAGGAAATAGCAGCTCTGTTCACATCTGAGCACTGGGTATGTGCAGCATGCCTCGGGGCTTAAACAGGAAGGCAATGGGAAGGGAATCAAGGAGAACTAGCATAACTGTCAGGTGAAATGTAACAGAATCAGCCAATTACACAGGCAGCAGCCTAGCACACTACTATAAACTATGCAAACACCTTTCAGTCTGTTTTTCCCACAAACTCTACACCACCGGTTTACACAGATGGGGAAGTTTTATCTGACAAAACTAACAAAATGTTAGGGGCTGCTGTCGCTATCATACATCAATATGTGCATGAGGCTGAGGGTGGTGAAGATGTGAATGCTGATGACCATCCCGCAGTGAGGAGGAGGAGAAGAGTGTACAGACCCAGGGTAACCTACCAGGGGCTACATGAGCTGGAGGTAGTGGAGAGCTATAGGGTGGGCAGGGACATTCTACAACAAATTGTTGAGCTGTGCCAGCCACGCCTCACACACAGAACCAACAGAGGGGAACCCATCCCAGTGGATACCAAGGTATGTGTAGGCTTAAGAATACTAGCCACAAGTACCTTCCAAAGGGCAACTGGGGATATCATGGGGATCTTACAGGCATCAGCATTCAGGGTACTCCACCAGTTCCTGGATGCCATGTCAGCACATGCCGGTGAGTACATATATTTCCTCAACACCCATGAGGCTCATATACCTACCACCAGCCTCAGCCAGGAGGAAAGGTGTAGATGACCATAAAGAAAGGCTGGGCTAAGGCCTCCAATTGATGGCAATGGTGAACAGCCCCCCTCCAGACCTACACAGACAGACTACAACAGGTCTGGCAGTTATATGTTAGTTCTGAAGGGTAAGAAGTCTGAAACTGAAATGTAGATCAATAAAACCTAAGATCTATACTTACTTAGATGCCTCCAGTCTGCATGATAGGTTAGAATACAATATGAAATGGAAGCCAGCAGAGTACCTGGAATACCAGTACAGTCATAGCAGATGTTTAAAGTCATCAGGTGTACCTCCCCCTACAATAGTATGTAGAAATGCAGTAACATGTAAGCGTGGGGAGTAATATCAGTGGAGCACAGATTACCTGAGCTGACCCAATCTACAGGATAGATTGTTGCATGTGTACAATATCCAGGAGTCTATGTGTTAAGTTGTTATGTGTTCAATATTGTCTGGAAGTGGTCAGCATGTTGGGATGGAAGGTTGTACCTCGGTGGCCTTTGGGCAGTACTGTGGTTGACAGGGCCATGTTCTGACAACTGCAGTGCCAACCACAATGCTTCTCAGCAATACCCATGTCAGCAGTCATCCATACTCACTGTCCAAATATCAATATCTGTCACCGTCTGAAAGATGGACATGCCATAAATGTGGGCCCATACATACACACAGTACACAGGTGGAAGTACCCTAGACAGAGTGCATAAAATGTAACTGTCAACTGCACACAACTTTGGAATTGTACAAACAGGTTAGCAGCACATTAGATGTCCATGTAGTATGGAATATTGATGTAGTCTGGTCAATCAATGGCAGACCACAAAAGGAACAGTTATGAAGTAATGAAAGACTGCCTATGTCCCCGCACAAGGCAGCATAAGGGGAATGTCCCAGGTATATCTGTGAGTCAGCTCCAAGTAGCTTCCATATCACCCATGCACTCAGCTTACCCCACCATCAGCCACAGGTTTATCACAGGGCATATACTTGCTGTTGGGAATGAGTACAGTACAACCTCACTTCTGTATGGGAATACCCACAGAATGCAGCATGCTGAAGAGGTGTCCCATGCAGGTGTGTCCCTAGCTGTAAGCAGCACCCTGCCTGCATCCAAACCAATGGATCAATATGGACAGGAACTATTGCCATTAACACCTCACACACTTACCCTGTCACCCCAGAGGAATCCACTGGCTCACAGCATCGGAATGTAGGAGTGACAGAATGCACTGTCCTGCTACAGATGGCCTGCATCACTACTAGATGGCCTACAGTCCTCTGTCAAAGGCCTGTGCCTCACTTGTAGTGCCAATGTATGGTATCTCATGGGGTCCCAACTAACAACCTAACACAGTCAACAGAACATAAATGCAAGGCCATGTTGACAAATCCCAGTAGCATGCCCACCATGTCCTACTGTATGAATTGTGGACCAGTCCATAAATACCACTGGGATGAAGGGCCAACTATAGGGATACTTCTCAGACATTGCTCGCATAATGTTAGGAAAAGGATAGAATAACAGAGTGGGGGGTGTAGAAGCATGGACATCATGGAATGTGTGAAGTCTGAAACTCTGATGAGTGCCCATACTACCCCTGCCTGCAAACCCAGTAATGGATGGCTACAAACCTGCTCATAAACCACAATGTGAAGGGGAACTGGCCATAATATGATCCCTGCCTCGGGGTAACCTGGGTGAATCTGTACAGCTGGGGGGTATGGCCTCAGCAGGATATGGCCATTCTGTTAAGTCGATATATGTACAAGAAGGGGATCCTCAGCCACCATAGTACCAAGGTGCTGGACCATTTACACAGACCCATCAGCAAGTGTCTGCAGTTACCCCTCCAGAATGGCATGAGTGTGCAAGAATTTGTAGGCTGCGAACCAAAATACTGGACTCAGCTTCATTCATCTTGTATTTCCCAGGAAATAACTGTGTGCAAATAAATATATCTGTCAGTAGTTGGTGACATAATACATCACAGTGTAAAACAGCACATATGTTTGAATATCTCTGCTAACACCAACCAACACAGTCAGCACAGACAGCAATAGTTACAGTATCCCACTATCTGTTGCCCATTGTGACTACATATTGTCAACCTATCTACAGATATCCTGCAGAAACAGGCTGCTAGCTGTAGGTGTAGAACACCAAACCCTGGACTAGAGTACAACCCTTCCTGGAATGGATTCATACACTCAAGACAGAAGGTCATACTGGGCATGGTCCTACAGTTAGAGAAATGAATTCCCATGTCTGACAACACAGTGGACTATATATATCTGTCATTCACATATGTCTGTGCACACACACCAAATTGTACACCATTTATGCTTTGCACACACATTGGATAGGAATACTCTCACATATCCAAGGCCAACACACTATAATATGTCAAACATACACACACACACACACACAGATGTGGGGAAGAGAGAGACAGACAGTGACAGAGAGAATTCCATTGTGAGGCCTGTCCCACCCACTACACATCCAATTGGCCGATATCACATGATGTGCTGATAGCAATCACTGTAGACATTCCTTTTGATAGCCCTCAGCCCTGTAGTGTTTGTGGTGCTTGTGATAACTATGTAACACAATAGTACAAATGAGTATTCGTCTAGCATTTGTATACTCAGTACTTCCAAATGTAAAGTTGTGTGTGACTGTGTGTGTGTGTGTGTGTGTGTGTGTGTGTGTGTGTGTGTGTGTGTGTGTGTGTGTGTGTGTGAGTGAGTTCCCAGAAGAATGATTTATGGCCCATTCACACACACTGCACTTCCCATTGTCCATGTTAGCACTACTGCTGATGTCAGTCACCTTGAAATAACTCTTTGGCAAAATCTCAGTTCTATGAGCTATGTGGTGCTTGTGATAAGTGTGTAATACTGTAGTGTAGCCAACTAGTGAGGTAGGAAATCTAATCCCAGACATGGCAACTGTTAAACTGTGTGTGTGGAGATGATTGCTTTTGAGGCTATTCACACTCACTACACTTCCCATTGCCCTACTTTAGCATGCCTGCTGATGTCAGTCACATTGAAATAACCCTTTGGCAAAATCTCAGCCCTATAAGCTATGTGGTGCTCATGATAACAGTGTAATATTGTAGTATAGCAAACTAGTTAGGTATAAGCTCTAATCCTGGCCTTAGAATCTGTGGTAATGTGTGTGTTTGTGGGAGAGATTGTGTGTGTCTTTGACAATACCTGATTTTATGGACATTCACACTTACTACTCTCCCCTTACCCTTCATTTAGCACTGCTGCTGATGTTACTCACCTTCAAAGATACCTTTGGACAGTTATCCACTATATGAACTCAGTGGCAGTTGCGATAACTACGTAATGCTATAGTGTAGCATACTAATTAGGATTAGAGCTCTAATCCTAGACATGGCAGCTGTGTTTGTGTGAGACAGTGTGTGTGTTTTTTAATGATACCTGATTTTATGGACATTCACACTTACTACTCTCCCCTTACCCCTCCTTTAGCACTGTTGCTGATGTTACTCACCTTCAAAGATACCTTTGGACAATGTTCCAGTGTATAAGCTCTGTGGCACTTGTGATAACTGTGCAATACTATAGTGTAGCATGCTAGTTAGGTAGGAGTTTGAATCCCAGACATGACAACTGTGAAACTGTTTATATGAGTGAGTGTGGTTGTCTTTGATGATACCTGATTTGATGGACATTCACACTTACTAATCTCCCCTTACCCCTCCTTTAGCACTGCTGCTGATGTTACTCACTGTCAAACATATCTTTGGACAGTTCTCCAACATATAAGCTCTGTGATGCTTGTGAAAACTGTATAATACTATAGTGTAGCATACTAGTTAGATAGGAATTATAATCCTGGCCCTGGCAACTATGATAATGTGTGTGTTTGTGTGAGAGAGTGTGTGTCTTTGTTGACACCTGATTCTGTGGACTTTCACACATACTACTCTCCCATTACCACTCCTTTAGCACTACTGCTGATGTCACTCACCTTCAAAGATACCTTTGGACAACTCTCCAACATATAAGCTACATGGTGCATGCAATAACTGTTTAATACTATAGTGTAGCAAACTAGTTAGATAGGAGTTCCAATCCTGATCTTGGCGTTTGTATGAGAGAGTGTGCACATCCTTGTAGAGACCTGGTTTTGTGGTCATTCACATTTACAACACTTCCCTTACCCCACCTTTACCACTGCTGCTGATGTCACTCATCTTCAAAGATACCTTGGCACAGGTCTCCATCATGTAAGCTCCATGGCGCGTAACATAAATGCAGACCAATATAGTCACAATAGCTGTATGGGTTTGAATCTCATCCATGGCAAATGTTTATGGGTATACATATGTATGTCCATACCTCAAAGATTTTGGCCCCATTTACACCCAGTACACATCTCAGTGCCTGACTTTAGCAGTCCTGCAGATATCATCCACCTTAGAAGTACCTGTTGCCAACCCTAAACCATGTAAGGTCACTGGTGCATGTGCTAAATGCGTAACATAATTGTCCAAATGTGTGTGTAGGGTAAAATATTTTTTGGGATATCTGACCAACTACATCCCCCAATGCCAGTATTTACAAGGGCTGGTGATGTTCCTCACCTTAGAAGTACCTTGGGACAGCATCCATCCTATAAGCTCTGTGGCGTGGGTGATAAATGTAGTACACTGTAGTAGCAATACATAGTGAGGTAGGGGTTTGAATCTTAGTACTGGCAAGCGTGTGTCTGTCATCAGTATCTTGTGGGGTGGGTGCTGTGATTGTGTAATAACAGGATTGATTGGGGGCTGGGTTTTGCTAAATTATTATGTTGAAGACCTAGTATATGTCACAATGTCCACATTACAAGGCCAACAGATGTCATACACCAGAGAGGTTGGTGTAGACAATCCACAGCTTTAAATGTGACAGTATGGATTAGTGAACAATATAGGCAACCCTTCTATTACTCAGAGACCACTCTCCACCCACGTATCATACACAAACACACTTGGCTAAGCAACAACCACTATACTGGTAGTTCCCCTAAATATTGCTTCATGGATAGTACCCACGGTGTGTGGACTACATGAATGTTGTCCACAACAGTGCCACTGACATCAGAAATTACTTTGATGTGTTACATTCTCCTGAATGAGCGCGTGTTATCTAGCAAGTAAAAGGCCATGGCACACTTTTCCATCCCCTCAGTAGCCAAATAAATGTGTACAGTGGCCCTTTTGCCATGTTCCCCACTGGACACCTGAAACAACTGCAGAGTCTGCAAACATACCCTACAAAGGGAATACCATGCTTATACACATGCCCTGTATAGACAGACGCCACTAACTCCACTGAATACCCATATCATGCTGTCAATGTAGGTGCAATCATGACCTCAGTTACATAGCCAGGTCTCACCAAATAAGATCAGGAATGCTGCATCAGAAGATACCAATCTGTCCACACAACATGCCCCAAAGACCTCAAGTACACCTCCACACATCAGAGAACATGTATGTGGGACATGTGCACAACCCAGATACTGTCCATGTTATGGACTATAGATCACATACATGGGAAGCAATGCACATCACTGGCCACCCACAACAGAAACGTGGATGAGTGGATGGTGAATACAATACCCACCCCTGGGGACCACACCAGGGACTACACCCCTGAGCCACAATGGTGACTATTGTCATGTGGCCTGATGTCAAGGTATTCCCTTGGCCTAGTCTTGAAGAGCCTTCAGGCCCATTCACCTACTACACACCTATGAAGTAACGAATCTTTGGATCTCAGTACTGGCAATTGTGTGTGTGTGTGTGTGTGTGTGTGTGTGTGTGTGTGTGTGTGTGTGTGTGTGTGTGTGTGTGTATGTGTGTGTGTGTGTGTGTGTGTGTGTGTGTGTATGTGTGTGTGTGTGTGTGAAGATGAATGATTTTGAGGCCATTCACACTCACTACATCTCCCATTGCCCTACTTTAGCATGCCTACTGATGTCAGTCACCTTGAAATAACCCTTTGGCCAAGTCTCAACCCCATAAGCTCCATGGTGCTCCCAATAGCTGTATAATGCTATAGTATAGCAAACTGCTTACGTAGGATTTCTAATCCTGGTCGTGGCAAATGTGATAATGTGTGCGAGTGTGTGTGTGTCTTTGTTAACACCTGATTTTGTAGACATTCACACTTACTACACTTTCCTTACACCTCATTTAGCACTGCTGCTGCCACTCACCTTCAAAGATACCTTTGGGCAGCTCTCCAACATATAAAATCTATGACACTTGCAATAACTGTGTAATACCATAGTGTAGCAAACTAGTTAGGTAGGAGTTCTAATCAGTTTACTATCAAATGACTGAAAATCAAAAGAATGAATCCCAAAAAGACTGAAAATTCAAAATATTGAATGATGAAATTTGCCCCTTCTCTACTGTTGTGTGATCTTGGAGCTGGTGTATATATTTAGCAGGGTGTGTGTCTGTGGGGGGGGGTGCAGCCCCCACATGATTGGAGCAAGGGGGCTTGCCCCTTGCATTAAAAATATATTCAATATTTTGAATTTTCAGTCTTTTTGGAATTCAATCTTTTGATTTTCAGTCATATGATTATAAACCGTTTTAATCCTGGTCCTGCCAACTGTGATAATGTGTGTGTTTGTGTGAGAAACTGTGTGTGTCTTTGTTGACACCCGATTTTGTGGACATTCACACTTACTACACTTCCCTTACCCCTCCTTTAGCACTGCTGCTGATGTCACTCACCTTCAAAATTACCTTTGGAGAGCTACTTACCACGTAAGCTCTTTGGCGCGTGTGATAAATGTGTAACACTGTAATAGCTATACATAGGCAGACAGGGGTTCAAAACTCAGTACTGGCAATTGTGTGTGTGTGTCATTAGTATCCTGTTGGGGTGTTTGTGTAATAACAGGATCCATTGCAGTGTGGGTTTTGCTACATTATTATATTGAGGACCTATATGTCCCAATGTCCACATTACAAGGCCAGCAGTTATCAAACACTGTAGAGGTTGTTGTAGATAATCCACAGCCATAAATGTCTACTGCCATGTCCAATGACTATGTGATGGCATGGATTAGTGAACAATATAGGCAACCATTATAATACC
Source organism: Protopterus annectens (assembly GCF_019279795.1). NCBI lineage: Eukaryota > Metazoa > Chordata > Ceratodontiformes > Protopteridae > Protopterus > Protopterus annectens. The sequence goes on along the minus strand of NC_056732.1, from coordinate 781,850,081 downwards.
CAGAGACCACTGTTTGCCCACAGATCATACACAAAATACGCTTGGCACTTTCTATCTTCCTTTCTTACTTTCTCTCTGTCTCTGTCTCTGTCTCTGTCTCTCTCTCTCTCTCTCTCTCTCTCCCTCTCTGGTAGATGTGGAAAAATACATCTGTTTTGCATATTCAGCAGCTTTACATTTGTAGGTAATGCTCATGATCAGCTGATGGCCTGTGCACGAATTGGAGTCGCCCACTTGCTAATTGCATGTGGAACAGCTGTGGTATAATTCCTATAGCCAATTGCATGGAAACACACTCTTATAACTAAGCACTTCATGTGGGTGTTGGTCCTTTTCTTTCATTGTGAGCAGGACTTCATGTGGGTGTTTGACAAACAGTATCACAGAGGGTAGTTGGAAATACCTCTTACAACAAACACTGTGGAAACAGGCCAACAAACTGGAAGGGGATGTTCCAGACATGGGGACAGAATGTAAGTATTGCTGTTCTACATTTGAAGTAATGTTGGTGTAATAGGGTTGTGTGGATATGGCTGTTCTGCATGATTTAAAGTCTGGCATGACAGTGTTATGTGGTTGAGAAAACTCTCACCTGTAGGGCTATCTGCAGACTGGCCAATGACTATGTGATGGTATGGATTAGTGAACAATATAGGCAACCATTATAATACCCAGAGACCACTGTTTGCCCACAGATCATACACAAATACGCTTGACGCTTTCTCTCATCCTTTCTTACTTTCTCTCTGTCTCTCTCTCTCTCTGTGTCTCTGTCTCTCTCTCTCTCTCTCCCCCTCTTTGGTAGATGTGGAAAAATACATCTGTTTTGCATATTCAGCAGCTTAACATTTGTAGGTAATGCTCATGATCAGCTGATGGCCTGTGCACGAATTGGAGTCGCCCACTTGTTAATTGCATGTGGAACAGCTGTGGTATCATTCCTATAGCTAAATGCATGGAAAAACCACTCCTATAACTAAGCACTTCATGTGGGTGTTGGCCCTTTTCTTTCATTGTGAGCAGGACTTTGTGTGGGTGTCTGACAAACAGTATCGCAGAGGGTAGTTGGAAATACCTCTTACAACAAACACTGTGGAAACAGGCCAACAAACTGGAAGGGGATGTTCCAGACATGGGGACAGAATGTAAGTATTGCTGTTCTACATTTGAAGTAATGTTGGTGTAATAGGGTTTGTGTGGATATGGCTGTTCTGCATGAATTAAAGTCTGGCATGACAGGGTTATGGGGTTGAGAAAACTCTCACCTGTAGGGCTATCTGCAGACTGGCCAGAGGTTGGAGTCTTAGATGTAGTGTGTTACTCACACATTTTCTGTCTTTATAAATGTAGTAGCATACTCTGATGATTGCAGTCAGTAAATGGTGACATCCATGTATGTTACTGACTTCATATCCCTCAGAAGAGACATGTCACAACAAACCCTGTTACACCAGCAATTTTCTCAGTTTATCACAGCAATATGTCAGTATTGGCCCTATGTTTGTGACTATGTCCCCCAAGTCTCTCAGCCTTTGTCCATATGTCATGCAGTAAGAGGTGGATATGTACAGTATATCATTATTTACAGACATTATTCCTGATATCAAGCCAGTGATATATCCAACTGACAGACATGTTATGTATAGGGGGCTTTATATTTGAGGACAAAACCTGGACATTCTGTTGTAGTCTGTACAGTAGTGAGGTCTGTGTACTTATGGTGATTGTTGACAGAGTGTCAGTATTGTGTAGCAGTGTATTGTGAATATGTTATTTTGCCTGTGTACACACTGGGTAGATGTCAGTGTTCTTGGTCTTGTTCTATCTGATATTGCATGCTGCTCCAGTTTCTGGTACCTATCAGCTTATATGTTTGAAGGACCAGACTGAGACATGTCCCATACCACAGTCAGGCATCAGACTACACTGCGAATTGGACCAGTATATGTAGGGTTAGTGTATGAGTGGCAAATATGATGATGGGCTTTGCTCACACAATTCATATATTGTACTATTAATTAGGCCTACCATAATGTGATTGTGTTGAGACTGGTTGTGGGTATGTACTTTCACACTGGTGTCTGTTACTCCATACTGTTACATGCCTGTAGTGCCTGCTATATTTGCAATTACCTGTGTATTCCCCCATAGGAAAATTGGGTTAGTGTTGTGGCAGTCTGCCTGTAGTTTTGAAAGTGCTTGGTGACATGCCTAGCAGGTCAGTATATTTACCTAGTGTGATGTTATGTCCAGATATAAGTCAGATGTACTGTTGCCTGGCCACCATATGTGTTGTGTATTTCTGACAAAGCAGTGGGATGCTGTGAAGATGTATATCACTAACTAGTGGGAAGTAAATGGTTTGGGACCTCTGCTCCTCCAGTTAATATGTGTTAGGACAGACAGGAGGGTGTGAATGCATCAACTGTGTGAGCTTTTCTACTCCAGTATTTGTGATATATCCCCATTTTCATGGCTTTAAACATCCCCTTTGTCAGGCTTGGTCCACACGTCTTGCACTAAGGAGTTCTGTGTATTGCTCTCGACTGACCAGATTGTTCCAGACGGTTCATGTTTATTGCTCATATTTCAGCTGTATTCCACAGGATCATTACTGTGATATGTGTGGTACTTCACTATGATGATTTTATGATGTCTGTCAGTAACTGATGGTGTACATGTCAGTTTCAGAAGAGTCTTCCTTCACAACATGTCTGTTGACACAACCCCCGGTTACTGTAGCAACATTCTACATTTATAACTGCAGTACTTACTTTACATTCCCTTGCACTAAGAGGTTGAGAGTTATGGCACTGAGGTATGACTCCACTACATGTTATGGGCATATGTTTTATACACACACACACACACACACACACACACACACATATATATATATATATATATATATATATATATATATATATATATACACACACACACACACACACACACACACACACACACACACACACACACACACACATATATGTGTGTGTGTGTGTGTGTGTGTATGTATGTACATGTACATATATATGTATATATATCTACATATGTATATATATATATATATATATATATATATATATATATATATATATATATATCCATATCCTTATGTGTAAACATGAGTGTTGTATATACCTTCTCAGCTGTATCCCACCATATTTATCTATGTGTATATTTAGATATAAAAACATGACTGATTCAACACTATTTTCACCAACAAGTAGTAAACAATTGTAGTAGTCAAAGCAGTTGTTCACTGCTATTCAGTACGTGTACTGAATGATATATTTGAAAAAGCAATAGGCATTTTTACAGTTCAGCTAGCTTACTGGTTAAGTGCTGTGGCTATAGTTTAGATGGTCCTGGGTGCAAGAGCTGTTTAGTTTGTTGCTAGGCAGAACAAGGACTGTTGGATACAGAGTAGTTACGGCAGTTTTGAGCAGCTTTAAGCAGGTTTGAGAAGATTTGAGTGACAGTAAGCGGTGCTAACGTATGGTTAAATGAATAAGCACTTACACCATGTAGGCTTCGCTTACCAGCGCACAAATCTGCTTAGCATTTACATTTAAGCAATGCTTACACCTGCTGAGCATAGCTCAGCCCTGGTAACCATTGATCACATTCCAGTCTGATAAAATAGCAGGGTAATGACATCTTTAATAAGTGTATTTAATTCCATGTACATAACATGCTTCTATGTGTTGCCATTACAGTAGCAAGGGGTATGAGTATACTGTATGGGACACCTGAGTATACATGGGTAGTACCACAATCTTTTCTCTTTGTATGTGTTTCATACTTGGGTAGTATCCCAGGTTATATGCAGTCATACTTGCATGTATTGTATCATTACGTTACTACTTTTAACAGTGCTTTTCCAAGTAAGAGTAGATTGCAGATTGTAGTACTGGGACCATACACCCCTGCATGCAATTACTGACTATCGTGTTCTTGGTGTTTGAGCTGTATGTTTTTAAGTATCTCCTATTGGATATTGCTCTGATATGCTGATATTAACTGTAGACTACTATGTTTTTAGGACATGCCATTGAGGACTGCTGTCATGTATTAATGGTATACCTATCAGTTTCAGACATCTATCTGTCAAAACATCCATCCTAATGCATAACTTGTTGGCTAGCTAATTTCTGTCTGTCCTTTGTACAGATATGCAGATGTCAGGTATTCATCTTGGTTGCTTACAATTTCTGATTGACTGACACTGACATGTCTGCCCAGCTGTGTTATCAATGTCACAGCTAGGAAACCCCACTCTGTATGCATCACATGCCATGGATACCTCAACCAGACTACCACAGTCAACAGAACATGTTTGGGTACAGGTCCCTAACCCAGACACTGGCCATGTCATGCAATATATGTTGGATGCATATCAATTGAAGCACCTCACTGGCCCTTTTCAAGAGAAAACCAGATGATTGGATGTTGAATTTAACTGTCACCCTGGGGAATCACTCAAGTGGCATTAGTTGATAGATGGCCTGCTGACAAATGTTAGATGGCATGATACCAGTGTACTCACATGCCCTACTCTTCACATCTCTCCATGGACATTAGCCTGGTACACTCCTAGGAACACCTGCACCTATGGACCTCAGTACTGACAAATGTGTCTGTGTGTATTACTGAGTGAGAATAACGGTGTCAGTGTGTTTGTAAACTTGTAGTTGAAAATATGCTGAGGGCCATCTCACCCACTACACCCCCATAGCTATACTTAGAAAGGGCTGTTGCTGTAATTCACATTAAATGTACCTTGTTATACTCTTCATCTATGGGCTACCTGGAGCATGCAGTACCAGCATAACACTGTTCTACAAGTGGGTAGATAGGAATTGGTTACCCTCTGAGTCCTGGCAAATGTGAGTATGTGTATGTGTGTGTGTGTGTGTGTGTGTGTGTGTGTGTGTGTGTGTGTGTGTGTGTGTGTGTGTGTGTGTGTGTGTGTGTGTGTGTGTGTGTGTGTGTGTGTGTGTGTGTGTGTGTGTGTGTGTGTGTGTGTGTGTGTGTGTGTGCAATTGTGTATGACTCTGCATATTTGTAGGAGACCGCATTCTGATGCCATATTCTCCAAATACACTAAACCTTGCCATACATTATATGGGATGGTGATGTTGCTGACATTAGGAGATCCTTGACAATACCCTCACCCTACTATCCCTGTGGCATGTGCAATAAATGCATATCCCTGTAGTAGCACTGATTAGATAGACAAGGGTTTGTATTGCAGTCCTGGTCAATGTGTGATGATGGGTATGTCATAGCATTATCATGGGTTTAAGTTAGTACAGTATCCAATGTGGGATGTAGCTGCTGGGTTTACTGTCTTTACACCATGTTACCCCCAGTACATGTCCCAAGGTCCACTGTATGAGGGCACTGTCACCATCAACCATACAGGTAACGGATGGCATTCCCCAGCCCAATGATGCATGTGCTGTGTGCAAAAACTCTGTAACAATATAGACTCACTGAAAAGGTAGTTAGAACTGCTAAACCCAGCTCTGTAAAATGTGTCTATGACTGTGTGTGCTTGACAATGTGTATATGACAGTATGTCATACTATGTATTGTTCATTAACACCCAGTACATCCTCCATTACCATACTGTACAAGGCCTGGTGATGTTCTTCACTTTATAGAAAGCTTGGGACAAACCTCACCCTACAAGCTCTATGGTGTATGCAATTAAGGCCAAACACATTAGTAGCAATAAGTACTTAGGTAGGGGTTCTACTCTCAGTGTTGCCAAGTAAGTGTGTGTGTATGTGAAGAGATCTATTTCAGTTTGCAGAAAATATATTTGCCAGGAGATCATTTGTCTGAGAGCTAACTGCCAAAAGGTAACATTTCAAAGCAATCATCTTGTGGAAATTCATTCCATCAAAGCTACTAGTGGATGTGTAAATGCCCTTTTCCCCACTGTACAGCTGTACAGTGATACTGGAGATGGTATATATAGTTGGTTGTTGTTGCTGTGGGCACAGCCACCCACATTGGGGTAATTGTTGTGAGTATCCCCCTGCTTAGTGCGCTGTTATACTGTACAGTTAATGTTAAGAGGTTAAGTAGTTGTTAATCACACTATGTGTGGTTCTACACCATCCCACACCCTCCAATGTGGGGGGCTGTGCCCCCCCATACCAGCACACCTATGTTTACCAACTCCAGGATTGCACTACATTGGGGAAGAGGACATATACCCTGCCAGTACCATTTTCAATGACATTAAACTGGCGGACTGATTATTTACTGATGTGATATTTTGGCAAATTGTTCTTGGTGGAATTACATAGGCCAAAATGAGTTCTCTGCAAAATGAATTACATCCATGTGAACAGTATTCTCTGTGTATTGCATCAACACAAAAGCCTCTGTGTGTGTGTTATTCACAAACATTTGGTGTGTGCCACCCTGTACAATTACCACTGTCCACTGTAGAAAAGCTGCTTACATCAGCCACCATGCACTCATCTGTGTACACCCCTCAGACCTATCAGCCATGTAGCACATGAAGTAACTGTTATAAAGACCTGTTACTTGTGTTCAGCTGTACCCGGGATATGACACAGTCAATGTGTCACCACAGTGCCACACCCCTTATAGGAAAGGACAGCAGACCAACATCCTGCTGACACATAGACACCTAGAACACAAACAGAATACATTATGGAGACCACAATCAAGTCAGTGTTAATAACAGCGATAATGCATCATGGCTGGACAGCTACACACCCTGACGTGTAAGCATCAAACATTCCAGCTAACAGCATGTTAAACAGTATGACATTGCTAAACCTTAGTACATTCATCCTGTGCATCAGAACCATATTAGCATGTCCCTGCATTGATGGTATGGATGACAGGGATGTGGCACAGGTATCATCATATGCACAGGGTGTGGTGTGGGTTTGCCAGAGACCTGGGCTGAGCCGTTTGGTTGACATCATGTGTGTGGGTTAGGGGGTTCTTTATTAAATGGCCTGTGCAGACATGATGTGTGTAGGTATGGAGGTGCCCTAGCTGTGTTAATGATGTGTGTGTGTATGTATGCACACAGTTCTGCCATGTGGCTGCCCTTTGCAGGTGTATATTGGACAGCTGGAGACTGTACATGGCAGGGTGTACAGTTCACTGTGTCCGGGCACAGACATAGGAACTATGCCTGCCAGGGATTGCACAGGCACTACCAGGCAGAAACCCAGATATGGTACTCTCCATTGATGATGACAATTGTCCACTGGATCTGCATCCCTGTTGGGAATGACCAGGACCACGTGCAAATGGCCTGCTGTATTGTTGTGTGGACAGCACCCCATCTTGCAGTGCTGGGGCTGGTACTGTCACTATGGGAGCGGCCGTGACATGTTGCACGTCCACACAGACCTCCACCTGTTGGTGTTGTTGAACTACATCCACATGGCTGACACCCTATTCCCACCACATGCTCTACCACAGACACCACACAGTCGAGGATTCCCATCATCTCCTCCAACCATCTATCCATTACCTCTGCAAAATGATGGTGGGCACCTGCAAGATCACGGATGTAGTTACATGCAGCAGGAAAAGTAGCCCTTTGCAGCCTCAGACTATCTCTGGTGTAACATTCCATACGTGCCTGTACCTCAATGATGGCTTGAAACATGCATCTGGTGATACCTGCTGTGGCACTTCTGCCAGGGGCATGATCACCAGCAGCCCTCCTCTGAGCACCCCTGTACATCTGCCAGTGTGGGACCTCACCGATCATCTGTCTATGGCTGCTGTGTGCAGACACACTTTCCATAGTTACCACACTTTCCTGTCCCATGTCACCACACACCAACTGTCCCTCATCTATGGCCACTGTTGATGGGGTATGTATGGGCATTGTGACTGTGTGTGGGGATGGTGTGGATAAAAGTGGGATGTCAACCAATGGCACAGAATCAGCCCCTGACAACCCTGCCTGTGCCTCACTATGCTGATCATCATTGCCAGAGTCTGTATGGACAATAACATCAGTTTGCCTGCAGGAGGGACCCTGACCCACCTCCCCACCTGTGAGGGGCAGACAAGAAATATAAATTAAGACCTGTACATTATGGTTTACATCTACACACACACACACACACACACACACACACACACACACACACACACACACACACACACACACACACTTACAGATGAGGTGGCACAGAGATATTACACAGACCTCTCATTACCCAACAGTCAACATGCATGACATATGGCACTCAACAGCATTCACTGCAGCCATACTCAATCCTTGTTACCAACATTATACATCTCTGTGATGCATGAGTTGTGTTAGTAGGTGATGCCCCTTCCCCTGGAACACACTTCACCCATGTACACAGTATTTCTGTGCACCTGTACAGCACACTGGCATGTACTGTGCACCATACCTCACAAGTGTACACACTATTGATGAATGTGCATATGTGTGGCAGTTATGTTTGCTCTGTTGCTCACAGCCCCTATGTGTTTGTCTGACACATACCTGGGATGATATGAGGACTGATGCCAATAATTAATGCCTGACCTTTGATTTTGCAGATCTCTACATCAGCAGTGCATATATGTGCAATACAATCCATTTACACTGGCAATCTTCAAAGCTTAATGTAGATATGAGGAGTGTACACACCCTTGTTGACATGCCAGCCTCTTCTATGATATGCAATGGGGCCACAATACTGCATTTATTAACATTACACACACCTGATATGTGAGATATGATCTATGTAATCCAATGCAGTATCAAACAAATGTGTTAATCGTGCAGATGCTGAATGAGATGCGTACAATATGTGGGCTGCATAAGTGTGCACATTCTTAAAACAATGGTTTGTTGATGCACATTTTAAGTGAACTACAGCAGTCACTATTCCTGGAAGGGGTATACTAGCATGGCCCATCTTCACTTGCCATTATTTGGTCACTCTGCCCTATAAATGTTCCCCAACTCTGCCAGATTGCAAGGTCAGCTCATGTACACAGCCCTTGGAGGTCACACAGTGGCTTCACTATAGCTGTAGAGTCAGGGTTATGGCTGGCACAATTCATAACCTTGACTGTGTTTGGATACAGCCATTCTTATCAAGCTTTGGATGTATGCTTCAGTTCACTGTTGTGTTTCAAGCTGACACCCCTCCCCATTGTCAGCCTTATTGCAGATGCTTAATAACTATGGGCCACACATGAGTGTTATTTTACAGTGTTCTAAATTCCAAACACCATGTTTACTGGCCTAGTCCAGCTAATGAACAGCAAACCTAAAGATGTACACTGGCGCCATCCAGCTAAAAATTGGGGATGGTGGCCCTGAGGTGGAGTGAGGTGTTGCTTGTGCATCACACGTATCTTCATAAATACTGTCTGTAGGTTTCAACCTTGGTCTCATTACACCATTACACATTGCAACACATGCCTTTGGGAGACTTGATGTTATGCTTATGCTTATGCTACCTGTAGAACCCTGGATGATGTTTCATGTGGGACAACTCATCTGTCTGATTACCCTAACACATAGGCCACACTTATGCAGAATACAGGCAATTGTTGAAACAGGTACTGCACAAGCAGTGCTTGCTAGACATTCCTGCAAGTCACTCAGTGTTGCTGTATGTTTCTGGGCAGCCTCCATGACCCGTTTGCAACATGTTTTGTCATCTGTTTTGGATGGGCATCTGTTTATTTTCGACATCAGTGTTGTTCCATACTTCATACACACAAACATGACTGCACTGTTTGCCATGGTTTATGCACTGGTGAGGTAAGGCTACTTTTCCCACTCCTGAGTGCTACCTTTCGGATATGGGATCCATTTCATGCTTTGTAAGATGTGTGCAAGCCACGGCTGCCTCTGTTGCAGGTGAGTGGGCAAATGCCATGGACATACTTCTTGGACAGCAGACCATTACTTGGTATGACATTGATGCCCTCTACTTTATGGCAGGTGTCTACTCAAGAAGAGTGAATGCTGTCAGTACATCACAAGTGCTTCCACAATTTGTTATTTGGAGTGTGTGCACACATGTGCTTCCAGTGTTTGTTAAGGTTTGTATTCCCATATTTGTTGTCCTAACATAGCATTCCATATTACACATTCATTGCTCATGTTAGGATCACATTACAGGTTGTAAAAGGTGTGGAATGTGGTATTGTGGTTTGCTGTTGTTTATATCAGGAACAGTTACCATTGTAATAGTGGTGTGTACACTGTTGTCATCACTGTATAAGGGTAATGTTTCAGACGTATCCCTACTGTAGGCCATTTGTCCCACCATTATGTTCATCTCTGTCCACACATCTTGCACTGACAGGTTGTTAGGTATACTGCAGGACTCTTACATACCCTTCAGATATGCTGCCATGCTGACCACTGTGATGCAGTGCAGTTAACCCCAACAAAAAGTGGACATGCACAGCATGCATTATTGGCAGGTGTGTTAAATGTGTGCATGGCAAATAGCATGGCCATAACATGGCCGGTGTATTGGCAAACCTGAACAAAACAACTCCATACTCACCAGCTATAGGCTGCTGCCCCAGTGGTATACCAGAGCAACCTAAATAGTTGTTTGAGAGAAGTAATGTCAGTAGCCACACCTGTGGCATTGTACAGGGTGGAAGCAGCATTTCAGCACATCGACAGTACAAATCCACAATACTAGAAATTATGCATACCTGTTCATTACTACACTGCACCAACAGACTATCTTATCAGACCTATTCATGTAGATACTTTACAGATAAAAATGGATAAGCAACAGTTGTCTAGTAATGTGCCCTGGGGCCTTACCTGCATGCTCCTCGTCTATTGTGTGGGTGGCATCCACATCCACAATGCTGTCTTCACCCTGCTGGCTTGTCAGGTGGGTGTGTGCCCCAAGGCTGGCAAGGAGCTCCTCAGCATTTGTTACTGGGGGATGGATGCCATGACCCCCACCTGTGGCTAGCTGGTCCCTCCTAACTGCAGCAGCATGCTGACGGGCATGGTGGATTAGATCAGTGCACCGATGCTGCACCTGCTAATAATTTCAGTTGTGCAGGCCAACATTGTTTACCCGGTGGACTAGCTCATTCCACAGTGTGGTCCTCTCTTGCAGATCCTGGGCCCTGCGGCGAATAGTATGGCATGATGTTGGATGAGGAATTGGATGAATGTATCATTCTCAAGGTTCGTAAATGGTGACAAATGTTCCCAGGGCATTGTACCTGGAAGACATAGACAGGAAAAAAGGTCACATGACCTCATACGGTTGTCCATGTGCACATCAACAGTGGATATTACTTGCAAATAATCCAGACTATACCATAACACTGTAAGCTATCATGGCTTTGACATCTTGCATTACACTCCTGGCCCTGTCCTGTCCAGTTCCCCCAATGTTGGACACTTAATGGCATAATCCATTATTCTCCATTCATTTCTGTGTAGAGGGATGACAGTGGCCATCTTCCATGTGGATGGTGTGTAGATAGTGGCAAGTCTTGTTTGACTGTAGTGTGTGATGGAGTTGTGAGAACATGCCTGAGTTCAGATAGGAGGCAAACTGTGATGTTCCCATGCCCCATGGAGTCTTCCTGTTGCTGCCATCAGTCAGCATTATGTACATGCTCACCACTGATGCTGGCAGGAGTTTGGTTGATGTATATACCCCTGTACTAATGTTGTGGACAGGGTGCCACTGTTCCCACCTATCCTGTCTGATGCAGGTTGCCTGTATCCATGGCATGTGTGCATGAGGTGTGTTTTACCCCCTGTACAGGCTGACCTGTGTTACTGCCTCTAAGACTGCGTACATATGTGGAGACATGGTTGCAATTGGCCTTGGTAGTGTGGATATGTCTCATTTATAGTTATAGTCAGCCTTACAGGAACTCACCTGTAAACCTACATGCTTACTCAGATAGAAGTGGACTTACTTCCAAGTTGTGGTCTGCAACTATGTGTCCCTGTACAGCCACTATAGCAACCTACTATGTGCTTTGTGTCTTGCTGCTGTCCACCAAGGGGGATTACTCTATCATTGGTGGAGGCTGGTTGTACAGGTCAGGTACTGCTGATTCCATATAGCTGCAGTGGATATAATGTGTACACACCCTTGTTACAATGCATGTTAGTCATGCAATTGGAACATGACCCCACGAAAGCACATGCCAACACAATCCCCACCTGTAATGTGTCCTATAGCCTGCTCAGTTCAATTGGGAACATAACAACCTGTCCTGTGAAAACATATGGGAATTAATATTCAGAACAGTAAGCCAGTTAAATGTTTGTGCACACCCTTACACTATGTTGTGTAAACACCTGCTGAGATGATTAGGGCATCCATTTGTCTTGGTTTATACTCTAACGTCATATTACATCTTTACTTGGCAATGGTTGCTCACCTTCCATGAAGCAGCTTTGTTTCTTTTTCAATAGAATTGTACAGGTTATGGGTCACATTTCAGGTGAGAAATGTTTTGACATGACTTTCTGTGGTCTCATTGGCATACAGCACACAGACCTGGCATTCCAACAGGGTTGTATGCACTTTGATATCCAGTGTATATGGGTGTTGATATAACTGTTAGTGAGAAGCATGGACAGTGAGTCATAACACAGTTGTACTCTTCTCTTATTACTACCTGATAAGCATGCCTACTGTAGTACCCATATCAATGTCATGGCAATGCAATAATCAGTAGCAGTACACATTTTATTTTGTTGTATGCAGTGACAGTGATATTACACACGTCTGCAACATGCACATCCTATTTTCTGGACTGCTTGTGACCCATGTTATTACTTCTGTGCCTTTCAGCTGAACATACACATACACACACATTCTCAGGGGATACCTGGTATACATTTGTGTTCTATGTCAGTATGGCACACTGTATTTACAGTCTTGCAGCTCAATCATACGTCTCAACCTGTTATACCAGAACTTCTGGGCATTGGTCCACATTACTGGGTGACAAAACAGGGAAACCAATTTTGATAATGTATTAATATAGCTGCCAATAGCTGCCATAACACAAGTATATGTGTAATTGACTACAGATATCTCTCAAAAATGTGAACATGTTATTAATTCAATATATAACTTGCAGTTTAACACACACATCTGCAACAGTGCTTTAGTATGCTTATCCCCTATACAGGTATCGCAGATTTACAATGCAAGCATGTATAATACTCATATTCACAGGCAACATATGGATATGGGCAACATCCCATTAACTGGCCTAGCAGTGGCACAGGCACGATTGTTTGACAGACACTCTAGTGGCTGCATATGTGAGCTCTCCTTTCCCTGGGTGTGTCAGGCTCCTCAGCTGTGACCCAAACTATCCACCTCTTAGAGCATCACATGTGGACAAAGCCTAACATTAGGGGGGCATATGTAGGGGCAGATTGTATATATGCCTATTACAAACCTATGAAGTTTGTAGCATGATATATTTCACATTACCATGACTGTTCTGAAGGTGGTGGTGTCTGAAACTCATGTGTCTGTCATTACTTCATTATTTCCATCTCCATCTATTTACCAGACTAAAACAGATGTTTGGAGGAATAGAACAAACACTATGATGGCTAAATCTTGACATTCTGTGAAGATCTGCACAGGTGACAGGTATGGCTCACAGCAGACAGAGTCAGATGCTATGTCCATAGCATTTGTTCAGTAGGACATCATTACATGAAAGTTATAATGGCACATATAAATCGTTCATAATCATCTATCCCATTATTGCAGACTAAGTACGACATTCAATTACATGTTTCACATACCTGGTTTATTTTTAGGTTCCTTCTGTGTACAAGTTGTCTTCTTGTTTCTTATTTTTTTTAGGTTTTGTTTATGTTGTTTCTAATTTTTGTATCTTTCTCTATCTCACTTTCTCTCCACTACTGGGATTGAGCTGGTTTGAATAGGTTGATGCATGGCTTTTGTAGGTGATGCTCATGTTCAGTTGATGGCCTCTGCACCAATTGCTGTTCCCCACTTGCTAATTGTATGCAGGAAGCTGTGTAGTTATTTCAATAACCAATGTCATAGCAACCCACTACTATAAATAACTACATCATGTGGGTGTTATCCCTTTAACCTTGCCTATATGGAAGACATCCTTCATGTGTGGGGGCAGCAGTGTTACAGACAGCAGGTAGGAATACCTCTTATAACAAGACTTGTGGACACAGGCCAACTACATGTTTGTATGAGGTTCCAGATCTAGGGACAGAGTGTGAGTATTGCTGTTATATGCATTGAATACTGCTAGTTTTACAGGGTTTGTGTACATGCTAGATTTGCATGGAATGGAATCTGTCTGCATAGCTCTCAACTGTAAGGCTATCCACATGATGACCAGAGGATGGCTGTTATGTTTTGTCTGTTCTCCACACAGGTCTTGTCCTTGACAAATCAGTGGCATTCTCTCTGTTGATTGCTATCAGTACATCACAACATCCATTTGTGTTTCTGACTTCATATTCCTCAGTAAGGGTATGTTGCAACCAATCCTGTAACACAAGAAACTTTCACAGTGTATAACAGCAACATTTCAAATATGGCCGTATGTTTTAGCCTCTGTCCTCCACTTATATGCCAGACTTTGTCCAAATGTCATGCAGTAAGAGGTTGATAGGTATGGTCTACCATTATTTTGTGCTGACATTCCTGCTATCATTCCAATGATGTGTACTGCCACACACGTTGTGAGGGTAGGGTCCATATATATGAGGGCTACAGCTGGACATGTGTGACCCTGTACAGTCAAGAGGTCAGTGTACAGAGAACACTGTTATATGCCCTTGTAAGACATTTTATAGAGGAGGGGTATTAAATGTTTTTAACGTAGGCTGTTACAACATGTGAGGAATATCAGTAATAATAAACATAAAGGTATATGGCTGTACATTTCCATACATTTCACCATGAGAACAGTGGTGAGCTAGAGCTTACTGTTTTGCACACAGTTCTGTTTGTCAGTGTGATAGTACCATTTTAAGTTAAACATTGTTATGTAATAGATACATTTACATTGTGACAGTTGATACTTTTCCCCCTGGGGGGGTTGACTACAGAGTGCAACTGGAGGCTATTGAACTACATCTGTAATTAAGCATTTATTGATTCTTGTTTTCAAGGCAAGTGCATTTTTTACTGTTGTACTACTTGAAGGCTTTAGCCCAGACAGAAAAGTATGTTATTTTTTGCAGATTACTGTATCATATGTTTTTCTTGAGAATTGCATTAATCAGTTATTATGTATTTCAAACACCTAAATGATATAAGAAATGGCATAAACAACTGAAATAGTACACCAATAAACATGTATATGTATGCAAACTGTGTGGTGTCATGTCCTTTCCATTGTGTGTTGGTATATGTTTTCATGCAATAATTCCCATTTGTAGGAAAGAATCAGCACTGACCATTTGAAAAGGTGTTAACTTTTGGAATAATGTCTGTTTGATATTCTGTGCACTCCCTATATATACTGTCTTTATATATATTTATAAGTATTTATATATGTATATATATATATATATATATATATATATATATATATATATATATATAGTGTGTGTGTGTGTGTGTGTGTGTGTGTGTGTGTGTGTGTGTGTGTGTGTGTGTGTGTGTGTGTGTGTATACATGTATCATTAGAATGTTTAGTGCTTCCACATTGTACATTCCCTATGGTAGATTGACTGTTCAGCATGATAGAGAAATCATGCCAGCATCTTACAGCTCACATAGCTTAGTGGGAACTTGTTGTGGCTATGTTGTGCAGGGTCCTGGGTTCAAGCCTTGCAAGGGCTGGTTATTTTGTTGTAAGGCAGAACAGATCAGCTGTGGAGGAAGGGATAAGGGCAATAATTACAAGATGTCCCTAATTTAGGCCCCTTCACCTCCATTTACATTGCCTTTGGTTAGATGTTTTGCAGTGAGAGGTTCAGAGTGTGGATCCGATGTCCGAATGCACTATATATATATATATATATATATATATATATATATATATATATATAGATACACACACGCACACACACACACATATATATATATATATATATGTGTGTGTGTGCGCGCATGTGTGTGTGTGTGTGTGTGTGTGTGTGTGTGTATATATATATATATCTTTACATATACACACACACACACACACATATATATGTGTGTGTGTTTTTGTGTGTGTGTGTGCGTATAGATATATATATATATATTTATATATATATATATATATATGTGTGTGTGTGTGTGTGTGTGTGTGTGTGTGTGTGTGTGTGTGTGTGTGTGTGTGTGTGTGTGTGTGTGTGTGTGTGTGTGTGTGTATATATATATATATGTGTATATATATATATATATATATATATATATATCTATATATATATATATATATATATATATATATATATATATATATATACATATTTATCATATACCTATATGAATATATTTTCCCTACTGTTGAATGACTCTGCTGAATGATATCTTTGAGAAAACATCAGACATATCTGCAGCTTAGATGGCTTAATGGTAAATTGCTGTGGATATGATGTGCAGGGTCCTAAGTTTGAGACATGTAAAGGCTGATTATTTTGTTGCTGGCCAGACCAAGGGGTGTGGAATACAGTGTTTAAGACACTTTTAAGCAACTGTAATTTGTGTGGGTTTGCATGGCAGTAAGCAATGCTAACGTCTGGTTAAATATGCTTATAGACAACCTTAAAAGTGCTTAATCTGTGTAGGTATTGCTTAGTGCCAACAGGCTTAATCCCACTTACTACTGCTTAAAAGAGCTTACTCCCACTTACTCCTGTGCTAATTTCTTTAGAAAAAAGGAAAAAAGGGTGATAGGAATGTGGTGAAAAAGGGGGCATGCAGAGGGAAAGACAATAGGAAAAGTAGCTAGGAATGTGCAGGACAGGTGTAGGGAAGGTCCATAGCTGTCCATTTCTTCTACAGCAACAGCTGTAGATATATACTGAATTTGAAAGTATATTTAGTCACTCAAACCCCTGAGTGAGGGGTGAGGGCAAAAATAATGTGTTGTGAAGCCAATTAGACCAGATTACACGTGTCCAGTGGACACGTATGAAATGGACAGCTATGTATGGGGTGAAATTTTTTTGGGGGAACAGATTGCCCCTTTTTTAAGGTGAGAGTGGAATGTTGGGGAAGGATAGTAAGTATATTTGGGGAGGTAGGTTGGGTAGGAAGACAGACAAGACAGACAAGACAGCATACGGGGTGATATATGACACATGTGGGGAGTAAACACCTTGGACGGGGAGGGGTGTTTGGAACTAGGAAGTCTATGAGCCCCCAATGGAAACAGTAGGACTGAGGTCCCCACCCATGGGCAGTCAACACTGCATCTTCACGACCCCAAAGGTGGCTGTGCTGTGAGCTGAGCAGTAGGGACAGTCTGACTCTCTAATTGCACCAAGTGGCCCTCAAGCTGGCATAGCAGATCTCCAAACTCCTTTCAGAGCTCGCTATGGACCAAACCCCGGACCTGGCTTCAGGTGACAGTATCCTGTCCACACCCACTCCCAGGAAGAGATGAGCCCCATCCCCTGAGGCAGTTTTACCCGAAGGTGATGCAGGACTATCAGACAAGGAGGTCCCGGGGTGGGTCCCAGGTGTGCTGGGGCCCGGTGCCACAGCCAGATGAGGTGGGATAGGTGGGTCTGCTTGGACCTGCCTTCCCAAATGTGCTATGGTGTTACAGTTTTAGAACATATGTGGGTTAGTAATAGTAAACACAATCCAGGTTTAGTTATAACAGCATGCATAGATATTACCATTAACCCAAAACAACAGATTTGGAACAGCTGCATAGCAAACAGAACACATGCACATATGGAACCACAGTGGCCATTACAACAGCATGCAGGTTACTTTGACAGCAACAGGCCACCAAAGATAGTATTTTGCCATGGAACATTAATAGAAACACATTCCAATATTTGTTGAACAATAAGACATATGTCCCAACAGTAGGTTTGTTGTAAAACATACCCATTGATTTGTGTGTTTAGATTATTGTTGCAGATATGGTGGGGGGAGAGAGATGTCAATTATCAACTTGTATATCCTTGCAGAACTCTAAACATTAATGATCATTGTTCTAATCATTACTCTGCAGGTATTATTACAATACCCTATCACCTTGGTTTGGGCAGTGTTATGTTTGTACACGGTGTATACTTTAACTGTCTTATAGCTGCATTCTACTTCTCTTACCTGGTAGACCTGTGGGGGTGTTTATTAACACTACCTGACTGTTTCTACACATATTCCCATATTCCTAGTTAAAATTATATGCATACAGCTTACTACCACTCCCAGGATTTAAACCATGGCTGTGTGTGCTAAAATACAGCAATTTGTGTTTCATCAGAGTGAGCTATTTAGAAACTGCTGTCTCTTCTTTCAGTGTTTTCGTCTCTCTTGGTTGTACAATCTGACCTTGTAATTACAACTTTCTTTTACAGACATTCCTAGACATATTTTTTATGTAGCACAGTGTGAGAAACAGTGGTTGACACAACAGTTCTATTCGCATATCAGATCTTGTTGAATGCAACAGGTGAGGCCATACAATACCAAAGTAAACCCAATCAGCCCAGGATTTAGAACTTTATTGCCAGGAAGTTACCCTTTTATTTAAATATGACATATACTGGACTATTACTGTCAAATTGTCTGGTTTATTCAGTAGAAACCATACACATTTTTATACTGTCAGGTGACATTTTACTCCTTTATATTTATTTGGTATGACTACTACAAGCAGGATTGTTACTCACCAGTCTCGCGACACAACCTTTGTAACCTGCTGGCATGGGCTTCCTGGATCACAGACCACTCAGCTGCAGCTGTAATGAAAATAGAGAAACATTTATGCATACCTATCCATCACATACACAGGCTGGACTTTGGTAAACAGTTATTGCTATGAATACTTACAGACTGCTGGGCCATCTCCCCTCTGTCTTGCTTCTTGGACCCACTCTTCCAAGAGTTCCCTCTTCCTCCATTTCAAGTCAGCATAGTGGTGCCGGACCTGTTCACCAGTCCATGGGATACCAGTGGCACTGGTGAGATCACGGGTGAGACTTTCCCAGGCTTCTGCTTTATATTGAAAGCCCTGGTACTAGTCCTGCAGCAGTTTAGCAGTTTCATGTCATTTTTTTTTACAAGGAGTCCTACCATGACCTTGGACTCCTGTATGCCCCAGCACTGCACCCGAAAGTGCATGCCCTCTCCAACACCTGCCATACTGCCTACAGTGGAGAGCTACAACCAGTTATGAGCTGTATTCCCACCTTTATGGTTTAAATACGGCCGATTTTCCACCCTTTGCCATGATTGGATGGTTTTGAAAATGCTGAGCTAAGCTAAGCTATGGGCAAACATGTTTTTAGCTAAGGTTGGCAGTGCTTAAAGGGGCAGGTTCAGCATTGCTTACCAATGGGAAAATCCACTTAGCTGGGCTATTCATTGCTTAGTATTCATATGTACACAATGCTTACACTCGGTCAGCATAGCTGTGCAATGCTTAGCATTGCTTATATTTTATTATATTGGTCTACCACCTTTATGAAATTGATTCATCATTCATTACATAATACAGATTTATTTACCTTCCCTGACATCCCCCAATGTGCTGTGATTAATTCATTCTTGTGTGACTATACTGTATGGGCTCTTGTGTTTATATGGGGGTTTCACTACTTTATTACACTGACACCTCACATCTGGGCCTAATACATTACTCTGGTTGAGAAAAATAAGTTACTTCTTACATAAATATACAAAAAATTAAAATTGTAAAGTTTACACATACAAAATGGAAATGGCTTTAATGAGGCTCAAACCGTGAATTATTATATGCAAGACATAGACTCTAACTGCTACACTATTGCACTTATGTTTATGCTGGATGTCTATTGCTTTTTAACTTATAGCACCATTTTAGCTGGGCTAACCATAGCTAAGCAATGGGCACACCCGCGCAGCTATGCTTACACTTTATTGCAGATACAAAAAAAATAATGTATTTGTTGTGTTTTTTTATTTGTACCCTTCAGAATATCCATGCTAATGCTGAACCTGTTATTTTATTAACTTTCTTGCTTTGTAGAGACGATTGTCCCTTATGGCTTTGTCCAGATTCCTTACTCTGATTGGTTGGGAGGTATGCCCTATGTGCTTATGCTAAACCTGTTATTCTATCAACTTTTGGCTTGGTAGGGATGATTGTCCCTTATGGCTTTGCCCAGATTTCTTACCCTGATGGGTTGGGGGTGTTACGAGCATTCTCGTTTGTTTTAAATTGCCGAATGGCAATTCTGGAGTGCAGGAGGTGTGTGTATTGTGAGAGCTCTGCTCTCAGACACTCCTCCTGTGCTCGTACACAGAACCATGTCCATTTTACAGCATGGCAGTGCACCTTCATATGTTTGCATGGTGCGCTGCCGTGCTGCACAGGAACGGTCCCTACCATGCAGGAATAACTTATTTCTGCACAGCTGCTTGCTGAATCCGTGGGTCTGTATATACCAGTTACACAAACATTTATTAACAGAAGAAAGAAAAAATCTGAGTTGGGTCTGGCTTTAACAGATGTAGTTTGAAAACACAGAGATTTTTCTATGTGATGGTGTTGGTTACCTTCAGGACAAGGGTATAGCCTTTGCTGCCAATTTGGTACTACTGATGCATCTCGTTATAAAACTCAGTGGAAAGATGTCTATGCATTTTTAGACAATCATCATTTGAAAAATGTACCATTTTATAAATATTTCCTTTGCTGTATTTTAAATAGACAGGGTCCTGAATAATAGTTTGCTAATTGTTTTATATTTTTATAACAATACCAGTAGCCTGTTTTTTTCCTTTACATATGATATACTTACATTTTAAAGTACATACTTCTGTCCAAGTTATAACATCCTATGTGGTCAGTTAAAGAGAGTTTCAAAAAATGCTAGTGATGACCATATGCTTTGGTGGATTTTGGATGAAATGGTTGTTATGTTCAAGAGATGAATATATCTATTACAATGGATTAATTGAGCCAGAGAAATAATTACTAAAGAAAAGTTCTACCCAGAAACAGCAATCTATGATATATCAATTTGAAAATATTATGATTTATCTTTTATTATAAAGAACACTGCAAATAATGAAAGTTACACATATATTACAAGAATTCTGGCACATTGTAATGAGCACCTCTGATGCAGTTAGGATAATGCTTGTAAAATCAGTTTTGATATTTAAGAGGAACCTCCTCATTGCAGATATACATATACTAAATGTGTGATGATAAAGTAAAAAAAATATTAATTAACCAAAGCTTGTTAATGTAATTATTAGGTTTAAATATAGTTTAATACAGTTTTAAATAATGGGCTTTGACAATGAATGGACCCTACTGGGAAAAACAGCACTCCAGATCAAGGTATTAATGTAAAGTTAAAGCTTGAATTAAAAAGTAAAGCACCTGATCCAACATAAAATTCCAGTGCTCACCATAAAATTTTCCTTTGGCGCTACTATTTGCATTCCACTGACCATGGCTTTTAAAAAATGCATGTTTAGTAAGAGGGAGATGAAAAAAGTCAAAAAAGCTAAACTAGTAATTGCAGCAGCAGGAACAAAAACCTGCATTTTCCTTTCTTCTTGCTAACTGAAGTTCTTAGAAAGCTGTAGTTAGTGAATGGAGAAATAGATAAATATATACAAGTATCTATTGCATGCAGTTGCAACATCAGATACAAGTACCTGCCTTTTTCTTTGCCTCGTGTTGAGGTTTTTAGAAAGCCATGGTTAGCGAATGTGGAAAATAAATAAACTGTTCTAATGCAAGTAAATGAAGTAGCAGTTAGAACAGGATGCAAATGTGTGTGTGTGATGGGTTGGGGGGCAGAGTTCTAATGCTTGCATGTTATGTAGTTGACAACAATGAATATTTATGTATTTCTTCATTTAATAAGTCAGACATCTGAGCTTTCCACAGGCAATTGAATGATTGGTACATTTACTGTGCATGTGTAGAAATTCAGATTTACATATACATATACATATACATATAGGAAAGACAAACATGTTGTTGCACAGACACAAGCAGTGTATG
Source organism: Protopterus annectens (assembly GCF_019279795.1). Classification (NCBI taxonomy): domain Eukaryota; kingdom Metazoa; phylum Chordata; order Ceratodontiformes; family Protopteridae; genus Protopterus; species Protopterus annectens. The sequence goes on along the minus strand of NC_056732.1, from coordinate 781,827,884 downwards.
GAGTAAAACAGTAATCTACTAAAAAACAAAACTCTAGCACCAAAGCTGTTCCTTTGTGTTTATTTCAATATTCTGTTCACAACATGGTATAAAAAAAATAAGCAGCAGACCACGGTTTCCCTAGTCATGCAGCCTGCTCAGTGCAAAATCTATTTATATGTCTATCTAGATATAAATACATACATTAATTAATAAAATAAACTTATCTAATACAAGTAAATGCATTTGCAATTAGAATAACATGATGTAAATGTGTTTGTGTTGGTTCTTTGAATTGCATTTTCTCACCTTTGCTGAAATTGACCTACCAATGGTAGAAAGTTTCTGACAGCAGTGAGAAGGCTTCTGCCTCTTAGGGATTGCAGTTAGTATTGAGTTATGTTTCAATGACATTTATAGCATCATTAGTTGCTACTTAATTTCACTTGCTGTATCTACTGCTGATATAATAGCGGTCCTCAATTGTGCAATACAGTTAACCACATTCCATCAAAAATTTACATTGAAAGACTGGTACATTGAAAGGCCTATGAACAACACATGAAAAAAGTGTTATTGCAGGAGATAAGCCCTCTCACCCCACCCCACAATCCTACTGCAGTCACACAAAATCTGTCACGTATATACACTAAACACCAATCCACAGTGTGCACACAAACACCAGTGAACGCCTGAAAACATGAACAAACATGGATGCACATTCTTGCAATTCACATAAACATGTGGAACCTTTGCAGCATAAACTACATCTCCTTTCCTCATGATGCATCAACAAAATAGGAATCGACAAAGCAAGCTGATGTTTTCCAGCACAATGAGCTATCACCTCAACAAAATCAGTTGATACCTTTCTGATATGTGCCAGTAGCTATTTTAACAGTTTAGAAAATGGTCTTTGTAAAACTAAGATTTTATGGTAGATCTACAGGTTGCTGAGGTGAAATTCCCAGAGTGTCAGCTGCCAGAAGAACAGGCTGAAGAAGAACACAGTGCTGATTGTTGTTTCCATAGGAAATCATTACTGGTCTAATTACTTTTAAGTGCGTGTCAGCAGTGACAGCTTTGTTTTCATAGGTAAATACTAGGCTATCAGTCTGCAGACTATTAAAAGCCTAGCCAATAACCAGAGGTCAGAATTAAACCCTGTATCTCTGAGGTAAATACCTTAAACATTCTGCTGTTTACTTTCACTTTGCTTTGACTGAGAGATTTCTTCCTTGGGTGATTTAGTGAGACTGTGGAGTTAGTATCTATAACGTCAAGGATTGTGGGGAAGAATACGTGCAATTTAATATTTTGCCCTTCTGTGTTTCAGGTATCGGTTTTCAGTGTTTTCATGTTCCAACATTCAAGGTTCCATAATAAAACCCTAAATAGAGTGAAATATCAGGGTGCTGATCCTGTTTAATGTCTGGTCAGTCAAATCCTCTCTCAGCGTTCAGCAACACCACAATTGAAATCCCAGTATCAGACAATGGTTAATCGCCATGTTTCCGCAGTGCAAAAAAACATAGTGAGGAAGAAGTTGCAGTAAAGAAAACTGAAATAACTATAGCTACAGTCCATGAAGACTGCAAGCTCAAATCTTTACAGAGCAATAAATCACAGGCATACCACAGTAGCCTTTTTTACATTTGAATTATTTTGCTTGAAATATCCTGGCATATATCATATGTAGCAAGACCTGTAGAAGATCTACAAATGAGGAAATACATAAAATTGCATTAAATTGCGTGTATTCTCCCCCACAACCCTTGGAGTTATATATACTAACCCCACAGTCTCACTACCTAGTCAAGTTCTCTCAGAGCGTACCTTGCTAAAATCTTCCTACTTAAGAGTAATTTCCTTTCCTCACTAATCTATTAAAGTAATATGAGTTACTAGTACTCACAATGGTTATATTTCATGCTTTGTAATAATTAGAAATGGTGATAAAAAAACAGCAATGCGACAGTTAAGTGTGCACAGTACTATCAGGAACATAAAGAAATGTAAAAAATAAATTCTAAAATAAACAACTGTACACAGAATACAAGACTAAAGTACTGGATAAACAGATTTTAAAATGAGGAAGACAGAATCCAATTAACACAGACAGCAGGTAGTGCATTTCTCCACAGTGCCATATTGATGGTATTGTTCACTATGTACTGCACGGAGCACCACATTTACACTCCAAAAAATGATCAAATTACATCCTGGTTCAGTGCTGCCATAGCATGAAACCCAACCTTAACACCACTTAGTGAGGTACTTAACAATTGTTAAGCACTCCCTATGTGTAGTTAAGGTTGGGTTTACACTAAAAGCAGACAGTGCCGACCAGAAAACAGCAGCGGTAGGAAAAGAAATGGCCTTGCTTCAGCTTCCATTTCTGCCTGCCATTTGTTAAAGTACACATAGTACTTTGGTTACAACTGCTTCCCTTACACAGGGAATACATAAGTGTATCAATGACTTTCCCATTGCTTTACCTGCTTTTAAAGGCAGCACAGCACATTGCATTTTTTGCTTCACTCTCAAGGTGAATTTCTTGGCATCTTTGTCTTGAACACATAATAAGGCTGTTATGATCAGCATCCCGGTCATAATCCTCTATATTAAACATAAATTGCTAGAGCTGCACAAGGAAGTACAACCTATAGAAAAGCATTAGATGTTCTGCAAAGGGGAACAACTACAAATTAATTCTCTACACTGCATTTTAGGAACTGTGGTTTGACATATGTCAAAGGTATTATTTAATTTCCTAAAATTTGGCATTAAGACAACAGTATCTATCACCCACCAGAGACACCATCAGCATCTTATTACAAGTGTTAAGCAGACAAGTGGTTGCTAAGCAGCAAAAAAACAGATATTTCCAACAGAAATCTATTTTATGAATCACTTTCATTTGCCATTTGTCCTGGTGCCCTTCAATAAACACACCACATCAAATGAAATCTGTTGACCTTTATTAAACTTCTATAAACATAATTTTATTGAACAATATTTTAATTTATTGATCACAGCATAAACATCCATATAACCATTTACTAGGGCAGCATAACCCCAATTACCCTAGCCAAATAAGCAATGTCCTCACCTCCACTCGCTTACTTATACTTATCAAGCAGTGTCCTCACCTCTGCCCATTTATTTCTACTTATCAAGCAGCATTCCGTCACTCAGTTTAATTTCCCAACTATTTGAATTAAATATCCAACACCAGAGGGGCAACAGAAGAGGGACAAACCTGTCCCTCTTTTCCACCTAAGCACCAAATCTATAAAAATAACCGCATAATCTTCAATATTCCTAAAGGAGGGAAGGAAGGAGGGTAGCAAGTTCACACCAAAATTTTATCCCTTACCCAGTTACACTCACACAAAACCAGTTAAGCCCCTTTGTGCTCTTACCTCATTTTCTCCCAACCCTTCTCCTTTCCCAGTTTAACCTTTCCATCCCCACCACACTAACTTTTTCCACTACCATCTTTTCTCCCATCGCTATTTCTACTTGACCGTCTCCTGAAGATATCCCTGGACAAATCGGTTTGTCCTCAAACCTCAATTAACATATTCTTTACAAGGGACTACTTTGCTTTAGAAGATAAAAAAAACAGAAATAAAAGATCCTTTTCAATATGCTAAAAACATATTTTATGACTAGAATTAAAATATCCTTTTATATATATATATATATATATATATATATATATTTTTTTTTTTTTTTTTTCAAATACTGACAAAAGACTGGAACATGATAGTCATTTAATTGATTATAATAGTAGGAAACTACACATTTTTCTTCATGGCATACTGTTTTCTTACAGTTTCTTTATTTATCCTGGGTTAGTCTTACTTGGCCAATGGCCTTTTTTTCAATGGGGACCTGAGGTGGTATTCATACAGGCCAAGGAAAATTTATCCTGGACTCTGGAGGAAATTCCCCTATTCTTTTTGGTTAAGTGCCATGCAGTCTTTTACATCTACCTTTTCAGACAGACAGGGCTTCAGTTTTGTGTCTTATCTGAAGTATGCATTCATTTATTAATCCGTTGTTGGCCTAGTTAGTCCCACTAGGCTAGTAGCCTCTTTCTAAGGTAAACCTGAGGTAGTATTTATACTACTAGTGGAAATTTGACCAGGGCATTGAGGAACTTCTGCTTTTTTTGATATGTGCGGTGGGACCTTTTCCATCCACCTGAACTACCACCAACCCATGCAGATGGATCCTTGGTTTAATGTCACACCCAAAGGATGACACACTCAGGAGTGCAGCACCCACCTCCATGCTGCACTGTAGCATCACCAATAAATATTCCTGGTGTGGAAAGAGCACTCACATCCTTCTGCACTAAAGGCAAATGTGGTACATGTTGCGCCACTGACACTGCTGTCACATGATGGCACACTCTTAGGTTCATAGGTTCATAAGTTCATAGGTGTGTACTAGGCTAATGGCCCTGGAGCCTTTACAAGCCTAGCCCATAGACGTGCCCTGGCATCATGCCGCCTGACATTAGTTCCCAGTGCCTCTATCAAGTAGAGCCACTGGAGTGATCTCTGGGGTGAACTTTCTGCTTCCCATCCACTCATCAAGATTTCTCTTGAAGAGGCCAGTGAGGTGCTCTGCTTGACATGTATGGGAAGTTATTCCAGAGCATGGGCAGTCTCTGGGTTATGAACCTGTCCTTCCAGCATGTTCTGTTGATTGTGTTAATAAGGTTGAGGTCTCTGGAGCGTGTGATGTGGAGGGATTGGGATTTCTTTAGATGTAGCATTTCTAACAGAGCTGGGTCAGACATGGCTTTGTAAGTCAAGCAGAGATTGCCTCTTAGTAGATGATATGAGACAGAGAATAGCTCAAGTTTTTTGAGTCTTTCCATGTAGGACATGTGTTTAAGGCGTAGGATCCTCTTTGTGAGGTACTTTTGTGGCCTTTTCAGCTGTTGCATTTGTCTAGTGAGTACATGCCAAATGGGGCATTATACTCGATGATTGGCCTAATGAGGCAAGAGTAGAGAGAGATGATGACCTCTTTCTTCCTGGATGCAAAACCCTTGGTAATGAGATGTGCCACATAGAATGACTTTCTGACCACAGTGGCAATGTGGTGGTCGAAGGAGAGATTGCCTGTATCCCCAGATCTCTTATAACACCTTCAGTGTTCAGTGGACTCCCATCAATGTGGTAATTAGTGGGACTGGGAACTGAGTTTTTCCCAAAGGGAATGACAATGCATTTTTTGGCATTAAGCTTAAGACCATGGTTTTGACACCAGTCATTGGTCTCAGTGAGGCATTTCTGTAGGATGTCTACATCACATGGGGAGTTAATAATGGCTCCCAGCTTGCAGTCGTCTGCAAACTTGGTCAGCCAGAGTCCCTCCATGTTGGCCTGGACTTTTGAGAAGTAGATGCCAAATAGGAGTGGACTCAGGACCGATCCCTGTGGGACTCCATTCGTGACTGGTTGGCAGTCTGACTTGGAGTCCACTACTTTCACACTGTGGATTCTATCTGTGAGCCACTTTGCAACCCACCTAGTGATATAGGGGTTGATGCCTAGTTTGGTGAGTTTATCAATAATTCCTGAGTAGGGAATGGTATCAAAGGCCTTGGCCAGATCATGATAGGCTGTATGAACTCCCCTGTCCTCATCCACAGCTCTGGTGACTGACTCAAAGAAGTCAACCAGGTTGAGCAAGCATGATCTACCTTTTACAAAACCAAATTGCGTGGGATCTGGAGTTTGGAGATTCCCTATATCCTTGTTAATTAGGTCCATGATGATGTGCTCCATAGCCTTACCTATCAGACTCATCAGGCTAATGGGGTGATAATTCACAGGGTCTGTAGTCACTCCCCCCTTTATGGAGAGGGTTGATTGTAGCAACATCATTTAGTAGGGACAAAGCCTGAGGTGAGGCTGTGATTGAACAGGGCACACAGATGTGGTACCAGTTCATTTTGTAGTTCATGTAGAACACATCCAGGGATATTGTCGGGTCCCATGGAAGCTATATTCTTGACCTTGGACAATGCAGCTTTAACCTGTGCTGCAGTAATGCTGGGTGCCTGGCATTCCTCCAGTATTGTGATTGGTTCTTTAGTGGAGGAGAGAGGGGTAAAGTTGGCACTGAATCTGTCAGCCAGTATGTTGGCAATATCTGTTGGCTCACTATATGAGGTACCATCATGCAGTAACTCAGAGCAAACCTGGGTATTGATGTGGAGATTCTTGATATAACTATAGAAGGCTTTGTGTTTGCTTTTAGTGTCTGCCTCAATTCTGCCTTCATAGCTGGCTTTAGAGGTTTTGAATGCAGCACCCCATAATGCTGCATTGCAGTGTCAGTAACAGAAAATGAGTCCACTTACCTACAGTGGAAATTGAATCCACAACTTTCTGATCTTCCTGCATCAAACACAAGGGCACTACGTGTTGAGCCACTGACATTGTGTTGGGATGCTGCTTAACCCAGATAAACTGCTATGAAAAAAAGAAGCAAATGCATTTTATTCACAATTAGCATGGGAGTGCACTTTTCTCTGGTGTTCCACATTCAGACAAGCATTCTTACTAGCTGGAGTAGTAATTTTTAGTACTTTTCATCTCTTGCATTGACTTTTTTGAATGTTCTCATTAGCTGAAATAACAGTAGTTCCTGATACAGATAGATACACTCAGTACTTCTCATCTGGCATTATGGCTTTATGTAAACACTCTGTTTAAATGCAGTAGAAGTCTGACCCATAGCTAGGTCAACTGACACCTTGGATGTCCTTGGCAGTCACAACACAAGTGCCCTGACTAATCCCAAATTGCAAAGGACAAAAAAGGAAATAATCTATTTATACTGTAGCAAAGAGTTTCTTGAAGATCCTGGCTACAGTCTAAGCTACTGTTGCTATACTACTACTACACACACTCTTTCAACACTGTTTAATAATTGCCAGTTGGATGTGATTGCAGTACTCCTGCTATACTACTACTACACATACCCCCTTAACACTATTTAATAATTGCCAGTTGGATGTGATTGCAGTACTCCTGCTACACTACTACTACACATACTCCTTTAACACTATTTAATAATTGCCAGTTGGATGTGATTGCAGTACTCCTGCTATACTACTACTACACATACTCCTTTAACACTATTTAATAATTGCCAGTTTGGTGTGACTGTAGTATTGCTGTTATACTACTACACATGCTCCATCAACATGGTTTAATAATTGGCTAATTGGACTGGCTGCAGTACCACAGCCGCATAGATGAATTCATAACTTAACTCATGCTCTATTGGCAATTATTGAGCACTTCTGATTGCTCCCCCTGAAAGCTTGAGCCAGTAACATCTGCCCTAATTGCCCCAGCCTAGTTGCAGTACTTTTTTTATTTTATTTTACATTTGTTTACCAAGGTAGTGCATTGATCACAACTGATTGGTTGCAGGTACTGCCTGGTTAGAAATACTCTTTGATGCAAATGAATATATTTATATGTGCCTTCTCAGTAACAATAGCAGCTGTATTCAATATTGCTAATATGATTCACCATTTTCCTTATGCTGTTATTCTTCATTCAGGGGACTTGTTTAACAGTTATTAAAAACTGGCAACACGCTATATAAATTCACAATATTTAAGTCTAACTGCATGCTAAAAGCTTGGTGTGAATTTATTTAAGTTATAGATCCTCTGGACTTCTATGGTATATTGAAAAGTATGACAGAGATCTTGCTGTAAGTACATCTTGGAGGAAAACTTGCAAATCCAAAAACATAGTATGATCTTCCTACACACTGTTAGAACTGACAGTAATAATTTATGTTGCTGTTCAGCTATTTCTCTTGAGATTAGAGCACTGAAGAAAATAAGCTGTTTAGCTTTGGTGAATATGGAATTTCATATAAGTCCACAGCATTTTTCTGTTAATAAGCAAAAGGTATTCAATACAGACCATTAATAAAGGGATTCCTGACATTTCAAGAAAGAAAATAATATTTCCAGTGATTATGTGAAACAGATGTATGCTCCCTGGACAGTTGATAGCGTGTCAGAAAGTCTTTATGCAAATGTTTCCAGGTAATACAATTTTCCAGTAAGTATTTGCAGATTATCTTATTTGAAGAAAGAATTAACTATTCTTGCTGAATTGCTAACAGCACAGCAGGTTGAGATTCCACAGAAAATAAATGTTTTGACTTTTGGTGTTAGTCTGATTTACTGCTTTTATTAAGTATATATATATATATATATATATATATATATATATATATATATATGTGTGTGTGTATGCATGTATATGCTTTCAAGGTAACAAATATACCTTTCTAGACTTTAGCTCCAGTTAACAGAATCAGAATGAAATGACTTTTGCACAGTGTTCTGGGATATCAACATCTTTCAAACTCTGCCCTCAAATGTGCAGGAGTAAGGAGTGATCCTTCATTGCTGCAGTCCAAGGAGTGTCAATATTCACCAAGGATTTTCACACCACCAGGCTAGTTGCCCAACACAATGCGTCTGAAATTCACTGGACCCCACCCAGTTTGGGTTCGTGAAGGAACGATCTTGTCTCCTGAACCTGATTGACTTCTTCAAATCAGTCTCCAGAGCCATGGACAAGGGTAAGGTGGTCCACACAGCCTATCTAGACCTTGCCAAGGCATTTGACACCATCCCCCACTCTGGAATCATAGATAAACTTACTAAAGCTGGGCATTAATCCCTACATCACCCAATGGGTTGCTAACTGGCTTACTGACAGAACCCACACTGTAAAAGTAGTGAACTCCAAATCCAGCTCCAGACAAGTGACAAGTGGAGTACCTCAGGGTTCAGTCCTGGGACCGCTCTTGTTTGGCATCTACTTCTCTGAAGTACAGGCCAACACTAAGGGACTCTGGATAACAAAGTTCGCAGATGACTGCAAACTGGGAGCCATTATTGAATCCCCAAATGATGTGGATATTCTACAAAAGGGTCTTACAGAAACAGATGCTTGGTGCCAGAGCCATGGACTCAAGCTCAATGCCAAGAAATGTATAGTTATCCCCTTTGGGAAAAAACATGTACCCATGAATTACCATATAGGTGGCAGTACACTAAACACCAAAAGTGTGATAAGAGACTTAGGGACACAGGTGGACAGTGGTCTCACCTTCGATAACCACATCGCCACAACAGTCAGGAAATTCTTCTATGTGGCACACCTCATCACTTAGGGCTTTTCATCCAGAAAAAAGGAAGTCATTGTCCCACTGTACTCATCCCTCATTAGACCCATTATAGAATACAATGCCCCATTTGGTATGTACCTCTCAAGACATCTGCAACAACTGGAAAGGCCGCAGAAATACCTCACTAAAAGAATCACAGGCCTAAAGCAGATGCCCTATGCTGACCGCCTTAAAAAACTCCAGCTATACTCTGTCACATATCGTCTACTCAGAGGCGATCTCTGCTTAACATCCAAGGCCATGTCAAACCCAGAGCTGTTGGACATGCTACACTTAAAGAAATCCCAATCCCTCAGAGCCACACGCTCCAGGGATCTAAACCTTGTCATCACAATAAACAAAACATGCTGGAGGGATAGGTTCCTGACCCAGAGACTCCCCAGACTCTGGAATAGATTGCCCATACATTTCAAGCAGAGTGCCTCTTTGGCCCTCTTCAAAAGGAACCTTGATGATTGGATGGGAGAAAGGAAATTCACCCCGGGGATCACGTCAATCTCCCTGCTAGACAGGGGTCCAGGGAAGTAAATAGTGTGGGAAGAAATAACCAGGGAATTGTTATGGCTAGGCTTGTATAGGCCCTAGGGCTGATAGCCTAGTACCAACCTATGAACCTATGAACCTAATGGTACCAGCTGTATGGCATAGACTTGTAAAACCCTGACTATACACCAGATAATCCCAGTTCAAGTAGTTGCTAGGGCAATGGAAGAGCTGGGCAGAGGAGGGTTAAATTGAGTGGCTTATGTTGGTTATCCCATCCTTGGCAGAGGGAGATTGTAGTTCTGGTTATTTAACTGCTTCCATGTAAGTAGAACCTTGAATAATCTTGGTGGCTTCAGGAACAGAGGATAGGGGCTTGGCAGTTTCAAGCTGTTTATGGTAGCTGTCATGGGACGTATGTGTGAGAGGATGCACATGTCAGGATTAGAGGACTCAATACACCTGTGGTGTTGTGCATGCTCATGTTAGTCACCAGGGATTGGGTCTCATGCCATACCAGAACACTCCCATCATGGCTGCCTGTTTGATGACAGGCACACCACAGTTTGGTTACACCAGATGTGAATGAATGGACAGTGGCAGCAGCTCAATGGCTGGCAGATACAGGCACCACAAAAGATACATAAAGTGGTATGATGGTATTTGGGGTAATGTTAGTTAGCACTGGTCTTTGGGAGTAAAAGGAAGTGATGTATATTGTCTTCCAAACATTTTCCTAATTAAAAATGATTAACAATGACATAGGAAACCTACAGACACAGGGTCCAACCCAGTTTGGGTTCTTCAAAGGCAGGTCATACTACTGAACCTGGTGGATGTCTTTGAAAAGGTCACCAATACTACGGATGTGGGCAAAATGGAGCATATTGCCTACCTTGACCTAACTAACACATTTGATACACAACCCCACTCAGGTATTGCAAATACGCTCACAGAATTAGGAACAAACCCCTATGTAACTCATTGGATAGCTAGCTGACTCACAGACATGACCCAGGAAGTTAGGACTGAAGAAACCACTTCTTCCAGGGCTCTGTGTTGGGTCTGCTCCTTTTTGGTATCTATTTTTTGGAGGTTATCAATTTTGCAGATGCTTGTAAAGTAGGAGCAATAATAGAACCCCTCCCCCAACGATACCAACATCTTACAGAAAGGTCTAACATGGACAAATGAGTGGTGCCAAAGCCATGGCTTAAAACTCACAGCCAAGAAATACATAATATTACCTTTTGGCTACTTGTAGAAACTACCTTATTGATAAATCACCCCTAAAAGTTGACAAAATGTTCAGGGATTTGGAGATCCATGTAGATATTAACCAGGCTTTCGACCCACGTGTGTCTAAGATTGTAAGAAAATCATTCTGTATCACTCAGCTTATAAGTAAGAGCATGCCATCTAGGCCTACAGAAGTCATTGTGTCACTGTACTCAGCTATCATCAGAACCATTATTGAGTATATTTCCCATTTTGGTGTGCACCTGACCAGGTACACGCATCAAGTGGAACAGCCACAGAGGTTCCTCACAAAAAGAATGCAGGGCATAAACATAATGTCCTGCACAGATTGTCTCAAAGTCCTATCTCTATACTCTACAGATTGCTGAGAGGTGACTTATGCGTGGCATACAAGACATCCTTAGACCCTGCCCTGATGGACCATTTGTATATTCAAAAAATGAACATCAGAACAACTAGATGTAAGGATTTATACTTAGCTTGAGACTTAAATAGGACCTGTTGGAGGAGCAGGCATGTCTCTCAGAAGAGGCTTCCAGTCTAAGTGAATCAGATCCCATTCCAACCCTATCCAAGTCAACTTGGACCAGTGGATGGGAAATCAAAAACTCACCCCTGATCTGACATCCATACCTCTGATGGACAGAGACAGCCATTAAAGTATGCCCTAACTAACATTCATTTTCTTTAAGATAACCTCTAAGGCATACATATGATACATTTGGGTTGCATGGCTAGGTTTATAAAGGTCTCAATGGTTGTTCACCTAGTATACACCTATGAACTCATTTGCTTTTCTTGATCTGGCTATGGTTTTTGATACTATACTCAAAGCTAGTATTAGTGAAAAGTTAGACAAAATATAAATCTCTGCATTATCTGTTGGATTACAAACTGCCTATTCAACAAATTCCAAGTATTGAACGTTGGCTGTACTCTCTCTGATTGTAAAATTGTGGAACCATAAGAATAAGCGATGGGCCTTCTCCTGTTTAGCTTTTATTTTTCAGACATCCACTCCAATATCCATGAAGTGTGGTTGACAAAGTCTCTTGATAGCTGTAAGGTAAGCACTGTTATCTCTTCATCCACTGATATTAAACTGTGTATTGAAAATGGTCACAAGGTAAATGCAAAACAGTTCAGCATTGTATCATATGACAAAAAAGCTGGTCCCATTTTATAGGTTATAAACGATATTCCCCTTCAGAAAGATATGGTCATATGAGACCTGGTTGCTTATGTGTATAACTCTCTCTCTCGTTTGATTATTATGTTTCCAACATAGTTAGGCCCAGATAATTTCCAAGAGATTGTCTTCAAGATCCAGTGAAGTCATCCTACTACTGTTCTCTTCCCTTACCAGACTCATTCTTGAATAAAATGCCCCTTTGGCATGTACAAATCCAAGCATATACCTCAAATGGAAAGGCTCCAAAGATTTTTAACAAGAAAAAAAATACCTTAAATCCATTAACTATTTTGCTGTATTAGCACATCTCTCCTTATAGTCAGTAGCCTATCATCTTTTCCAATGTGACCTGCATCTCACTTTTGAAGCCATGAAAGACCATTCTAATTGACCTCCTAGTTCTTCACAAAACCAGTGGCTCTACTAATAGTTGTACTAGGGACCTACATTTGCAACAACAAATAAACAAGGCTTGCTGGAGGCATTGGTTCTTGACTGAACATATTTACAGACTATAAAATAAATTACCATTGCTTCTCAAGCAAAGTACTCCATTGTCTGTCTGTCAAAGTTAAAATATACTTTAAAAATGATCAAAACACGGTAGGTTCAGGTTAAGGCACTTTAATCTTGCAGCAAGGAGACAAAAACATGCCAATACAGAGTTTGTCTAACTAGAAACAGGAAATGCTAACATTTTTATACACTTTCTAATAAGACATTGCCTACTAAGCTGATGTAGTGAATCACAAGTTTTGTCATCGTCATTTAGTAATAATTGTTTTTACAATATTCTGCTGATTTATCAATTTTTGTGAGAAACTTCCTAAGGAAAACAACGTGGCCTTGGCTACCACCAGTTAGATATATGCAATGTTACCATTCAAGGTACTATGGCTAATTTGAGCACAAAGCAAGTAGTTCATTTCTCTAACAGTCCTTTGTCTATATTATCTCCAAACTTCTGCAGCTGCACATGTTCTCATACTTTGAACAAAGCTGATTGTTTAAAATCATTACATTTACAGAATATAGCATTGTTCATTCATTTTCTCCTGACCTAGCAGATAACCACCTGCTTCTCGAGTACATTTCCAAAAGGCATAAACATGAATATTGCTGTGCTAGCAATTACTAGGTCAAAGGGCATCTTGCAAGTTTCAGAAAGCACACTGCAGTTTCAAAAAGCATCTTTTCAGTCTCATATGAAATTCAACTGTATATAAAACAGTGCATATAAAATAGAATGAAAAACGTGTTAACTTATTTAGTTTCTAATTAGCATTAAGCATACACACATTAATACATATTTTTCTGACATTTCCCCCTGTTAATACTTTTTAATTCTATTTTCAAAAGAATAAACAGTTTGCTTCTTTTCCTAACCTCTTCCATTCAGGATTTGCAGTAAGGAAAGTCATTCAGTTTAAACTTATGAAAATGTTTCACATTCTAGCAATTCTTCAAGTTCAGTACTTTGATACATAGTCTCAGAAACTGATATATCTATAAATTCGTTGATTAACTTTTTCATGCAGGGGATACCACAACAAATGCAAGCTCCTATTAGGAGCAATCCCCCACAAATGGCAATCAAGATGTTCATTAGGATGGAACCCCACTCTCCAAACAAATTCTGGAAAAAGTCCATCAGAGGGTTTGGGCCTGGCTTGGTCATGGCCCACACTTGCTGTATCACCTCAAGGTGGTCGTTTATCTCATGTTGATGATCTGGTATATATGCACAGCACTCTTCTTTGATTAAAGCGCACGTACCACCTCTCGCCGCTAGGGTGAAGTCAAGAGCCATTCGGTTCAGGAGCACTACAGTTCTCATAGCATTCAGTTAATCAGTTATCAGTTCAAGAGCAGAAAAAGTTGCATTACTCATTACTTTGAGAAGTTTGGACAGTTTTCGCAGCTCCCAAATCGATTTCGCTGCACCATATGCAGGTAATATGCCTGCCCACGATATAACAGCATCACTCAAGTCCATGTGCATCAGTTTTGTACCCACAGTATGATGGTCTTTCAAGCCTGCCTCAATCTGTCCCAATGGATTTTCAGGCTTTTTGACAGCTTTCTTGACCACATCTTGGGTATTTCGAATATTTCCCTGAGGCAAAACTGCAGTGTGTCATATGGCCGGGACCAGGTACCCCAAAAAACAACTGCCGGACCAATTCTCAGGTAGCCATTTATATGCTTTTTTACCACACACAAAATAACAATCCTCTACCTTAGTAGTTACTTTGTTACAAAATGGCTGCCCTGCATGAAACATTTTCCTATCTATTACAGATAGTTGTTTTAAAAAGTACAGGATTACATTGCACTTGGTCAATAGTCTTATGCATGGACTCAAGAAATGAGTCATAATTTGAACTACAAGTTCCACCCATTTTGTTTGCTTTGGTATAACATTTGTAATGTACAGTCACATTGCACTTGTTCCAACCCACTTGAGTTGTGTCATTTTTATAAAAACATACAATTCCCTTTTGTGTCACAGGCAAATACAGTGCTACCTTATCATATGCTTTAATAGCTACTGTGTCATAAACCAAATTTTCCCAGGTCTCATTGACCCCTAGGGGGACTGCAGTCATTAATAACCCCCCCATATGCTGTTGGTATGGCTGTGCAGATCCAGCAGTTCGAAACATTAAAAGTCTCAGCATACACACGTGTAATTGCCTGATAAGTGTTAAAGTTTGGGTGCCAGTCTATGTTCGGCTCATCATGTTTAATCAATTCAACTTTTGTGGCAGAAAAAAGGAAAGGCCACAACAAAAAGAACAATGTTATCAGTATAGCTACTAGAATAATCATGAAAGTTTTCTGAGGTTGTTCTGTATCTCTGTTTGCTCTATACCTGGTCATTTTGTTCTCGTTGTACAACAGTAACAAGGCTTTTGTCCAGTTCAAAGTTCTTAACCAGTTTACAGTGTGTCAAATGAATCCAGGACGCTCGCTCTGCAATCTTGACTGCAGTGGGTGTTGACAGTAGTACGTGGTACAGCCCTTCCCACTTCGGAGAATTCCATTTTTTTCTCTTCACTATCTTCACCCAGACCCATGCACCTGGGGCTACTACCACTTCCAATGGTTTCGTTTGCTCTTTATCTGAAACAGAATTTAACTGAAAAAGTTTGTTATTCAAAAATCACCTCATATACCCTGAAAGTGAACTGTCAGCCTCCTGCTCTGCAGACATGAGATGTTTCCATTGAGGTGTATAATATGCCGTCCCAAACAGAACTTCAAAAGGAGTTAACCCTTTTGCATTTGGAACAGTTCTCATGCTCAACAGTGCCAGAGGTAAGCAGTGCACCCAGTTCTTTTGTGTCTCACTAATCAATTTTCTAAGCTTATTCTTCAACACCCCATTATGCCTCTCTACTAATCCTGCAGATTGGGGGTGGTATGCACAATGGTTTTTCAGAGATATCCCGAAATAACAACTAAGTTGTTGTATAGTTTGATTTACAAAGTGTGTGCCATTGTCACTATAAATCTTTTCCAGTATGCCAAATCTAGGAATAATTTTTTTAACAAGGACTTTTGCAACAGTAGCTGCATCTGGATTTTTAGTTGGAAAAGCTTCCACCCATTTGGAAAACATATCTATAATGACAAGGCAGTATTGCTTATTTTTTCATTTGTTCAGTTCTATAAAATCCATACAGATAGTACGAAATGGATACGGTGGTATAGGGAAACTCCCTTGCTTAGGTTTCAATGCCTCTTGTGCATGATGCTTGTTACAAACATGGCATGCTGCACAAAATTTTTTTGTATAGTTTGTAAATCCATACGTCGTAAACACTCGACTCACTAACTGTACCACCCCCCCCCCCCGTTGAGACATGGCACTGCCCATGGCTCAACAAAGCTGCATATCTAAACAAGTTAGATGGCACGATCGGCTTCTTTTCTTTGGAGATGTACAGTCCCTTCTCAAGGATTGCTCCTTGTTTTATCCACTTTTGTTTTTCTACATTTGTAGTAAGTGTCTGCATTGTTTTTAACATTTCTAAATCTAAAATCTCAGATGGTTGTAATTCCTCACTCAAAAGAAAAACTTCTGAAGCTGAAGCTGCTTGTTTTGCAGCTGTATCAGCCTTCGCATTACCTTTTGAAATTCTATCCTGTTGCTTGGTATGAGCTACACATTTGCAAATAGCTACTTTCTGAGGTAACTGAATAGAGTCTAACAAATCTAAGATAAGTTGCGCATGGTTAATTGATTTACCAGTAGATGTTATCATTCCTCTATTTTTCCACTGCTGCGCAAAAACATGTACAGTAGAAAAAGCATACTGACTGTCAGTAAAAATGTTTACTTTCTTACCTTTTGCTAAGGTACATGCCCTTGTCAAGGCAATAAACTCTGCTGCTTGTGCAGATAAGTTGTGTGGTAAAGACTTTGCTTCTAAAATCTCAGTATCAGAAACTACTGCATACCCCACTAGATTCTGTCCTGTAGGACCTCTCCTGCATGAGCCATCCACATAGCATGTCACCTTGGCATCATCCAAGGGAACATCTGTAAGGTCTTTTCTAGGTAGTGTCTTTTGCTCAATCTCCTGCAGGCAGCAGTGTGGTTTGCCATCTGCAGGGGTTGGGAGCAAGGTTGACGGATTCAAAGTTGTGCATCGTTCAATTGACATCTGAGGTTGGCTCAACAGTATAGTCATACAGGAAAGATGTCTATCAGGAGAAAGATATGCTACTTTTTCTTGCAGTAAAATAATCGCGACTGCATGAGGCACTCTCAATGTGAGAGGGTGGAACAATACTACTGAGGCTGAAGCCTGCACTGCCATTGCAGCTGCAACTACTGCTTGTACACAGTGGGGCAAGGATCGCGCCACTGGGTCTAGCTGTGATGAATAATAAGCTATGGGGTGTTGTTTGTCCCCATGTTGTTGTGTTAACACTGATGTCATATAACCTTGCTTACAGTCTACAGTTTGGAAAAATCGCTTATGATAGTTTGGTAATCCTAAAACTAAGGAAGAAGCTATCAGTTGTTTCAGTTTGCAGAAAGTTGATTCTGCTTCTGGTGTCCACTCTAATAAATCCTGTGCTGCCATCGGCTTTTTTGAATATCAAATTAGTCAGCGGAGCAGACTCCAAAGCATAGTTTGGAATCCAACTCCGACAAAAGTTAGTAGTACCCAGAAAGGACATCATTTCCTTCTTGGTAGTTGGTCTAGGTGCTTGTAATATTGCTGTTTTTCTGTCTTCATATAATATTCTGCCTTCTTTGGATATTACATATCCCAGGTATTTAACCTGTTTTTTCCAAAGTTGCAGTTTGTTTTTGTTTACCTTATGTCCTTGAGTAGCTAAAAATTGTAATAATGCTATGGTATCCTCTCTGCATTCTTGCTGGGTGGGGGCTACCAGCAGAATGTCGTCTGCATAAAGTAAAATCTGACTACCTTTTGGTGGGATAAATCCTGCCAGGTTACTTGCCATTTCTTGCGCAAATATTGTTGGACTTTCACAATATCCCTGTGGTAGTCTCGTATATGTATACCGTTTCCCCTGAAATGTAAATGCAAACCAATGTTGGCTGTCTGGGTGTATCGGTATTGAGAAAAATGCATTGCTAATATCTACCACAGAAAAATACTTTTGTTGAGGTTTCAAATCATTCAATAAGGTGCGTGAATCTGGCACCATTGGTGCCCTGGGTATAACTGCGTCATTCACAGCTTGTAAATCTTGGACCATACGCCATTCCCCGTTTGCTTTCCTAAGAGGAAATAAGGGTGTATTACACGGTGAATCAGGAGATTCTATTAAGACTCCTTCCTTAAGTAAGGCTGCTATTATAGGTTTGATTCCTATTTCTGCATCCTTTCTTAAGGGATACTGTCTCTTTTGAGGTCTAAATGCTGATTTTGGTGTAATAGTAACTGGTCCTGCTGTACGAATAAGTCCTATATCTGATTTCCCTGTTGACCAGAGAGTCTCTGGTATGTCTTGCAAGGCTTTTTACTCTTCCTCTAGTAAGAGTGCTACTCAGCTATCCTCACTTGCCTGTGAGTGCACAGCTGGGTGTGTCTGTGTTATCCAGTTTAATTTTTGCTTTTGTACTCCTTGTTCAGAGAGTTCTAACTCTGTCTGTTTTTCCCACCTTGTGACTTTTTCTCCTAGGTCTGCCCACTTCAAATTTCTATCTTTAGTTAAGCTTACATGTGGCAATCGATTAGATTTGTAAAGTGCTAGGAATTCCTGGGGCAATGAACAGCTTACTACACTGTTTCCTTCTGTGTCCCAGTACAAATTTCGTAATACTAACCTGTTAGCATGGTTTTTAAACAGTTCTTGCTCATATTCTTTATCAGGTCCTGGTCTGTTACAGTAATATAGAGTGCAATGCAACAAATGCTGTTTATCAGTGTCAAGGGAGGGGAATTTACTGATGGCTACGTTAATCAGTTCTTCGGTTACTGCCCCTGGACCAGTCGTAACTAAGTCCTGGCTGAACCAATAAAATGTTTCACCCTCCGGTTGCACTACAAAAGTATCCATTTGTCGCTGTGTTCCATACCCTGCATAGTTGGAACTACGGCTATGGCAAATATCTGCATTAGGTCTCTGCCCATGAGATTCACTGGGCATTTTGCAGAAACAACAATTTTGCTTTTCTGGGTCATCCCTGAAACAGGGTCAGTTATCGCTATGTTGTGGGAGAGTGGCTCCCGATACAGCTGTCCATTAACTGCTTTCACTAATATGTAGTCTAGTGATTCTGAATTTTCTGGCAGTTTGGAAGGATGTATCAGGGTCCGTGAAGCCCCTGAGTCACACAGGAATTTGACTTCCCTCCCCTCTACCAGAAGTGTAACTTCCGGTTTTGTGTCTGCTAAGTAGAGCTCTAAGCTCAATAATGCTAAGTCCAAAATTTCATTTTCTTCATTATCTATGAATTCATGTACATCCTCTACTTCTTCTGTCACATCCTCTACCCTTGCTACCACATTTGCATTTGTCTTTTCTTGTTCATTCCTATCCAGTGATTCTTGACTATCATATAGTCATTCCTCACCCTCCTTACCCTCCTTATCTTCCGTGGTTACCTTCTTATTTTGCCTGCAATCCCTTGCCAAATGTCCCTTTTTCCCGCATTTGAAACATTCACCCCTTTTCTTTCTCTCTTCAAAGTCTTCTGATCATTTATCAGATTGTTTGTTTCCCTGGGTATTTTTCTTACCCTTCTTCCCAGTTTGTACTACAAAGACTTCTGATCCGTCTTCTACTGCAAATACTTGAGTTTTCTTTTTCTTTTTGCTATTAAAATGCCTTTTGGCATGTATTGCATGTTCAAGTAATGACTGCAATCTACTTGTACGATGATCTACCATGTGCTTTGTAATAAAGCTGCTAATGGGTGCAATACTGCCTTTTAAAAATGCATTCTTTAGTTGTTGCTCATATGGGGAATCATGTGTTTGATCTTCAGGTACCTGCATTCCACAATGGTTATTAAAACATTCTAATAATCTGGCATAATATCTATCAACAGTTTCACCTTCTTGTTGTATGCATTGATTAATGCAAGTCCAATCAGCCCTAGGCTTCCATTTCTCAGAGATTCGGTCTGTCACACCTTTTACTCTGTTGTCCAGTTCTGCGTTACTATGTGGGAGTGGTCTAAGCTCTGCGTCACGGGGATTCCAGTTGCCACTGATCATGTGCCAATCTGGACCTACGATCTGTCTAACTACTTTTTCTACTTCTTCTCCATTCAAATGGTAACTTAACCTCATGCCCTGTAAGTCTTCTAAGAATTTTCTAAAATTAACTTTTGGATGGGGAATTCCCTCTGTGGCTTTCCGGATGTCTTCCAGTGTCCACGGTTTATATACTAGAAGAGTCGGATCCTGTCCTGCCTGTGGATTCGGTACTTCTATGAGTGGACATATCTCTTCCTCACTCATAGCGCGTGAATTTCTATTTATTTCATATAATTCAATATCCCCTCTCAAGTTGTGTGTTCGAGACCTGGTCTCGATAGGATCCCTGACAAACGGTTTTGATTTTGCAGGAACAACTGGGTATAGCGGAGGTGGATCAGCTTGTCCACTCGCTTCATATTCTGGTAAGGGAAGCGGAGGGGGCGGAGGAGGGGCTGTTGCTATTACCAAGTTATTATCTTCTTTATCTAAGAACATTGCTTTTGAATTTTTAATCTTTTGTTCCCTGCGGTTTGCTTCCTCAAGCCACCTGTGTGCCTGAGGGATTCCTAATCGTCGTTGATTTTTTAGCTGACCTTTTGCGTCTGTTTTAAGTTGTCTAACAAGTTTAATAAGTGAAAATTTATCTAAATTACCATCAAATTTGTATTTATCAACCCATTTTGTATAATACTTTACATTATCGGCACGCTGTAATTGCATATATTTCACGTCTTCGGTTAGGGGCGGGTCTCGGGAACTTTTCGTGCACTGATTTCCCATGTTGCCTTAGCTAAGTTAGAAATTGTTACGTAACCCTTCTTATCACGTGGTACCACAATTTTACACCTTTTCACAGTTTATCTAAAATAACTGCCTACCTATTCTGTTTCCCTGATCTATGACAAGACAGCAATCTTTTTGTTCCTGATCTGCACATGCAAATCTCCCTGACAAAACAGTACTGTAACAAGTCCCTGATTTAAAACAGAAAAAAGGTAAATTCCTTCTTACCTGACCCTCTGTGAGTTGATCCACCGGAACGTTGACTCGTCCTCCAATCCCAGATCAGAAACAGTGGCTGGCCTCTTTCGAACGCCAATTTATGTGGCCACTTCTCCATACGGGTACATGCCACCGGGCCCAATTCTGACCTGAGCCTAGAGTGAGAGGTACTTTCCAGTCCGAAGGACCAAACTGTCAAAGGAAAAATATACTTTAAAAATGATCAAAACACGGTAGGTTCAGGATAAGGCACTTTAATCTTGCAGCAAGGAGACAAAAACGTGCTAATACAGAGTTTGTCTAACTAGAAACAGGAAATGCTAACATTTTTATACACTTTCTAATAAGACATTGCCTACTAAGCTGATGTAGTGAATCACAAGTTTTGTCATCATCATTTAGTAATAATTGTTTTTACAATATTCTGGTGATTTATCATTTTTTGTGAGAAACTTCCTAAGGAAAACAACGTGGCCTTGGCTACCACCGGTTAGATATATGCAATGTTACCATTCAAGGCACTATGGCTAATTTGAGCACAAAGCAAGTAGTTCATTTCTCTAACAGTCCTTTGTCTATATTATCTCCAAACTTCTGCAGCTGCACATGTTCTCATACTTTGAACAGAGCTGATTGTTTAAAATCACTACATTTACAGAATATAGCATTGTTCATTCATTTTCTCCTGACCTGGCAGATAACCACCTGCTTCTCGAGTACATTTCCAAAAGGCATAAACATGAATATTGCTGTGCTAGCAATTACTAGGTCAGAGGGCATCTTGCAAGTTTCAGAAAGCACACTGCAGTTTCAAAAAGCATCTTTTCAGTCTCATATGAAACTCAACTGTATATAAAACAGTGCATATAAAATAGAATGAAAAACGTGTTAACTTATTTAGTTTCTAATTAGCATTAAGCATACACACATTAATACATATTTTTCTGACACTGTCTTTAAGGATAGTTTTGATGATCATATGGGTAGACATAAATTTATATCAGGCTTATCATGAGCAGTCATGCTTGATTTGAGAGGGGGTCACTATTAAGTACTCTTAAAGGGTGGCAAGAACATTTGTGTATCTGTTAAAAGTTATACGTGGCTAGGTGTTTTATGTTCCCTGTAATCACTTGCCTAGTACTGTTCCTATGTTCCTTTGTATCTTGCCAACACAAAACAGAGGTAAACATGCATGCCAGAGATATCAGAAAATGCTACACTTCCCTGAAAGTTGTATCAATAATGATGTGACAGCTGAAACCTGGATTTAATGCTTACCAGAGAAAATCAAATAGCATCTACCATTTCTTGAATGAGAATATGGAAGAATCTGTAACATCTGTTTGTACATTGGACAAGTGTTTAAGTGGGAAAATAATTTTAATACTACTTAGGTTTAAGTGACGTGAATATTATTAGGTTTACTATGAAGAGTATTAAAATTGTTTTCTCATATCTACGGGAATACTGAATTTAACTTAAAACAAATGTCATCATTCACATTGTTAACTAAAAAATGTCAACATTGCATAGGTTGGCATGCTACTATACATGTACTGAGCAACAGCCTCAGTGCATGCAAAATTAATACTAAAAACATTAAAACATCAACTTCTGTCACACTTCTTGCTGTCGACCATCAGTGTGGTCAACCAGATTTGGCTAAACAGATGCCTGTCAAATGGAGATCTAACTAATTTGGATCCTTATATATATATATATATATATATATATATATATATATATATGGTTCCCATTCAGAAGCCTGAAACATCATAAGCCTGAAAATCAAAATCCTGAAACCAAAAGCCTGAAAATTCAGAATCCTGAAAACTCAAAATCCTGAAAGCCCAAAATTCTGAAAGACCAAAATCCTGAAACTCAAAATCCTGAAAACACAAATAATGCTAATATGTCACTATAAAGACACTAATATCTACCAACTGACCCTGACCTTAACCCTAACCCTAAGGTCCATCACTATCGCACACTCACCTGACCCGCGCCCTAACCCTAACTCACTTAAACCGCCCCTAACTCCAATATTTGTCACTATTGCATACATGCCTAACCTGCGCCCTAACCCTAACTCACTTAAACCGTCCCTAACCCTAAAATAAAACCAACCACACACTTACCTGACCCCAGCACATGACCTAACACCACAGGGCTAACAATAGCAAAGCCACAATGACATCAGTATGTCTATTTTTTGTTTTCAGGATTTTGAGTTTCAGGATTTTGGTCTTTCAGGATTTTGGGCTTTCAGGATTTTGAGTTTTCAGGATTCTGAATTTTCAGGCTTTTGGTTTCAGGATTTTGATTTTCAGGCTTATGATGTTTCAGGCTTCTGAATGGGAACCATATATATATATATATATATATATATATATATACACATATAACTTGCAAACACCCACATACACATTCCCGCCCTGATGTTGAATCTAATGATATAGTCAAAAGTGTCAGCAGTGACACACAGTCACTTAATTATACCTGAAGAACATCTCTTCATCATTAACAAATCTGGCAATCTGTGTGTGTGTGTGTGTGTGTGTGTGTGTGTGTGTGTGTGTGTGTGTGTGTTTAGATATACATACACACACTGACTCTGAAAACTCAGCATCTCAGAGTAACCAAAACCAGAGGGAAACAGCTAACGCCACAGGCTATGTAGTCTTGAGAAACCGGTAACTCCTTCTTTTGAAATAATAACCAAGGTACCTTCCAACAAATGATAGCAGCAGCCCTCTGATGGCAAAAATCCACAATTTATTAAAAAACGATACATACACAAAAAACGGTTTAGTGCTTTCACCTGTACATAATGCAGGCTTCTTCAGAACTGACTTACATCTTTGATTTAGCCCAGTTTAAATTACTTTTTTGGAGCCAAACAGAACTCACAAATTTAAAAACACACTGCACCATAATCATCTATCTACATGAATATATCTACATAAATATAACTAATACCTAATATCCAAATTCATAAAGACTAATCGATTGATTCTATAAAAAGGACATCATAAAATAGAAATAATATTGTTAAATAAATAAAAATAGGAATATATAAAAATAAGAATATATAAATAATTTAATCAAATGCATATCAGAGTACTTTCAAAACCCATTGTATATATATATATTACATATATGTTGAATAAATGATGAAAAATATGTTAAAATATGTATATATAAAATATATAAAAATATATATATTTCTACAATTTTTATATATTAATAAATAAAATGTTACATAATATGTTAATAAAATACTTAAAATGAAATAAAATATATTACATAAGTAAAGGTTTGATTGAAATATTATCATTCAGGCCAGGAGTTGTAGAGCCATCCGTGAATAATTGTCACCACATTTCAAGGAAAGATAAATACCCCTTACAGTCACCCCCCCCGGGGTCTGGTCTAATAGTATCTTTAATACCAAAAGTAAACCGATGATCTGAACCGTACTGGTTAATATGTCTATACAGGGCATTCCTGTCATCACCCTTCTTAATACAATACATATGGTCGTAAATGCGCTTATTAAACTGCCTCTCAGTCTTCCCAATATAGAAAGCTGAACACTTTACACATAATGCGATATAAACCACAAACCTTGTTTTACAATTTCCTTGTCTAAATTTAATGAAAGACCTAGAAATATTGTCTAACCTTACTACTTCTTCGGTGTTAATCAAATAACACCAATTACAACTACCACATTTATGTGTATGTGTGGCTATATTGTTTATTAATATTGGTCCCTTCTCTAAAATTCTTTTTATATTGGGACCCATTTTATTTACAAAATAAGGCCTGTTACCAACTATATTGGATACATATGTATCGGTCTGAATGATATTCCAATTTTTATTTAATATCTCTTTAACCTTATGTATATGTGGTCCATACGCAAGAATACATGCTCTACTTAAATTAGTAGACTTAGGGGTAAAGATATATGTTACATTACTGTTACAAGAGTTTCTATATGATAACCCTAATAAAGGAATAAATGTAATCCCCCATCCCTTGACTACTTGTTTTTTTACCTTATCCATCATTTTTACTTCATACCCTCTGTCTTTAAATAACTTAGTTATATATGTTACCTCCTCCAACATATTACTATATGATGATGTCATTCTTATTGCTCGGACTAATTGTCCCTTAAATATATTTCTCATCAAGCTTTTTGGATAATTACTAGAAAATTCGAGGTAACTATTAGAGAAGGTAGACTTCCTATATATTCGTGATGAAAACTGAGTATTATCTTTGTAAATGAAAGTATTTAAATAGGCTAAACCTATCTGACTATGAGAACAAGTGAATTTAACAAATGTACTGCTAGAATTAATATAATCCAAAAATTGACCCAAACTCTTTTCATTACCTTGCCATAAAATGTAGATGTCATCCAGGAAACAAGAGTAATATTTAATATTTTTATAATATTCACTTTGAAAGATAACCGGTTCTTCCCAGTCAAGCATGACCAGGTTAACAAACACCGGGGCACATGCAGCACCCATTGCTACGCCCCTTTTCTGTCTAAAAATTTCACATTCAAAGTAAATATAATTATGTTCAAGTACTATACTCATCTCCATGATGAGACAAATTTTGTCCCATTCATAATCAACATATTTCTTCATACTTCTAACGAATGCTTCAAGACCCTCATCTTTCGGAATACATGAATAGAGGTCAATCACATCAATAGTGACAAATCTTACACTTTCATTAAAGGCATCTATGAGATATTGGGACAAAAACTCCCAAGAGTCTTTCACCAAATGGGGGATTTTTTCATAAATAGATTTCAACATAGTATCGATGGCCACCCCCAAAGGAAAGGTTTTAGATCCACTGCCGGAGACTATAGGTCTAAATGGTGGATCATCAATACTCTTATGAATCTTGGGTATACCTACTAAAGTTGCTATCACTGGATGTTCTACTCTTAGGTAATTATAAGTATCCATAGTTATACATTTGTCAATTAAGAATTCTTCAATATGTAAATTAATTCTCCTGTATGCTAAATTCACCTCATTTAATGAAACCACTTTGTAATTGTCAGTAGAATGTAATATATCAGAAATCTTAGAAGAATAAGTCAACTGGTCATACAAAACAATACCCCCCTCCTTTATCAGGCTTCATTACACGTATTGTTCTATCATTCCTTAACTCAATTAGAATTTTCTCTTCATCTTCAGATAAATTACTTTTGATTTTTTTACCCCTAAGTGTATTATTCAACTGATACAATTGTTTAATTACAGACTTCTCAAACACTGCTATAGTTGGATGATTAACTGGCATGAACATACGCCGTTTTTGGTTATCGCTGTTTTTAGCTATGGAATCTGATCGGAAATCCAGACAATCTTCACCAAAGGTACAAAGTTTATCTATGCAGCAGTTACAAACTGAACTACTTGATTTAAAAATCGCAAGAATGTAAAATGAAGTTTTTGAAAACTTGATGAAGTAATGTACACTCATAATATCCATACATAAGCATATCCATATTTATTTATTTACCTCCTTTACATTTTCAAAGAAATTTTCTTTACAGTTTTCCAGAAAGTTTTGCAACCCTTATACATTGTAAGAAAACATGTTCTACAGTTTCTTCTTTACCACAATATATACAAACTTTTTTCACTGATTTTTATATGGCACATTTCTCTTTACTGTTAATTTATTAATCACCTATGTCCAATAAAAATCATGACATTTTATTTGCTTATTATATCATGCTTTTTATACTTTTATAGCTTTAGCTTTGCCATTCACAAGCTCAACCCAAAGCTTAACATACTAATATTGTATCATTATACTTTCATACCACACTTTCCTTTGAGTTTTTATTTCATCAAATTTTATTTTCCATAAATTATTTTTTTCTTAATAACATCCCATTAAATCATTTAAACTTACTTTTCCACTTTTGAATTTTTAAAATACCCAATGCCACTTATATTTGTACTTTAGTAAATTTGCTTCTAACTTTTCAGTTTTATCATTTATCTAAAACAAAGCTTTATACAAATTCAGAAAATCAGCATAACAATTGGGTTTATTAATCCTAAAGTTGCATCTTCCTTGTCCATATATAGGACTCTTCTCCTCATTGGATGCAGTCTTGAACCCCATATAAAAAAAAAAAACAATTACTTGTAGTATTTCTTTTTCATAAATTATTTGCAACATATACACACTAGCTAAATATGGAATATTTCCCAGTATAACTGATTTAATCAGATAAACCTAATAAACTTTTTTAATTAAATGGTAGCTTGTATGTTTTCCAAAAAAAGCTACTTTATTTCATCTAGTATCCCCTATTGTTTCAAATTGTTTTATCATGCTGTGGATGGGAGGAGAAATGGTGTAGGCATTATCCTGAAGGAAAAGTATGCTGAGTGTTTTGGAGGTGAAAAGAGTGTCGGATAGAGTGATGTTTATGAAGCTGGAAATTGATGGTGTAATGATGAATGTTGTTAGTGCATATGCTCCACAAGTTGGGTGTGCGATGGATGAGAAAGAAACATTTTGGAGTGAGTTGGATGAAGTGGTGATGACTGTACCCAAGTGAGACTGGTGATTGGAGCAGACTTCAATGGGCATGTTGGTGAAGGGAACAGAGGGGATGAGGAATTGATGGGTAGGTATGGTGTTAAGCAAAGGAATGCAGAAGGTCAGATGGTAGTGGAGTTTGTGAAAAGGATGGACATGGCTGTGATGAATACGTATTTTAACAAGAGGGAGGAGCATAGGGTGACATACAAGAGTGGAGGAAGATGCACACAGGTGGATTATATTTTATGTAGAAGGGCCAATCTGAAGGAGATTGGAGACTGTAAAGTGGTGGCAGGGAAAAGTGTAGTTAGGCAGCATAGGATGGTGGTTTGTAGGATGACACTGGTGATCAAGAAGAGGAGGGTGAGTGTGAGGGCAGCACCAAGGATCAAATGGTGGAAACTGAAAAAGGGTAATTGTGAGGTGATGTTCAGGGAAGAGTTAAGACAGGCACTGGGTGGCAGAGAGGTTGGCGAAGAAGAAGTGGGATTGTCAAAGAGATGAAGAAAGTAGATAAGAGTATAAGGAGATGAGGTGCATGGCAAAGAGAGAGGTGGTGAAGGCTAAGGATAAGGTGTATGAAGAGTTGTATAAAAGGTTGGACACTAAGGAGGGAAAAAAGGACCTGTACCGATTGGCTAGACAGAGGGACCGAGCTAGTAAAGATGTGCAGCAGGTAAGGATGATAAAGGATAATGAGGGAAACATACTCACAAGCGAGGAGAGTGTGTTGAGTAGATGGAAAAAGTGCTTTGAGGGGTTGATGAATGAAGATAATGAGAGGGAGAGAAGGTTGGATGATGTGCGGATAGTGAATCATGAAGTGAAGTGGATTAGCAAGGAGGAAGTAAGGATAGCTAAGAAGAGGTTGAAGAACGGAAAGGCTGTTGGTCCAGATGATATACCTGTGGAAGCATGGAGGTGTTTAGGTGAAATGGCAGTGGAGTTTTTAACTAGATTGTTTAATGAAATCTTGGAAAGTGAGAGGATGCCTGAGGAATGGAGAAAAAGTGTTTTGGTACCGATTTTTAAGAATAAGGGTGATGTGCAGAGCTGTAGTAACTACAGAGGGATTAAACTGATCAGTCACAGCATGAAGTTATGGGAAAGAGTAGTGGAAGCTAGGTTAAGAAGGGAGGTGATGATTAGTGATCAGCAGTATGGTTTCATGCCAGGAAAGAGCACTACAGATGTGATGTTTGCTCTGAGAGTGTTGATGGAGAAGTACAGAGAAGGTCAGAAGGAGTTGCATTGTGTCTTTGTGGATTTAAAGAAAGCATATGACAGGGTGCCTAGAGAGAAGTTGTGGTATTGTATGAGGATGTCGGGAGTGTCAGAGAAGTATATAAGAGTGGTACAGGATATGTACGAGGGTAGTGTGACAGCGGTGAGGTCTGCGGTGGGAGTGATGGACGCGTTTAAGGTGGAGGTGGGATTACATCAAGGATCAGCTCTGAGCCCTTTCTTATTTGCAATGGTGATGGACAGGTTGACAGACGAGATCAGACAGGAGTCCCCGTGGACTATGATGTTTGCAGGTGACATTGTGATCTGTAGTGAGAGTAGGAAACAGGTGGAGGAGACCCTGGAGAGGTGGAGATATGCTCTAGAGAGAAGAGGAATGAAGGTCAGCAGGACTAAGACAGAATATCTGTGTGTGAATGAGAAGGAGGACAGAGGAATGGTGAGGATGCAGGAAGTAGAGGTGGTGAAGGTGAATGAGTTTAAGTACTTGGGATCAACAGTTCAGAGTAATGGTGAGTGTGGAATAGAGGTGAAGAAGAGAGTACAGGCAGGATGGAGTGGGTGGAGAAGAGTGTCAGGAGTGATTTGTGACAGACGAGTACCAGTAAGAGTGAAAGGGAAGGTCTACAAGAGGGTAGTGAGACCAGCTATGTTATACGGGTTGGAGACAGTGGCATTGACAAAAAGGCAGAAGTCAGAGCTTGACGTGGCAGAGTTGAAGATGTTAAGATTTGCACTGGGTGTGACGAGGATGGACAGGATTAGGAATAAGTATATTAGAGGGTCAGCCCAGGTTGGAAGGGTTGGAGACAAAGCCAGAGAGGCAAGATTACATTGGTTTGGACATGTGCTGAGGAGGGATGCAGAGTATATTGGGAAAAAGATGCTAAGAATGAAGCTGCCAGGTAACAGGAAAAGAAGAAGGCCTAAGATAAGGTTTATGGATGTGGTGAGAGAGGACATGCAGGTGGTTGGTGTGACAGAGCAAGATGCAGAGGACAGGAAGAAATGGAAACAGTTGATCTGCTGTGGCAACCCCTAACGGGAGCAGCTGAAAGAAGAAGAAGAAGATCCTATTCTATTGTTTCTCACTTATATTTTTACCCCAAACTCGTATTCCTAACACAAAGATTTATTTCATCAAAAAGGATACTCGTCCTGTCTTCACTATATCACCAAGCCCTTTACTTTTTTCTTTATTTAAAATTGTGCCTATTGTATTTAAACATTGATGTACATAACATATAACTTCTTTCATCCAGACTGTTTTTGTTGTAATCAATATAATATCATCTGCATAAGTAAACATGACTGGAATTTTTATCCCTTCATTAGTAATATAAGTAGCTCCTGTCATGTGCAAATTTACATCTCTGACTAATACATTTGTAACTAATAGAAATAATATACCACTCATAGGGCATCCCTGATGTATGCCATTCCTTATATATATTACTTTGCTTATTATATGCAGAACAACATACATTCTTAATGTTCTTACTAATGTTATACTCTTCCATAATTTCCCACAGCAGTTTATGTTGGACTGTATCAAAAGCCTTATTTAAATCTTGGTCTCATCATTCCTGTTTATAGTATCATCCACAATTTCTCTACTATGATTAATATTCCTGACATCCTTTTCTCTTTAAATAATATATGCTATCTTCCATAATATTTTGTATTTTACTTTCCATTCTGTTCTGAATTATTTTCAGAAAATAATCTTATAATCTGCATTGTTCAATACTATATGTCTCCAATTTTTAATTTTATTTTATCTTTATTTTTCCATACAAATTGAAGTATACCACTGCATAAAACTTTATACATAAAACTTTAATTAAACACTCTTTCATAACTTTTAAGAAGTATTTGTTTCTGTTAATCCACAAAATTCTTATAAAATTGGTATCCTATTCCATCTGATCCTGAAACTGACTCTAAATTAATTTGTCTTAGTACCTTATCTAATTCATAGAAGGAAATCACATTTTCCAATTTCTTATTTTCTTGTTCTGTCAATTTTTAACATACCATTTTTTTTATTTTTACCATCTTTCCATCTTGAAACATTTTCTTTACATAATTTATTGCAATATTCATAGTTTGTTCCTAGGATCTGCTTCCTCTACCATCTTTCATTTTGCTAGTATTCTGTTTAGTTATGCTACCCAAATAAGCCAATAGGTCTTTATCTTGTAAATATGTTTGCTTAAATAATAATTCTTTAATTTTTCTCTTGATTCTTCTCTTAAATTGTACATTTTCTCATATACTATTCTCTATTGTTCCTTACCAAATCCTTTAAAGCATACATTTACATTGTTTTACGAGTTCTTTTTTACTTTTCTTACATCTGAGTGCCATTCTAAAGACATTTTTTATATTTTGATGCTAGCCACCACTCAGGCGATTTTTATAACATACTCTAGTGGAAATATTATCTTACCACAAACACATACTTAGTTTTTCCATTACTGTCAAAGGAAAAAACTTCAAAGACCAATACACGTAAGGTTCAGTTAAGGCACTTTTAATTGACTTGCCGCAAGGAGACAAAAACATGCAAATACAAGGATTTGTCTAACTACTAACAGGAAGTATGTTCATTCTTATACTATTTTACAAGACATGGCCTTCTATGGCTGACGTAATCAAACACAACTTTCAGTATTGTTCTACAGCAGATGTTACTCAGATTTTCTGCTGACATGACTAGATTTGTGAGAAACTTTTGAGAAAAACAACCTGGCCTTGGTGACCATTAATCCATTTACAAGCGTCTATTGTACAGTGTTACATTTCAAGGTACTTTTCTAACTCAGATACAAGCAAATGCTGATTGCAGTTCATATTTTCAAGCAGGCTTTGTACTAATTATCTGTAACTTCTACAGCTGTGTATTTTCTCATAGCACAGTGGAACTTCTTGTCAAAGTTTCATACAAGTAGTATTGTTCTATTCATTATTTTCCTAATGCAAGCAGAAATCACCTGCTTCTCAGTAAATTTCCAAGGCACAAGCAAGATTTTAGCTAACAATACAAGGTCAGAAAGCAACT
Source organism: Protopterus annectens (assembly GCF_019279795.1). Taxonomy (NCBI): domain Eukaryota; kingdom Metazoa; phylum Chordata; order Ceratodontiformes; family Protopteridae; genus Protopterus; species Protopterus annectens. The sequence continues at coordinate 781,796,092 of NC_056732.1, read as the reverse complement.
GCAGTTTGTACAGATTTATGCAGTATGAAATAGAATAAATGTGTTAACCCTTTTCAAGCTCTAAATGCACTAAGCATATTGCTAATACACACATTAATACATATTTTTCTAACAATTATCATCCCATAATTTCTTATTTCTTATTTTTATTCTTTTTTTCACAATCTGATATACTCCTTATTTTCTTGTATTTCTATCCATATGGCTGAGTGATCTGGAAAGCCTTGATGTAGTTGCTGCATATCCATAAGACAAACTTCACTCTTGCAACCCACATGCAAAGCCTTAACCTGGTCTGTGACATTAATAGAACTTGTTGGGGGGATAGATTTGTGTCCCAAAGACTCTCCCATCTGTGGAATAGACTCCCTCTCCATGTCAAGCAGAGTACCTTTCTAGCCCTCTTTAAGACGAACCTGGATGACTGGATGGGAAAGAGAAATTATATCCCTGTCATCCCACCTGTGTCCCTGCTGGACAGGGGAAACAGGTGCTGACTTTGAAGGAATATGGTTAAAATTCTTGACTAGGCTTATAAGCGACTCTGGGCTAATAGCCTAGTATCATCCTATAAAACTATGAACCTATAAGTGTCTCTCCCTTAGCTATCTTAAAACCTTGTGATATAATAAAATTATCTAGTTCTGTCTTTTATATATATATATATATATATATATATATATATATATATATATATATATATACCTTGACTATATGTCCACACATTATTATTTAAAATATTTAAATTGCCACATTTTATAACTTCTAAAATGTTCTTAACATCATTTCCTTTCTTATTCTTTTTTTTTCTTTCAAAGCACAGTTAAAATCTCCTGTTAATATTATATTCCTATTAATTACTACATAATCCAATTTTATGCAATAAATTTTCCCTTTCTTGTGTTGTAACATAGGTATACAATGCTATAATTTTATATACCTGATTATACCATCTGAGATCTGCGGTAGTTAATCCTCCTGTCAGTGCCAAAGTTATATTGAATATTCACGGAGTTTCTACAAAGCACAGCTATGTCTGAACACATAGCTCCTTCCCTAGGTTCCATATTGTATCTCCTGTCCAAAGCTTCTTTGTTTATAATCTTTCTTCTCCTGTCAAAAACTTCCAGTATTATTAAGTCAACATCACACTTACTACACCAATTTCAGATGCCTGTTCTTCTACTTAAATTGTTGATACTATTTACATTTGCTGAAAACACTCTGAAGTTGTCATTATATCGATGTGTAGCTTACCAGAGATTGTGTAACTTTGAAGTAGTTATCTCATTAGTATTATCCAGTTCCTTTCTTTTTCTCTTTTACACTTCTGCCTTTAAACTTTCTTTTTCCGTCTCTTACCCTTTTGCCAATATAATTATTTTTGTCTTTTACTATTTTCCATGTTATGCCTTCCTCATCACCTATTTCAGAAACTGCTTCTATATTATCTTCTGTTTCATTTTCCTCTTTATCCTAATTTTTATTTTTACCCTGATCTTCCTTCCCTACTTCCTGTTTAACTTTTATTGGACTGTTTATTCTCTTCATGTACTGTCCTTACTTTCTTTTCTTCTTCTTCATCCTTTTTATCTAGATAGCAATCCACCCATTAATGCCCAGTTTTGCTACTGTACATTTATAATATTTCAGTTTACACTTTTTTGTATCATGATTTGTTTCCCCACAAATATATTTCCTTGTATCACAATTACTTATCAAATGATCATCTTTTCCACAGAAAAGCATGTTTTCAGTTGTCCCCAGTATTCTATAACACCACTGTCACCCTCTACATTTGTCATCTTAGTGGTGACATTTTTTTGCTTTCTCCATTTTCAGTAAAATATAACAGTCCCATCCCCAGTCCATAATCCTATGTTATCATACATGTTGCTAATGTCCATAACTTCTTTATAAAGTTTGCTTAAATGTCTCTTTAAAGTCTCTTTTTCAACTTCATTTTAAAATTGAACATGTATTTTCTTTTTTGCTTCTGTGTGAAATGCTTTAACCATATAAGAATTACATGGATTACATAACTTTTTCTTCTCATGCACTCACAACAACTTTCTACAACAGAACCACTCTCACAAATAATGCCACAAAATGTTTCTTCATGAATAAGAATAAAAGGTCTTAGCTCCTGAACCTTCACTCCCAATGAGATCATTCATTAAATTATCCTAAATGTCATACATGTTCATTTATTTTTCTTCTTTGTTCTGAATTCTCACCATAAATTTCCTTTGATTGTTGACATTTCATTTCATTTGTTCATCTCACATCACTTTCCCTGCACAGTCTCAGCATATGATTCCTTTGGGAATCTTCCTTCAAAATAGCTTCTTATTCCTCCAATTAAATTTTTATCTACCATCTTAGATCTTCTTGAATGCTCTTCTCCAAGCCACCACTACACTAAGAAAGGAACAAGCACTCTCCTAATGAGTAGTTTTTTTTATTTGTAAACATTCATACATTTCATAATATTTACAAATGTGCATATTCACATATTTACATCATTTACGTATGTAAAAAATCAACTGCCAATCATTAGCAGACCGGAGTTCCGTTGTAGCGACCCCTAACCAGGAAAAGCCGAAAAACACACATAAATAACACCACTCAATACATCATCAACTTCTTTTTAAATATTTCCCCAACTCTTTTACCCACTGCCAAAACCATATTTTCTCCAATATTTTTATCAATGTCCATTTTGCATTGTATTTGATCTCAATAAGTCTTTCATTCCATATTGTTTATGTTGCATACAATATAACTGTTTATTTTATTTGCCTTTTGTTGCGATCTTGTTCCATAATAACTGAATTCTATCATGTCCATATTTAACATTGTAAATTTCAAGTAATCTTTAACCAAATCAAGTTACATACTTCTTTCCACAAATCTTGAATTCTTTCACATTAAAAAAACATGTTCTGTAGTTTCAAACTCTTTGCACTTATTACATATTCTATCCTATTTACTTTTGTATGTCATATTTACTTTTACTGGTAATTTACCTATAGAAAATCTCTACAAAAATCATTACATTTTTTAATTTGTTTATAATTTAAATATCTCATCATTATTGCTTTTTTCTTACGTATTTCTAACTCTTTCCATAGATCAACAAAATAAAAAAAATGATTTCCTAATATTAACATACCATTCCTTTCTGTTCTTTTCTATTACATTCTTTTTTTAGTTTCCATAACACCATTTTACTATGAAATTATTTAATTTCTTCATTAATAACAGTTTTACTTCTTTTCTTCATTCCCATTTCTTCCCAAAGTTCCTTCTATTTACTATACATTATTGTATCTACCAACTTTTTATCTTTCATAACTCCTTTTAATACCTTATTCATATTTAAAAAAGATGCATATAGAAATTGGATTTATCATTCCCAGTCACCCCCTATTCTTCTTTCATATATAAAATTCCTCTCTTTACAGGGTTTAATCTCAACCCCCAAATAAATGAAAATATTATCATTATAATTTCTTTTTCATACTTCACTGGCACCATTTAAATGTTTGCAACATAGGCTCTTTTACCCAATAGTATAGTGTTTATCAAATGTGTTTTCTTTCTATATGAAATCTATATGGTTTCCAGAAAGCAATCATATATTTGATTCCTTTAATAACTTTGTCCCATTTCTCATGTTTATATTCACTTCCACCAAATACAATACCTAATATATCTATACACGTTTCTATATATTTTACACCTCCTATTATACTTTCATAACCAAATCCTTTATTTTTCTCTTTATTTATACTTAAAACAATTTTCTTTAATATTATACTTAATTTTTCATTTATTTCTTCCATCCATAATTTATTTTTATTAATTATTACAATGTCATCAAAATAAGTATGCATTATCAATATTTGTACATCCTTCATTTTATATCCTCCATTACTTGTCATTTTATTTATTTCCATAACTACTATATGCATGACTAATAAAAATATCACACTGCTGGCTGGACATCCTTGGTTTATTCCACACTCTATTTTCACATCTTCCTCACTCCAACCATTTATATTTAATTTCACATATTGATTTAATAATTTGTAATATTTTGTCACTTATGTTACATGCTTGCAGATTCTCCATAATGCTTTATATTGGATATTATCATATGCCTTACTTACATCACCTATCATGACTTTTACTTCCACTTTTTATTAATAAGGTCATCAATTACTTTTCTTATTAACCACAACACATCCTGACTTCCCTTTCCCTTTCTTCCAAACAAATTTTGATCATATAACCTTTCCATTTTAAACTGTACTCTTTTAGCTATTATTCTCATACAAAAATATAAATATATATAATGTGCATTATTTAACACTATAGGTCTCCAATTTTTATCTTATCTTTATTACCTTTTCTAAACATGAATTTTAACCCCCACATACAAATTTCCTTGTACTTAATTCCTGTTTCAATCTATTCATTCATAACTTGTATAAATACCATTTTTTGCCAGTCTTCCATTTCTTTATACATAATATATTCAATCCCATCTAATCTCATGGCTGAATTTATGTTAATACATTTCATAATCTCATTCAACTAATTTATACTTGTTTTTCCCTAAATATTCATTGTCTTCTTTATTAAATCTCATACCATTGTAAATTTGTTATATGCACACTTCTCTTGCCATATAAATCTAGTACATAACTCCTAATTATTTCATATATTCCTTCTTGCTTCTTAACTTGTTTCCCTTTATTATTTTTTAATTATCTTATTATTTTTCTTTCTTTTATTATTTTACATAAATATGGTGCCACTTCCTCTTTTTACATTGTAAGAAATATTTTGCTTATATAACAAATTATTTTTTCTTGATTTCTTTTATATATTTTTCATTCTTTTTTATATAACATCCTATCCTTTTCTACTAAATACATTAAAAAGTTATTTGCTTAATACTATGTATTCTACTTTTCCGCTTTTCTTCTTTTCTTCTACACATTCTGAAAATACATTTTATATGTCTTTTTAAATTGTACCCACCAAATAGTCTAATTTTCATAGAAAGGTCTCATGTTAATATGCTATTTCAATAATTTTATAAGTTCTTTTCTCTCTCCTATATCTAATTCTTTTTTTTTCATTAATTCATTTTATTCCTTTCCTTATTTTAATATATTCTTCATTATTCATGTACTTTTATCCAAATAGCCACATGCTCAGTAAATCCAGCATATTATATACCTTTTTGATTAATTTTTAACCTTTCTGATATTAAGAAGTAATCAATTTCTATCTTAATTTCATTTCTTTTATAAATCCAGTGTTTATTCTTCCAAAATTTTAATTATCCACTCCTCTTAATGTCTGTAACTATTTTAACATCACAGTCCTTCTTTTTATTCCTTAGGTTACAATTGAAGTCACCTGTCATTATTATATCCATATTCACACAGACATAATTAAGTATACTTTTAAACATTGTTTCTCTCTCTTTTTTGTCATATATGCATATATGGCTATAACCCTATATACATGCTTTTTCCATCACAAATTGACTACAGTTATTCTGCCTAGTTCTATTGTTGTTATATCTAATATCTTTATATTATCTTTACATGATATACATATACCTGAACAAGTTTTTTTACCTATATTCCAAATTACAGTACCATTCCAAAGCCTTTCTGTTTGCACCCTTTCCTCTTCCATTAACAATTTAATATCTTCTAACACTGTTATTTGAGCATCTACAGCCACACACCAATAGATAATATTAATTCTCCTCTTAATATTTTTCCTACTGTTCACATTTAAAGCTAAAATTTTCAGCTTTATAGAACAATTATATATAAAAAAATGTGTCCCTTAACTTCATTTTCTCTTATCATTATATTTTTAAACTTTCTTTTTCTCTCCTTAAATCTCTTTCCTATTGAATTTTTCTTACCTTTCACTATACGCCACTCTGTCTTTTCATTTGCCTCATCTATTTCTTTTTCTTTTTTCTTTATTTTTTCTTTAATTTTAAAAGCAACTTCTACATTTTTCAGTTGTGGTATATATTCCTGTACAACATTCTCTTCTATCTCTTTTTCTTGTATAACCATTTACAGTTTTTTTTATTTTAATTTTTTGTGTCTCCATCTCACACACTAATCATGAATGTCCTGCATTGCCACGTTTTTACACTTTAATTCACATTTCTTTGCATTATGACCTGTCTGACCACATAAATAACATATTTTTTGTCACATTCATTAATTAAATGATCATTCTGTCCATAAAAATAACAAGTTTTAAGTTCTCCTCTATATTTCACAAAATATATATTACCATGCACATTAGTAATACTAGTGTATTACATTGTCATTTTCCATTTTTAAAATTACTCCATATTCCCATCCCCAGTCCATAGTTATCTTTCATTATATATATTTAGTAGTGTCCATCACTTTTTTACATATTGTCAACAAATGTTCTTTCAGTTCTTTTGCTTCCACTTCAGTTCTAAACTTAGTCAAAACCCTTTTTTGTTTATCTAAAAAAGGTTGTATTTCTGACAATGGAAAGTTTTTTCTTTTTTTCATAAACCCCCCCAAAAGTTCCATAGCCTGACCAGTCTCAAATATCAAGTCACAAAAATGTTTCTTTGTTAATTAAAATGAAATCTCTTACCTCTTCAACTTTAACACTCAGAGGTACTATAACACTGCCCCATACCTTATATCTGTCCAAACCTTCCTCCTTTTTACTGCTCATCCAAACAACAAATGTCTTCCTTGTTTTCTTTATTCCCATCTCCTCTTTGGCCCCTTGCCCCACTGTTTCAGCATAAGTCCTTTTTCTCTGGAACCTTCTTTGGCACATTTCTTTTCTATTTTCTTCACACTCTCACTGCAGGATACTGCAGCTCCACTTTCTGGCTCACTCTGGTTTATCATCTCCTCTAGATAAACATTCTGCAACCCCCCAGTGAGAGGGATGAAATAATGTATTTTTCCACTATTTCTGTTGATTCAAACAATTTTTTCTGGAAATTTTGCTCCAAATCCATTTCCACCTCTGCATTCACCTCCATTTCCTTTCTGACCTCCTCTCCATTTGAGAACAATGTTTTCTCACATCCCAAATAATTTGTGAACATTTCTAGTAGCGATGCTACCATTTCTCCTTTATTTTCGATACTTTTCACCACCATTTCACTTTGGCTTACAGCTTCCATGTTTTCTCCCTGTTTCTCCAGGCCAACTCCATGTCTGGACTGGAAACAGACAGTCAGTTGTGTGACACACAAGCTCCTCCCCCCACTAGCAAGAATAGGGGAAGTTATCCAATGTCCTAACAACATTTTCCCAAGTAGTATAAACACCACCTTGGATCTCCCCTGAAAAGAGGCTACTAGACTAGTGAGACTAATTCCGTCAAGAAAGGATAAATAAAATAAAAAATATAGAAATAATAGCAAAATACTGACACAGCTAAAGGTCTCAGGCTAAATATGCATCTTTGATGCTAGATAAATAAAAATGTATTACTTCCAGGACTTGCAAATGGTTTTCCAATTATTTCTTTAATCTCACCTCAAAGCAAAGTCTTTATACTTTAAATCACAGAAAACTAAATTTTCAGATTTATTTATCTGGCTAATAATTCAGAGCATCATTTTACCTCAAAAAGTAGGTTATGTGATGAGGAAAAAGTATATACTCTTTAATGCTCAAGTATTGACACTAACTAGCCATATAAGCTGGCTACCACAAAAAAAAAAAAAAAAAAAAGAAAAGATAAATCTACACTGATTTATTGAAATACCATTCCTTAAGTGACTGATCAAACTGATGATTTCAAAAAATGAGAAAAAAATAAAACCTTGCCTGATTAAAGAAAATTAGTGTGACTGCTTTAGAGATACAGCTTATAATTGTTGCCTTAACAGATTACCACTTAATTCAAAAGACCGACTTGTGTACAGACATTTTCTCTAATGCCACAACAGGCGTGGAACAGATTGCCCATCATTTGTTATGGTGTCAAACATTTTGTCTAGGTCAAAGTACACTGTGTGTACAGCATGACCACTGCCAATAGCCTGTATGACTTTATCAAATAATTTACCTAGATTTAATAGGCAGTATCTCCCTTTGATAAAGCTAAAATTTTATGGGTCTTGTCTAAAGTGATTTTGACATCATAATGGTTGAGATCAGTTATGATGTCATCCACAGCTTAGCAGAATAGGAACATAAGGCTGATGGATATATAATTACTGGACTTCATGGTAGGGATACCCTTGAGGAGTCGAATCACCATTGTAGTGTGCCATAATTTAGGAACAAATTATGTGGTTAAACTTAGGTTAAACATTTTGGAGAACTGTTCGGTGAGTGCATGTTTGTGCTGTCTGTTAAGCATCCAAGCATATTGTCAAGCCTTATGGATAAAGTATTTTTGATCTTTGACAGCACCTTCCTTGGTGATAATAGGGGTGTAATGGATTCTGAAATATGTGGACTTCAGATAGAAGTTTGAGGAGTGAGGTTTATACTGAGCTCGTTCTTGTATATTGACAATGTCTGAGTCAGAGTGGTGATTGCATATAGGATAAATTTTGATCCTTGTTGGGTATTTTTCATTAGTTTCTTAAGGGAGCTAAAGAAGGACTTGTAGTTATTTTTAGCTTCAGAAGCTGGCCTAAATACATGACCCACTTTGCTAGTTTTAATAGTATTTTTTAGTATCCTGGTAATGTTTTTATGCTATCTTTGTTATGAGAAGTTTTAGATCTGCTGTATAATTTAAGGATTTTTTTCTATTGTTGTCAATTTTATTTATGTTGGTAGACCACAAGATTTGTTCTGGAATTTCCCATTTTATTTTGCTCTGGATTGGACTGCTAATTCTATGCATTTGTCTAAGTGGAAATATATCCCCTTGCATTTGTGTCAAGTTGGGGCTGTCATAGGTGAATTTTGAGATTTTGTCATATAGCCGCGTGAGATTTACTAATCTGAAGTCTTTAAATTCAGAGATGGATTCTGGAACTTTGGATATTATGAAGGTAAATGTCACAAGTTTGTGGTCTGAATTGACTGGTGAAGGAAAGCCCTGGGGAACAGCTCATGGTATGACATGTGGAGGCTATATTCATGAGGACCAGGTAGAGGCTATGTTTGTGAGGACCATGTCAGTGCTTCATTTTATTGAACATCCTCCCAAACCTCAACATTGTAAAAGATTATATTTCCCTTCTGCCTACTCCCAGTACTTTTGTTACAATGTTTATTATATCAATATTCTGGAACATATATTGTTACTGTAATTAAAGTGTTGATTTATATTCTTCTGTCTGTTGTACTTGTAGTATCTGCCTTTTTAATTTCTCCAAGTCTTTTGAGTTTCTAATACCATGATGGGAATGGACCCCATTCCTAAGTCAAAATGGACCCCATTCCTAAGTCAAAGTATGATTAAAGTTCATGAAATTAGTATTGTTTGAACCTCTGATGTCAGCCAGTAGTGCTCTTCGCAGCACCCGCAATATACCCAATAATGACTCCTTCTGCAATTCGTATGGAGTTAAATGTATTGGTAACATATCCAAATACGATTGCAAATTCTTTTTTATAAGATCCTTTGCTGCTACTGCTATTGGAACTGTCTGAGTATCTTTCTTCCACGTTGCTCTCATTTCTCCCTGCAGATCCTGATATTTTATGACTTTGTGTCTGTCTGTACACAAGACACTGTAGTCACTGAGTGTGGCAATTTCAATGATCAATGCTACTTTTGTCTTCTTTTCTTGGACCACCATATCTGGTTTTCTAGCATTTATCTTTTGGACTGTTGGTAATAGGTGATCCCATGTGATATAAACTTCATCATTTTCTATGATGCTTTGTGGTTCATATTTCCAGTGTTTTTCAGCCAATTCAATACCATAATGTTTGCACAATCCACAGTGCAACAGTCTCACCACATTATTATTATGCCTTTCAGTATACAGTCCTAATGCCATTAGTGTGTCGCAACCAACAACAAGGTGAGTGACTGTTTCCAATTCGGTTTTACAAAACCTACATTTGTCTGTTTCTCCCACACATTCATTGGAGTTTTTAAACTAGCGTGCAAGTAGCCCACTATTTTGGGTTGCCAGTATTACCTTTCATTTCTTGGTTTGAATTTGCCTCTCCTTAACCATTCCTGCATTTGTTCCTGATCAACATGAGGTTCTTCCAGAAGTTTTCTATACTTGCAACTATATTTATGTTTTTTCCACATTTCTTGCCTTCTCATCTGGTCCTTCACCATTTATTCTTTTTTTGTTTTTTGGCACATTCAGCTGCTGCCTAGTTTTTATCTACTTCTGGTTTGATTTCCATTCCTGCTTGACATCAATATGCTTCTGCTAAATTAAGCAGATAAGTCATCTTAGATTTATTCTCCTCATGTTTCAAAACTTTCACTATATTTGGATCTTGTGAGGTCAGTAGATATGTGTGGATTCCCATGAGTGCAGATCTATACATGTAATCAATTTCAAGGAGGCCCATCCTTCCTTCGGAATGTTGAATATATAATCTTGGTATACAATGATTTTTATAAATCATTTGGTGAGCATGAAGTATCCTTCTTGTTTTAATATCTAATCTATCCAACACTTTTTGGTGCCAATCAGTCACACCAAAATTCTAAGTTAGGACAGGACAGCAAATTGATTTATGGTTTGGATCTTGTTTCTAGATGTCAATGCTGTTCTCAGGATTAATTTAAGTCTTCTAAAGTATTCCTTATTGAGTTTTATTCACATTTGTTCATGTTTTATTGCTGATCCTTCATTAATTTCCAAGTATTTATATACTCCCTCTTGCTCAAGTTCTTTTATATCACATTCTTGTCCCCCCAAACTGATGTTTTCCTGGTGATGTAGTTTTCCTGCTTTAAAGGTTGCTTTTACACATTTATCAAGACCAAATGACATTCTAATATCATCTGAAAAAGTTTGGACAACCTGCAGCTGTGCTTTCAGTTCCTCATCTGATGAGCTGTACAGTTTTAAATCATCGACAAAGAGAAGATGAGATGTCATTAAATTTTGTTGTTTTCTAGGAGCCAAATTATAGCCATGGCCTAAACTGTTATGTAAACAGCTTAATGGATTAATGGCAAGGCAGAATAGCAATGGTGATAGAGAGTCACCCTGGAATATCCGCCTTTGAATTCTTATCCCTGGGATAATAATCTGTTCTTTATCATGGATTAATTGTAAAGTGATCTGCCATTGTTTCATGGTTACTGTAATGCAGTCACTCAGTGCAGGGTGTATCTTATACATTTTTAAGCACTATTTTATCCATGAATGTGGGATACTATCAAATGCTTTTTTGTAGTCAATCCATGCCATACTTAGATTCTTCCCCTTTTTACAATTCTCCACTATAACTTTTTTTAACAACAAATGATCTTTTGTTCCATATGACTTTCTTTTATTGCCCTTTTGTTCTACTGCCATAATTGAGTTTTCTTCTAAATGACAATACACTCTGTCGAGATGAATTCCCGTGTATAGTTTATATGTCGTTGGAAGGCAAGTTATTGGTCTATAATTTTTAGGATAGTTTGCAGGTTCACTCTTAAGTAAGAGCATTGTTTTGCCTATTGTTAGCCAGTGTGGTGTCTATTCAGGGTGCGCATATAGATAGTTCTTACTCATGGCTAATTTCTCATGCAAAGATGTTAATACTTTAAACCAAACGTTAGGTACTGCATCTGGGCCTGGGGTTTTCCAGTTAGAGGCTTTTCTTAACTTTGTTTCAATCTCTTGGGCTGTTACTTCATCCTATTTCATATCCTGTACCTTTAAACTTCTTATTCTTTGTTTTACTTATTCTATCCATTTAGCATCTTTGTTATGTTCCACAGGATCTTCATAAATACTTCTCCTAAATGTATCCACTTCCTCTTTTTTGGTGGTCTTTCAATTCCTTTTACCTTATTACCCAATTCTCTGGGATGACATGCTCTGCAAACCATGTAGCTTTGCAAGAGATGGCTTGCACCTCTCACACTTAGGCTTTTGAAAACTGGTCAAGGCTTTTGTCGCCCCCATAGTGCCTTTTTTAGGCAAGGCTCAAAAGACAAACCCACCACTGTAAATAGCACAAGTTACCAAAACTGAGGGTAATGCTACTCAATGCCTGAAGTCTAAACCTCAAAATGCATGCACCTGAGGCACTCTGCAGGATCATATTGTGTAGCATGGCACATACAAGGATGATTTGGGTACATGTAGCTGGTGAGTACTGCATGGCTCCACCGGATATGTCCAGGCACCAAAACCGTGACTTGGGCATCCAAAACACATTCTCTGCTATAATTCTGGTCTGTGCGTGTGCCTCATTATAGAGCTCTTGCTCAGGTGTGTGTGCATTTCTGATGGGTGTCATCAGCCATGGCTCCGGTGCGTATCCAGCATCCCCCACTAGGTGACCGTGAGGGATGTCCTCAATGGTAAATCTTTGGTACAGCTATGTCGGATGCCAGATGTGGGAATCGTGATAGCTTCCAGGGCAGCTAGCACACACATTCATTATTATGCCCTGGACATCGCACATGACCGGGCAGTTGAGGGAGGGGAAGCCCTTGAGGTTGATGTAGACCCTACCCCGCTCACTGGGTGGTGCTTTGATGCATATGTGCATGCTGTCTATAGCACCCACTACCTCAGGGTATTCTGCTATTTGGTGGAACAGTTGCATATTGCTGGCCAATGCCTCATGGGTGTTGGAGAAATATATGTGCTCACCGACATGCAGTGACATGGCATCCAGGAACTGGTGGAGTAACCTCGATGCTGAAGCCTGTGAAATCCCCATCATATCCCCAGTTGGCATTTGGAAGGTACATGTAGCTAGTATTCTTAGACCTCCACATACCTTGGTATCCACTGGGATGGGTTCCCCTCTGTTAGTTCTGTGTGTCAGGCATGGCTGGGATAACTCAACAATTTGCTGTAGGAGGTCCCTGTCCACCCTATAGCACTCCACTATCTCCAGCTCATGTAGCCCCTGGTAGATTACCCTGGGTCTGTGCACTCTTCTCTGTCTCCTCACTGTGGGTTGGAAGACAACATTCACATCCTCACCACCCTAGACTCTTCCACAAGTTGTATGATAGCTATTGCAGCCCAAATCATTTTCTGCTGTGAGTGTGAAATGTTCCCTGCTTGTTTACACCTGTGGTGCAGAGTGTGGGAAAAAACAGAGGAGAAGGAGTTTGGTTATTTTATAGCAGTGTTCTGGCCTGGGCTGGTCTGCTGCCTGTGTAATTGGCTGATTCTGATACATTTCACCTGCCAGCTAAGCTAGTTCTCCTTGATTACATTCCAACTGCTGTTTTCCCTTCCCATTGCCTTCTTGTTTAAGCCAGTGTATGTGCCGTACTCAAATGTGCACACTGCTGCTATTTCCTGGTTTAACCTCTTTTTTTCCTCTAAAGCCCAGTGTGCAGCGTGTACACCCGCTTAGGCTTTGTAAAGAGTGCTAAGCAAGTTTAGACACACCCCCTAGCTTAGCTATGCTAAGCTAGGAGCAAACCCGAGCCACAGGGCTCCAGTCCACTTACAGTATGCCTGACACACACACCCATGATGTCACCTAACCCCTAAGATTGCACCAAGCTATTCCTGCTCTTACACTGTTGGGACCTGACTAGCATGCTGGGGAAAACTGGGATTCACTATTATTCCCCTCATTTGCATAAGATTGCCTGCAGATGCATAGTTACATGTCTCACACTGAGCCACCTCCCTTAGCAACCTGGCCATGTTGTCTTCTGCCTGCCATTGACTTGCATGGCAGAATACTGATTTTAGTTAGAATGCTTAATTTAGGTTTATTTTGTTATTTTCCCCCCGATCCCGTTTGCGCGCTGCGGCCCTACACTTAAACAGCCGAGATTGTCTAAAAAAAATAAAAGTTCATTTTTTTTATTTTTTGTTTTGTTTGCAATGCTAATGGCGTTATACTTTGCCATTGGCATGCTTCTGATATGCAGCCTTTATTTGAAGCTGTCACAGCTCCGTTTTGGATTTTGCAGAAATGTGCTCGGTTACAAACCGAGTACATTTCTGCAGATTGCACTAGTCCCGCACGGACTGTCGCAAGCTTTCTGGATCACAAAATCACCTCATTTGTATGGATTTCTCCTGCAAATGGGGTGATTTGCATACAAGGGCTTAGTCCATGCAGAAGCTCTCATGCACACCCCTGCAAGCTGTTCCTGGATCGCACGACAGACATATTGCCTGCTAGAGCTGCCACACTGATCCTGCATGCTGTGCAGGACATAGTGAATCTGGGGGATTATTAAGCTCATCTTTAAATGGCAAACTCCCTGTCCTGGCTAAAACCCAAAGACGTCAACCGGGTGGATGAGGAAGAGGAATGCCAGACACCTAATATAATGTACTTTCACATCATATCTTTCTGTAATATAACTCCAACAGTGTGGTGCAAATCTCCATATTCTTTCACAGATGTCACTGGTACCTCTTTCCCCTCCTCCTTTTACATACACTAAACTTTGGATCTTAATCTAACGAGTGACAGATTACCCTATTGGCTTGGAGAGGTCATCTTGCTTATCTTTGTAATAATTTGTAAGCACTGTTGATGCTTAAAGGAAAAATCTGCAAACATTTGTATATTTATGAAAGGAGGCTATATAAAGTGTTAGAAAAAAAGTAAGCATGTGTCCCTGTATAATAACTGATAGAATCATTTTATGTATTTGCTTTGATCTGTCAAAAGAATCCCCAGTTATTGCTGTGTTTCAGTGAGTTGAAGTTGTACACACAGCAGTACCAGTACATATCAAGTCCTCAGACTGATGTAATGGTTTGGCTCATTGCATATGATGTTTTAGCCCTTAGACTGCTGCAAAGGTTTGTATGCTTTGACCCTAGACTTCATCACTGAGGCCTTAAAAGGTCTAAAGTACAGGTATCATTCCACTGATATATTAGCTAAATATGTACATAGTTTGTTATGTATTATATGAGCTTATAGCACATGATGCCACCATTTGTATCTCTATATGTTTTATCAATCAATTTTTAATAATGTTGAACTAGTTTGAGAAAAAAGACAACAGGCAATACAGTTATATATTGACAAGGTCTGGTAAGTCTTTCTTCTTTTTTCTTTTTCTTTTAGACTACTGAGCAGAATAAACCATTCAGCAGGCCACAATATTCACCATTCTTTTCTGACATATTCCTACATTTCATAATGCCTCATTTTGTTTTATATCTGTAACACACTGTCCCTGGGATTCAGAGACATTTTCTGCATCGCAGCGAGTGATCTTGTATGAAGAGTGGCCATATGCAAAATGTGAGTAATTCACAGACAAAATGAGCACGAGTGTATAAATAACTTTGAGAAATCCTGCGGCTTGCTTAATAGCTGTACAGTGAATTGGTAATGAGCAACATAATTAAAACGAGTACTTCCAAAAATGCTAATGAAGGTAAATAATATTGCATAGTGAATCAGCAATGTATTTTCAGTATGACTACAGGCACTGTCTCCAGAGATAATGACCACAGAAAAATCCTGGAAGTACAAGAGATGGATAGCAGAATGATGGATGGAGAGGCTACAGTATTTGCAAACTTGCATATGCAACAGACTGTGCTTACTTCTGGCAGTCATAGTGTTGCAAGTAATGACCCTTAGTGGCACAGTGTTATCTCTCCATGCCTAACATTTCATGCCCTTCTTGTCTTGTTATAGTGGACCACTAGCATGTGGCTTGAGTTACCATCCAGGAGCTGGTCAATATGAGTCACTCTCATTTGCAGTCCCATGGGATGTCTAGAGTATCTGTCCATGTCAAACTAAAAGTATGTGTGTCATTACAGTACTAGATACAGAGAACTTTCAGTGACCAGTGGGGGGTATGGTGGGTACATCTGTCTCAAGGATACAGCACCAAGTTCCTTGATACCTGCTACAGCATGTTGAGGAATGTATGTCATTTTTATACATATAGAGGAGAGATCCAGCACTATGTGAACCTTTTATGTTTTTCTGTGAAAGCTGGTTGTGTTTTCAGATAAAGATTCTGGACAGAATGTGACAATAAACACTCATAAGGGTTTGTTCACGTATGGCAGGTTATCATTTTAAGTGTCATTCTCACCTGTTATATTATAGAGAGTAATTTAAAGCATATTGTTGAGATCATGAACATGTTTGTTTATATATTTATTTTTTTAGCAGTTTAATCATTCATTCATCTATTTTTTAAATATGTTTACTGAGGTAGAACATTAATCACAGTGGTCCACTTTCAGACCTACTATGGGGTTACAAAGCAGGAAGGCAAAAAAAGAATGAGGATGTCCAGCTGAGAGATGGTCAGATTGTATGAGAGAAGACCTGCAACAGTGAAGCATGACTATTGAAGCAGGTGGAAGACTGACACTGAATTTAGAGAGGTGGGAAAAGTTAACCAAAACCCCAACCCCATGCAGAAAAATGGAGAAAAGGTGACTGGTGATGATTATGAAGATGATACCTGGAGGTTAATAAAATTAGCTGTGTATGTAAAAACATAATTTATAAAAATGAGCAGTAATTAGGAAATATTCAAACATGGTACAATTAGACAAATACTAGAAGTATATAGTCCATGGCAAAGCAGTACAGTCAAACAGAGATATATACATCTCGGTACAATTTCTACCATAGTGACATTACGTAGGAGCCAATGATGGAAAGTGGGATGGAAACAGCACAGTAGAGATATAAATGAAAAATTCGACATTATATAAGTTGTTAGAAATGTTAGGATAGTGAGTATAAGTAGGACAGAGAAAAATAATTTAAGTGATAGTGATAAGAAAGCAGGTACATGTTATCTCTCTTTCACTGTATGTATGTATATATATATATATGTACACACACATACATACATACATTTTTAATTCTGAGTGGAACTTGGGGAGTGATTAAGATATTTTAATGTAGAGGACAGTGCTTCACATAGCTAGACAGAAAATAAATTAGCTTGCTAGCAAAGAAACAATGACTGGTGCACTGTGGACTATTACGGGGGGAGGCAGGAATGCGGTAAAAGTCTAAGATTTTGGTGGATGTTCTACTAGGGGATCAACTGGCAAGAAAGGGACAGTGCACTCTTCTCTGCGGTTTGGAAGTATATGCTGTTCACAAAGGTCTGCTAATGTACAACACTTTAAGAAAACTGATACATTTCTGTGAGTAGTACTACCCTTCCCCTGTCTTGGCAGAGTATAGCAACTTACCTCAATTGTCGGCTGCTGTGCTGTTCAGCTGAAAAGTAAACCTCATCTCTAAGATGATCTCTGGTTATGTGCCATGGTGTAAAAAAGAGTACAGACATAAGCAAGCATACCTGCTTCACTTATTAACTAACCTGTTTTCATTTACCTTTCTTGGGAAACATTTGTTAAACTCTTCTTCCTTATTGCAACATGCATGAGTGTTCTGTTATCTCTGGGTTGCCACCCATCCTAAATTAGCAACTTATATTTGCTGAATTCTCCAGTGTGGAATCGTCTCCTGCATGTGCTAAAAAAATCCTGTTTTACATAACATTTGTGAAGAGTAACATTTACTGCACATTTTCCACAGGATTTATATTGATACTCAACTGAAGTGTTGCTTAACTTAACTGATCTGAATTTTGGTTGAGTACGTGAAGGCTGCCAGCCCAACTAGCTGGAATTTTGTAAATAATTCTATATTATTTGTGAATAGTAATATGGTTTGCATGCGTGTCTTACAAATGTAAGAAAACTATATGTTATGTTAAACTGTATGTTATGTGCTGAGCTTCAAGAATGTAACCACAGTGTACTAACTTGCAAACTCTAAGAAAATAAGTGAATTGTCTATGATGGTGTTTATCATAGCTAGGAGACAGAATATCTGCAGCTAGAAATTCTTTCTATTGTTTGGAAACAGAAATAATTACAGGTTTCAAAGGAAAAAGGGTGTAACTGTTTTAAGACTTCCAGTTCCAGGCAAACGTCTAAGAGGTAATTATTTTTGACACAGAGGTACTAAAATTTGGTTTGTGTTAGTCTGGGAACTAAAGGCAAAGGTGTCAAATAGTGATGTCATCCAGCTAACCCAGTAGTAATGTGTATTATTAATTTAAGAACCATCTCTCAGAGAAAGTCTGTGCATTTTGTATTTGTCTTTGGACCTAGAAACATTCTCTCATCAGCACTTCTCATCTATACTTGCCTGGCTCTGTAAGTAAGTCATTTAAGACATAGTATCTTGTAGATATAGAGAGGAATACAGTAAAGATTAGTTTAGATGTTTTCTGTATTTATAACAGACTGTCCTGCAATGTTGTTTTAAAGTATTTCCTGTGATTCTGAACTCTGTTGTCACTGTATTGAGTTATTGAGTATTACTTGTGTTTTTATTATTTATTATTAAATATATTTAAACATTTTAATTGTGGCTGGTTAGTTTAGCGATATTTAAACTCTTAGAGTACTTGCATATGTATTTGGTGACACTGTATAAGCCACTCCTAAATAACCTTGCTGTTGGTCACTCTTATCATTTGGATAATAGTGACATTACACGGTAGAACTGGTTACCCTTTGGGAAGGTCTTTAAAGTAGCTGATAAAAGGTGGTTAGTGGCAGTGATTACTACCTTATAGTCTGGGCAGAAGGGGGCATAGCTAGTGAACCTGTGCCAGTCTTCCCCAGGAGTGTCTGTGTGTTTGTACATAAATCAGATCTCAAAGTGCGTGTGTGTGTGTGTGTGTGTGTGTGTGTGTGTGTGTATCAACTACGTGGGCAGAGACATGAAGCACTGGTTGGACAGAGAGGGTGCTGGAGATTTTGGCTTGACTACTTGCCTGAGATCTTAACCCTATAGCTGTGCCAGTGGGAAGTCTTATAGGGGATCTGGAGAGAGAGATGTAGAAACCAGCCCCAGACTGAGTGTGATCTCTGTGTGCTCTTAAGGGGAAATTGTACTTTATTGTGTGTGTACTTGTCATCCTCCCACTGTGCACATCCCTCGCTGGTGTTGGTGGTGAGGATTGAGGCTCCTTGATTACTGGGCCAGTGTAGGGGTGTGACAGAGCAAATCAGAGGTTCTGCACTTAGGCAGACTGTCTTCTGCTAACACGGGAGGTATATCCCACTTTCCCCTCTGACCCCAGTTTCCCAGCCACCTCTAGACTCACACATTTATTACACTTGAGATTCACCACTCCTCTCTCTGCTTGCCCTTTATGATACAAAGCACAACATCCAAATGAATTTGCAAAGACGGCAAGTGCAAAGGACAAAAGATGTATGAGAAAAATCCAAAAACAGCCAGCACCACACGGAGAATCAAAAGACTTTATTAAGTCTTAATACAGACTGGTTTCAGCCAAAAAGCCTTTATCAGTGTAATACAACAAGCATTAAAGCTCCATTTTATATAATATAGTCACCCATGCAACCAATAGAAAATCCCCAATGGTTAACTAGCCTTGTTGATACAATCTCCTATAAAATTAAAACGAACATACATAAATACTAGTTGAAACAATAATTCAAGAAAATAACAGCACATAAATTAAATATTATACACACCATACTAAACCATATTTATAAATCTTTAAAGATGTTCATTCAATCCAGGTGGGAATAACCCACCCAGTCTAATAATCCATTATTTTCCTTTTTATTTAAAAATTCATGCCATTTGGTTTTAATAAACCTTTGGCTGCCAACCTTGTCAATAATGGTAAAATGAAAGTTGGCCATATTGTGAACAAGAGTATGCTTATATAGTGCATTGGTCATAACCTTATTCCTTATATTACTCAGATGTTCAGAAATGCACAGTTTTAGGGAACTAGACATTTGACCAATATTGAATGTGGAACAATGGCACACAGCCAAATACACTACCCAATTACTACTGCAATTGTCAAATGCCTGAATCTCAAAAATGCGTTTAGTGTTCTTAGTTGTTAACTCCTTTGTTTTGAGCACATATCTACAAAAACTACAATGTTCACAAGGAAAACATCCAAATAATTTAGTACCACCCAATGTCTATTGAATTTTCATACTAGAAAATGGGTATTTTTTATAAAAACTAAGGTGTCCACCTAAAGTTACCCCCCTACGAAAAGAAAAGGCACACCTGTTATCCAAAATTTCACCCAAATATTCATCTGATAAGAAAATATCCCAATGTCATTGAATTAAATTGGTTAGCTGTTTGGTATTCCTACCAAATGTTGTCATGAATCTGATTTTAGATCCCCTATTGGACTTTTGGCTCTGATAAGTAAGCAATTCATCTCTGGGCATCTTACCAACTGTATCACTGGTTTGCATTAAATGTCTGACAAAATAACCCCGTTCTGTAAATCTTTTGGTTAAATTGTCATTAATTTGTGCAAAATCCACTTCTCTGGAGCAAATGTGTCTAATCCTCATGTATTGGGATTTAGGAATGTTCTTAATAATATGTCCTGGATGACAGCTGGATGAATGTAATAGGAAGTTGGAGTGGAATGGCTTCCTATAGACTGTGCTATTAAGGGTACCATCTTCCTGTTTGTTAATCATCCATCCAAAAAAGGAATACACTTCCTATCAAAATTAACCGTGAAGAGAATACCCCATTTATTTACGTTCAGATACTGCACAAACTCCTCCAAATATACAGCATCAGTTTTCCAAACCATCCAGCCGTCATCCAGGAACCTTCTCCAAATGTTGATTTCCTCAATGAAAATATTATGACTCCTGTCATAAATCAAAAAATGTTCAACATAACCCATGAAAAGATCTGCATAAATGGGGGGGGGGGCAAAAACAACCGCCGTAACAGTACCCTTCATCTGTAAGTAACACTTAACTGAAGAAAAATACATTTTTCGTTAGCACATGCTCAGTTAAAGAGAGAAGGAAGGTATTAAATGCAGGACTATATAACCCCAGCTCAGTAAGCAAAAAGTCCAATGCCATTAGTCCTGCCCAGTGAGGAATGCTAGTATAAAGCGATGTAACATCTAAGGTACAAAGCAACCATCCATCTTCCAATTGTAAATCAGCAATAATGTTTAAAAACTCTGTAGTATCCTTGATTCTAGCCCTAACAGCTTGCAATAAAGGTTTCAAATACTTATTTAGATACACAGAAATGGGGTCCGTTAGTGAATCCCTGCCTGAAACAATTGTTTGTCCCGGTGGGTTGTGAAGATTCTTATGTACTTTAGGCAACAGATAAAGAAATTGTGAAACTGTTCCTTAACCTTAAGATGGAAGCATGTTTTCTCATCAATGATACCCTCATCTAAAGCCATGTCAAGAAATTCATCAATTTGTGCTTTAAAGCATGGGGTTGGATCAATGGGCATACTCATATAAAATCTCCCATCACTAAGTTGGCCATTGGCTTCCGCCTCATACATAGCCCAGTCCTTGACCACTATAGACCCCCCTTTATCGACCTGTATGATGACCAAATCCTTCCTGTTTTTGAGTTTCCTTAGTGCCTCCCTTTCCTGCTGATTTAAATTATTGCAAAACACACCCTCAGTATAACCCAAATCAAAATGCAGCTCTTTTAATATACATTTCTGAAAGATTTCCAACATGTTTTTTCATTGGTGGCATAAAGGATGAAGGATGGAATTTAAAACCAGTCTCTTGAGACACATTGTTGTTTTCCGAATCCCTAAAAAATGACTTAAGGTTAAGTAACCTACAAAATGACAACAAATCTTGTACAAAATCACTTTCAGAAACCAAAAAGCCAGGAATGAAATGTAAACCTTTATTCAGTAAACCATATTCAACTGCAGATAAAATGACAGAGATAGTTATGACATTGTTTGTACTTATTTGGGTTCCAAAAGTTGTAACATCATCTCCAGTGTTAGACTGGGACTGGGCCCATCCTTTATGTTTGCGTCCGCCCTGTTTTCTACTTCCCCTAAAGGGATTTTATTTAGACCCATTGGACCATTCTTGGAAAAACAGCGCTTATGCACTGGTGATGTTTGAGAAATATCCATTTCCATATCAGTATGAGATGACAAATCATCCCCCGAGGCATCACTATTGGACTTTTTAAGAATGGATTTCTTTCCTTTTATGTCTTGGGGTAAACTCATTGTTCCTGGAGAATTTAACAATTTTCCTTTGTTCAAAGGGACGACCCTGACTGTAATCATTAGAAGCCCTATTAAATTTATGGACCTTACGTTCCTTTAACTCCTTTTCAAAGTGCAGCAAATTCCCACTAAGTTTCTTAAGACAGTCCTTATATAAGGATGTGTGTTCAAATTGTTTAGCCTCCTGACAAATTTTGAATACTTCAGGAATCAGGGTTTCTACCCTCCGTTCATGAAAAGCATGTAAGGCTTTAACAAATTCCAAAGAGGAATTTTGCTGTATACTAGCCCAGGCAGTGAGTAATATATCATCAGGTTGGCCCACTAGTGGCTTCATCCAAACCTTTAAACCCCTGGGCATAATGCCTTTCTGAATATATGCTTTAAATAACTTGGTATGCCAAACACTAGATCTTAGGAATTTCATACTTTTGAAAATGTTGTCAAAAATAGATTGGCAACCATCATCCTTTGTTGACGGCAAACCATCAGTTTTTGATTTGGTCATATAGGAATCAAAAATTTCAATATCTGCCAATAAGCCCTGTAAAATGGTCATGAGATCCATAGTCTTTAAAAATATGCTCAAAACTATAAACACAGCCTTCAAAGTTTGATGACTGGTATCAATCAGTGACCCAAAAACCGAGTTAACATTCAGATTACAAAAAAATCACACAAAGGCTATAATAAGGATGAGCCAAATGAAATAATACTTAATGTGTTCAAAAATATATCAGCGATACAATTTTAGAGCCTCATAGGAATCTCAAAATTTTTTTATTTATCTTAAACAAGAATTTCTACACCATTAGAAGTTGTTACTAATTGTTCCAAATATTGACCAAAAAAGAGGAATCTTGGAACAACAAATCCAGTCACATACAATACAAAAAAGAAATACGAATAGTGCTATTCTGCATACTATCAAAATAGTTTCAATTACCAAGATGAAAGGCAAATCACAAAGATACGCCAAACATTTGTTTATCTTTTTGAGTACATTCAGGGCCAATGCAGGAAAATGTCTCTACACCACTAAGGAACAAGAGAATTACAAACAAAAACGTCCCCAAAAGTTCTTGTATTCATAAATCCAAAGTCAAAATGCCAAGGCTAATTCAAAAAAGAAACATCTCCCCACAAGCCGATGCTGGCTGAGTAAAATGGCGCTCACCGACCTGTATAGCTGACTGAACACAAAGTCTGAACAAATGTACTGTTTGTCATAAATGGCAATAAAGTCCCCTCATTCTTGTGAAATGGCACCATTCTGTGAACGTCGGCAACTGCCCAAGTTCAATAATCATTCATTACCAGCTGATGAGCCCTTTTGATAAAAGCGAAATCTCACCACCAACCTTGTAATGGCATCCCTGATAATAAATACCCAAGAAACTCGTAACTTATTATACAAAGATGAATCATCAGCACTTCTCATCTATATTTGCCTGGCTCTGTAAGTAAGTAATTTAAGGCATAGTATTTCTTAGATATAGAGAGGAAATAAGATTAAATGCCACCCACCCCCCAGGGCTTAAAGATTATATTTCTATTAAGCCTTATTTAATCAAAAAAGCAGAAGTTTTATAATGGTATTATTGGTAAAATTCCATTCCTTTAGTGGATATATTTCAAAAAGATTATTTTACTTATGGTATTTATAGGTTGTTTGTGTTTAAACCTTTTTACTATACATATATATTTTTTAAGTATTGTTTTTGTACTTTCAATGGAATAAGTGGACATTAATGTGTTTTACTTTTATTTTTGAATGATTACATTCTGTGATTTTAAATGTGTGCTTTCACTTTAAATTTAACATGTCTTTTTTGGCGCCTTTTTTTGAACTCAGGTATTTAAAGATGGCTAACAGACAGTGATACTGTTTTAACACTTGAAAAAGCCCTACAATTAAGTTAGGGTGAAAGCGCTTGTGTAATTTATGCAATAAATACTACTTTGGATTTACACCCTGTACGCTGACACAGCCGTTTTTTTTTTTTAAATGGAAATAATTAACAAACTATAGAAATAAAATATACAAACATGGAGCCTTTCTTCCTTTGTCTCTGCTGAAAAGGGGTTTTATCCAGTTGGACTATTCCAGTCAACAAATGGAAATACATAAATAAATAACTAAATAAATAAATAAATAAACAAACAAACAAATAAATAAATGAATAACCAACCAAATAAATAAATAAATAAACTGTGTTAAAGGATTCACTACTCTCAAACAATACAAAGCACCATTCTGCCTCCCTTTGATCCCACCCTCCCTTCTATTTCAAACTAATTAATAAAAAAGATGTCCTACCACTCCGCAATGTAATTCCACTAAATGGCACAGCAGAAGTAGAATATGCTCACCTATTGTTTATATATAACTCTTCAAACTTTCTCTCTGTCCCACCCCTACACATATTCATCCTTTACATCCTAGAAACCATAACAAATATATGGAAATCAGCCATAGTCAAATCCTTACTTAAGCAAAATAAACCTTTCAGCATGTCACATTTATGTCCAGTCTCCATCTTAACCATTTTTATTGAAATAATTGAAAAATGAATTTACATCCAGCTGATTACAACCAATACACAAACTGCTGTCTCACAAACATCACAGCTTCTGAGTAGGATGTAGCATTCTAACTGCAATATGGACATGTACAGATGATATTCTCCTTAAAATAGGCAAAGACCTCCTTACAGTTGAAATCTTTATCAAGCTAAGCAAAGTCATAGACCATTCCCCGGATTTACTATTTTTCCATGCAGGACTAGTTTAGTCCTGCACAGAAGTGGCCATTTAGGAGCAGGACAGCAGTGCGCCATGCATATTAATGAAGACGAACCATCTAAGCTCCTAATCTTACATGGAGAGTGTAAATGTGCAGGGGACATGTCTGAGAGAGGAGCTCTCAGAATATACATGCCCTATTAATGAAGAATTGCAGAAACACCAAAGGAATGAGCAGGATTGCTCATAAGTGTCTGCATATCCCCAGCAACATCCCCCCATGTGTACAACAACAATAGCAAATACAAATCAAATAAACAAATAGTTTTTTTTTTATTAATAATCCGATGAAAGCTAACCGTAAGTGCATCGCTTAGTTACGGTTAATGCAGCTTAAATGGCTGAAGAAGATAACAAGGAAGATATATGCAAATGAAGCAGTATAGCAATAGTGTGGTGGGCAGAGCATTCACCTTATGAGAAGGCATTCCTGGTTTGAGTCCCATTACAGCACATTCCATTTTCCATGGCAAATCACATTATGACCAATATTCTAGTTGCATAACCCACTAAATAACATATATTTGTGAACTGGAGTACTGCATTAAATGCACATGTGAGGTGTCAGTGTCATAATGTTGCAAAGTCCCCCAGATAAGCACATGTGCTCCATACAGTATATGCACACAGGAATCACGGATACAAATGGAAGGTAAAATGTGTAATGAATGACAACTCCATACAGCTTCCAAATCCCCCACCTTCTCAAGAACCATTACATATTACTGTCTAAATTAGTGCAATTGTAAGTGGGAGTAAACACTAGTAAGCAAGTGTAAGCACCAATAAACAGTAGTAAGCATAATGAAGCACTAGTAAGCTAGTTTAAGCCTGTTTGTGTGGGGGTAAGCAATGCGTACACAGTTTAAGCAATTTTGAAGCTAACTCTTTGTAAGCATATTTAACCGGAGGTTAGCATTGCTTACCCTCATACAAACCCATGCAAACCTGCTTACAACTGCTCAAAAGTGCCTTAATCACTCTGTATCCAATGACCCTTGTTCTGCCCAACAACAAAATAAACAGCATTGCACATCATGAGCCCAGGACCCTATAAACTATAGTCACAGTAGTTGACCACCAAGCCATTGCAGCAGTACAGAAGAATGAGGTATCACCAAACAAGTCCTCACTATAGTAAAATCAAACTGAACCTGTGAAAGGAATCAGTATACAGTCATATGTTCCATAACCCATTACATAACATAAATATGTGAACTAGAGTACAGCAGTAAGCCCAGATGTGAGGTGTAATTGGAATAGTGTTGAAGTCCCCAATAAAACACAAGGACACCATACAGTGTACATACACGTGAATCATGGATACCAGGCATATATATCTATATATATATATATATATATATATATATATATATATATATATATATATATATATATATATATATATATATATATATATACAAGATGTAATGAATAAGAAATCAATGTGAAAAAGAAAATATAATGCAAAGTGTAATGTAAGCAACGTTAAGCATTGCACAGGCCAGCTTAAGAGGTGTAAGCAATGTGTAGGCCAGCAAACTCAATGTGCCCAGTGTTATACCCCTTTAAACAATGCCAGCCTTAGGTAAGCAGGTTTGTCCATAGCCTAGCTTTTTCAAAACTGGCCAATCACGGAAAAGTGCGTGAAATTGGCCCTACTTAAACCCAAGAGGCGGGAATACATCTCATAACTGGTTGTAGCTTCCCTTTGCAGGCACTATGGCAGAAAGGGAAGAAGGTGTGCGCTTCTGGGTGCAGTGCTGGTGCATCCAGGAGTCCAGAGTCATGGCAGGACTCCTTGTCAAAGACCAGGAGCAGAGACTGCTGCAGAGCCAGTACCACGGAAGCCTGGGACCATCTCGCCCGTGACCTCACCAGTGTCACTGGCATACCCCGAACTGGTGAGCATGTCAGGCATCACTATTCTGACCTGAAGTGGCATAAGAGGGACCTCTTAGAGCAGTGGATCCAAGAGGCTAGAATGGCAGGGGCTGTCTCAGCTGTCTGTAAGTATTATTCCACTATGTGTGTAATAATTGCCATCATGGATAGCTATGGCTAAATATTCCTCTTATGTCCTCAACAGCTGCAAGTGAGCGGGCTGCAAACCAGGAGGCCTATGAAAGTTGCCTGGAGAGGTTGTGACATGAGGCAGGTCAGTAATATTCTTGCATGTACTGTCATAGGAAATAAATCTAAAAGTATTAGTAAATGAATTGCCTGTATAAAATCTGTATTGTTTATGGCAAATACTGCATACACTGGAGATTATGGCAGGAAGAGTCTCATATAGTTTGTATGTAAATAAAAGTGTAATAGCCTGACAATAAAAGTCTAACTGCTGGACTGCATGTGTATTCTCTGGTATCATATGGTAATGTAGATTTGCAATCACATAATAGTACTGTTGTATTAAACACTGTTACCCACACTGTGCACCATACATAGAATGTGTAGGAATGCCTGTATATGACTGGTGCAATCCCCAGAAGCCAATTAGTACAACTGAGAGATGCATAGAAAACAGTGAAAAGGCAGACAACAAAATTCGAATAGCACATGCAACTGAGAAGTGAAATGCTGTATTTTTAGCACGCACAGCCATGGTTCGAATCCTGGCAGTGATAGTAGTCTGCATATAGAATCATACCCCACAACTGTACAGATATGTCCAGAATGTCCAGTAAAGTGGCCCACATCTGCTGCCTGTCAACCTGTCCCCCTAGGAAATCAGTGGGATGATCCCTGATGTATAGGCAGCAAACAGGAAATACAACTGTTTGACGCACATCTATGAGAACAAAACTAGCACACTAGCAACTCCCCAAAACCTTATGAGAGTAAGAAGCCACGTATGTCCTATTTACACCCCCATGTTGTCAAGCTGTGGCCAGAGTGTGTACAGTAACAGCCTGAGATGTATGTGCATAATAGCAATGTGGAATCTGGTACTGTGTGTGGCAACATTCAGGTAGTGCTAACAAACATTTCTCCCACAGGTCTGTCAGATACCAACACTGTGTCCAGAAACACAAGAATGATACCCTGTACTGGTACTCTTTACTTTGGAATTGTATGGCATTGTGAGTGATGCAGTTGTTCCAAATAATAAGGTATTACTCATCACAGTCGCCCACACTGTCCTACAAAATATAACTGTCTAGGAAATCCTGTATAAGTGTGTTGTAATACAAGGTCAGAATGCAATACCGCAGGAGAATTATAAGACAGAAAGCAGATAGGAGATATACAGCAATATCTATATAGCACACACAACTCTGATGGACAGTGTTTAAGTTGTAGCAGAAACAGCCATGGTCTGAAACCTGGTAGTGGAAGTAGGCTGTATACAGAAACACACTCCACAACTGTACAGATAACATCAGAATGTCCAGTATATGGGCCCATATCTGCTGCCTGTCACCCTGTCCCCCTGGGAAGTCTGTGGGATGATCCCAGATGTCTAGGCAGCAAACAGGGAATACAACTGATTGTCACACATCTATGAGAACAAACCTGTCACGCTAGCAACTCCCGAAACTGTTATGAGAGTAATAACCCAAGTATGTCATATCTACACCCCCACATTGTCAAGCTGTGACCAGAGTGTGTACAGTAACAGAGTGAGATGTATGTGCATAATACTAATGTGTAATCTGTTACTTTGTGTGGCAACAGTCAGGTAGGGCTAACAAACATTGCTCCCACAGGTACTTCGGATATGAACAGTGTGCCATTAAAAAAAAGCTTGATACACTGCACTGGTACTGTCTACTCTGGTATTGTATGGAATTGTGAGTGTTGCAGTTGCTCTGAATAATAAGGTATCACTGATCACTGTCACCCACACTGTGCTACATAATATAATGGTGTAGGAAAGCCTGCATAAGAGTGTGGTAAGTCACTAAAGGTTGAAGAGGGCACTAGTCTAGATATGTCCTGGTTCACCTGCA
Source organism: Protopterus annectens (assembly GCF_019279795.1). Classification (NCBI taxonomy): domain Eukaryota; kingdom Metazoa; phylum Chordata; order Ceratodontiformes; family Protopteridae; genus Protopterus; species Protopterus annectens. Next base: position 781,767,116 of record NC_056732.1, on the reverse strand, counting down.
TGTGGTCAAGACATAGCCAGAGTCTGTGCAGAAAGAGATGGACAGCTATGTGCACAGCATCAACCTGGAATCTGTGAGTATGTGTAGAAACAGTTAATTAGTGTTAACAAACATTTACTCCACAGGTATACCAGGTAAGAGGTGTATACTGCAGGTAAAACCAGTTCATGTATAACGATGATATCACTGTCCAAACTAAAGCTATAGGGTACTATAGTAATACTTGTAAGGTACAGATAACAGCACTGACTAGGAAAGCAATGTGGACTACAGAAATATACTAGTTGTTAATTGACATCTTTCTCTCCCCCATACCATATCTCCAACAATAAACTACATAAACACCTCAACTGGTATGTAATGACTTCACTGTTCTGATTATGTCCTATTAGTTGATAATTATTTAAATCTGTTTCCATGCATGTGCTACACTGAAATATTCCAACATTGGTGGCATGGTGCCATCAATGTACCTGCATGCTGTTGTTATTACCACTGTGGTCCCATATATGCATGTGTTCCATTTGCTATGCAACTGTTCCATGTCTAGTGTCTGGGTTAATAGGAATATCTATGCATGCTGTTATACCTAACCCTGGAATGTGTTGACTATTACTAACCCACATATGATAATAACATTTAAACACTATAGCACATTTGGGAAGGCCGGTCCCACTGGATCCACCTGTCTCACCTCAGCTGTCCATGGCACCGGGCACCAGCACATCTGGGGCCCAACCCAGGACCTCCTCATCTGTTGGTCTTGCACCACCTTCGGGTGGAACTACCTCAGAGGATGGGGCTCACCCCCCCCGGGGAGCAGACATGGACAGGAACCTGTCACCTGTCACCAGGTCCGGGTCGTGGTGCATAGTGAGCTCTGCAGGGAGGTTGGAGTATTGCTCGAGGGCCATATATCACAACTAGAGGGTCGGCCTGGCTCTGCGACTCAGCCCCCATCACAGCCATCTTTGGGGCTGTAAAGGTGCAGTTGTGACTGCCCATGGGTGGGGATTTCAGTCCCACTGTTTCCACTAGGGTGCTCATGGGCTATCGATGTCCCAACAACCCTCAACATCAAGGTGTCTACCCCCCCACATGTGTCATATACCGCCCTTGTATGTGTCTTGTTTGTCTTGTCTGTTAACCTACCCAACCCACCTCCCCAAATATACCTACTATCCCTCCCCAACATCCCACTCTCACCTGAAAAAAAAAGGGCAATCTGTTCCCCAAAATATATCTTGCCCCATACATAGCTGTCCATTTTGCACATGTGCACACTGGGCACATGTAAATTGGTCTAATTGGCATCACAACATATTATTGTTGTCCTCACCCATCTCTCAGGAGTTTGAGTCTCCAAATCTACCTCCAAAGTCAGTGTATATGCACAGCTGTTGTTGTAGAAGAAATGGGCAGCTATGGACTTTCCTTACACCCTTCCTGTACATCCATAGCTATATTCCTTACTGTTTTTCCCTCTTTGTGCCCCTTTTTCACTACTTTCCTATCAACCCTTTTTTTCATTTCTTTTAAAGAAATTAGTGTGAGGGTAAGCAGGAGTAAGCACGTTTAAGCAGCAGTAAGCGGATTTAAGCCTGTTTGCAAGGGGGTGTAAGCAATGCCTACAAAGGTTAAGCAATTGAAAAGCTAACTGAGTATACGCAACTGTAATCGGAAAGTAGCAGTGCTTACCTCCACGCAAACCCGCTTACAACTGCTCAAAAGTGCCTTAATCACTCTGTATACAATGGCCCTTGTTCTGCCCAGCATAAAAAAAAAGCCTCTGCAAGGCTTAAACCCAGGCCCCTGCACACCATAGCCAAAGTGATTTACCACTAAGCCATGTCAGACATACCTAACACTGATGTTTAACAAACATATCATCCAACCCAGGCATTCAACAGTACAGCTAATGTATTTCAACATGTAGATGTATGCGTGTGTGTGTGTGTAAATATATTAATATTTAAATAAATATAACATATCTATATATGTAGATATATATATATATATATATATATATATATATATATATATATATATATATATATAAATATAAACATGTATACATACATATGCATACATCTATAGATATATATGTCTACATCTATATGTATATGTATATATATATATATATATATATATATATATATATATATATATATATATATATGTATATATATATATGCATACAGCAATTTATATATATGTAAGCAAATACATATATATCTATATAGGTACATATGGACATACATCTGTAGATATAAATGGGAACATAACAAAAACATATATGTCCACATGCACCATTAATGGGGTTGAGAGGCCCCAAACAACATATGTCTTGTACAAATGGGTATCCCCCCCACACACCCAAACACATCTGCCCTGCAATACACTACCAACTGTTGCAGATCCCATAACCATGACTTGACACAACATGGGCACAAGATGTTAAAAGTACTCCATCCTACCTGTATGATGTCAGGTTGGTATCAGTAACATATCATGCAGTACACTCTGGCTCACATAGGGAATGTACAATGTGAAAGCAATCAACATCCCTAGGATACATATACACAGACACATATATGCAGATACAGATATATATATATATATATATATATATATATATATATATATATATATATATATATATATATGGGTCTACTACGGTTGATTGAAAACTCACTTGACTGAAAATGAAATTACTAGGACGACTTCACTTATAGCTCACTTCACTGAAAACTCATTTCTTTGAAACTCATTTCATTGAAGGTTATAAGTGGCCTTTTCCCCACTGTAATGTGACCCTGGAGTTAGTATATAAAGTAAGGGGTATGGGGGACATTTTAAACTATACACAGTGATACTTACAAGTGAAATAAATAACTGTTTCCAAAAGAGAATATATAACCAAGGTATGTGGTGGAATTCACCCCTCCCTTACTTTATATGCTATCTCCAGAGTCGCACTACAGTGGGGAAAAGGCCATTTATAACTTTCAATGAAATGAGTTTCAGTCAAGTGAGTTTTCAGTGAAGTGAGCTTTCAGTGAAGTGGCCCTAATAATTTCATTTTTAATCAAGTGAGTTTTCAATCAACCGTAGTAGACCCATATATATATATATATATATATATATATATATATATATATATATATATATGTAACTACACATACACACACAGAGATATGTTTAGGAAGATACATATGTAGAAGGTGCACACAATATGGAACAGCCACTATGCCTACAGTTACCACCTTACCAACTGGACACTGCATGAGCCACCCTTGCATATGACAATCATTGCCTGCAACATATACCCACAGATAGGTCAAAGGATATAACACCACACACAAGTTTGCATACATGGGAAAGTTTTATTTGTGTACTATTACAGTTGTATATGCCATGTCATATAGCTGTTTAGACACTGACATCCATATAAACAGAGTAATGCAACTATGAAACAGTTATACTAATACAGTAGTCTGGAAAGGTTTACATATGTTGCTGTCCAAGCCGATGTCTTCAAGTAGTACAATAGTAAAGACAGACTGGGCCACAGGATACCAAACAATAAACAGTAAGTAATGCAGATGTATAGGCTAGCGGCCTCTATATACACTCTGTACACAATCCCTAGGGGGTAAAGACCTCAGTTGACACAATGGGATGTAACTGTTACATAACAAGGCATAACTGACACCATCACTATCACACTGACAAATAGGACAGTCTGAATGGCAGGAGGCAGTAGGCCTGCATTTACCCATGGTGGACTGTATGGTAATGTACATCCAGATACCTTAAAGTCGCTTACCCCTGATACCCCCACATATTGTAACAGCCTAGGTTAGTTATGGTGCATCCCTCCCAGACTCAATAATACAGGACCATATCCCACTGTTACATACACTGGCCTCTGGATTGCATAAGAGAACACATGTATTGTGTAGGTGAAGCCCACACATATATGGCCCCAACCCCACAGTATGTGTGGGGGACACAACAGCAGTGGACTGATGGCAGGAATGGCAGCATGACATACTCACAGCCCACTACATAACAACCCCTAACAGCATGTCATATGTGCAAAGCCTGGCATGTAGGTGGAGGACAGAGGCTGGAACACAAGCCCATATGTGTAAAACTGTTGTCATACACTAAGCAAGTCACTTGTGTTACATGATAGTCTGCAACATACCCTTAGTCACGAATATGAAGTTAGAAACAGAAATGGATGTAGCCATGTACTGATAGCACTCAACACACACACTGTCAGTGATATATCTGACACAAGACCTGTGTCGTGGACAGACAAAACTTAATAGGCACACCTCTGGCCATCAAGAGGATAGGCCCACAGTTGAGAGCTATGCAGTCAGACTGCATTCCAAGTTAAACTAGTATGTACACAGAAGCCCTGTAACACCAGTGCTATACAATGCATACACTAACTCTACTTACACTCTGTCTGTAGTTTTGGAACCTCCTACAAATATGTAGCTGGCCTGAGTGTGCAGATTCTTCTGTAAGAGGTATTGCTACCTGCTGCCTATAATACTGATGCCCACACACAGGAAGGATGTCCATCATACAGGAAAGGTAAAGGGACCATGCCCACATGATGTAGGGATTTATAGTAGGTGGCTGCCATGACAGTGGTAATTGGAAGTACTATACAGCATGTTGCATGCAGGTAGCAAGTGGAGGACGCTGATTGGTGCAGAGGCCATCACCTGATTATGTGCATCACCTACAAAATCCATGCTGCAATCTATTCAAAGCAGCTCAATCCGTAGGACAATGGCAACTACTGCAGAGATACACTATGACATAAGACATTACAGTAGTCCACATTATCAGCTGGGACTAGGCTGTAACATGTGGTGTTCAGTGTATGGGACACTGCAAAGTGACACACATGTGTAGGACTTACTTGTCATGCATCTGCAAAAAGGCCGAAGGAGGGGGTGTCAGCATGACACACCAGTGCACTGCAGCAGGGATCCTAAGGATGCTAAGAATGGCTGTATCTGCACATAGTCAGGTTCAGGACCTGTGGCAGATGTAACCCTACCCCCACAGAAATAATGACGGCAGTGTGTGAACACCAAGGGATGTGCACATGAGTAGACTTTGCAATCATGCAGATTTGGGGGACGTGTGTAGGGCGGATTGGCAATTGCAGATGGCCCACGCTGGTATACCTCCACCAGGAGTAGTGAACGCTGTAGTACACACAACAAGAGATGTGACAAACCGTCATAACACACATATACCCACATGGAGTGTATGCATCGCAGTCAGCATCCGCACACCTAACACATTCCGTAGGCACTGCATGTGAAAGTACAGGACATATGTCACATATCAGGCTCATGTACTGTTAAGATATGCAGTGATGTGGTCCCAATGCAGATAACGGATGGGTGCATCATATCAAGAAGGGTGTGTACACCCCCCATAGCCATGGTATGCTCTGATGGTTGTTAGTGTAAGAGTATTGGATTGGTCAAACATGGTCCACTGCTGTTGAGAGCTGTAAATCAGACATCAGGCATTCAAAAATGACATCTGTCCACATATCATCCCAGGTATGTGTTGCTGAAAAACATAGGGGCTATGAGCATTAAAGCTGACATAACTGACACAGTACTACACATTCCAGAATGGGTTGTACACCTATAAGGTGTGGTGCACAGTACATGGCAGGGTGCAGAACAGGTGTACAGCAATACTGTGTACATGTGTGCAGTGGTATCCAGGGGAAGGGGCATCACCTACTGACACAGCACATGCATCACACACATGTATACTGTTACTAGCATGGATTGACTATAGCTGCACTGCATGCTGTTGTGTAGCATATATTCTGCATATTGACAGATGGGTAATAGGAGGACTGTGTGTACTATCATTGTGCAACCTCACCTGTATGTGTGTGTGTGTGTGTGTGTGTGGGTGTGTGTGTGTGTGTGTGTGTGTGTGTGTGTGTGCATCCTGGTAGTTAGTTAGTTTGTCTGTAGGGTCACTCTGGTGAAGTGGAGGGGGTGATGCATGTAGGATGCGTGTGTGTATGTGTGTGTGTTTGTGTGGGTGGCCATGCATGCACATGTGTGATTGTGGGGTGTTCATACAGCAGTACCTCCCTTTAGGAATGTGCAGTGCATGTACATGGACTGCCACATTACACACCAGGAATACTTATCATGTATGTAATCACAGAACAGCTGATAGTATAATAAGGTCTGTAGCATGGAGCAGGCATTGAGAGGGAAGGTAGACACCAGGTATACCCTTAATATCACATTCAGCAGAGAGGTGACCTACAACCCACATATGCAGCACTACAGATGCATTGGGGAAGTATTAGTCAACACCAGGGAGTATATCCATAAATTACAGTTGTCACATGCTAGGCTGATTGAGCAGCATATCTGGCATGTACTGAGCAATACATACACATGACACACCAGTACGTGATATTATGGAGTGAACATAGTAGCCCACACATATAGGGGCCATGCTCATGATGTCCGGACATATGCAGGGTGAACACTGAATGACAGCAGTGAGGCCATCTAACACCGCTACCCACAGGTCAGGCAGGTAATGTAGTAACAGGTCTTGTGTTGTGCTCACTTGTCTAGGCATTTAGAGTACTGATATGTTAATGAGTGGTATCAATGTGTGTATGTTACCAAGTGTGATGCAGGATGGGGAACACATGGAAATATATGTGGGACTGTCTGTAAAGTCACGGACAGGTAGTTATTACAGTGGTGTGTGTGTGTGTGTGTGTGTGTGTGTGTGTGTGTGTGTGTGTGTGTGTGTGTGTGTGTGTGTGTGTGTGTGTGCATGTTTGTGTGTGTGTGTGTGTGTGTGTGTGTGTGTGTGTGTGTGTGTGTGTGTGTGTGTGTGTGTGTGTGTACTGTTAGGCAGTGCTGTACAGGTTTTAAAGTGTATTTATTGTTTTCCACCACAGGTCGCGAGGTGGGTCAGGGTCCATCCTGCATGCAATCTGATGTTGGTGTCCATACTGACACCGAAGATGATGATAGTACTGTTGAGGCACAGGTGGGGTTGTCATGGGCTGAAACAGCTCCATCATTTGACTTCCCCCTTTTAACCACCCCACCCCTGCACACAGTTTCAGTGCCTATACATACCCCATCATGATTGGCCATAGTGGAGGGACAGCTGGCATTTAGTGGCTGTGCACAAGGAAGTGTGGTAACCATGCCTACTGTGTCTGGTCGCAGCAGGCATAGCCAGATGTCTGACAGGGCACCACATAGGCAGATGTCCTAGGGTGCTAGGGGTAGGGTTGCTGGACATCATGCCCCTGGCAACATAGCTGGTACCAGCAGGTGCATGTTTCAGTCTGTCATGGAGGTGCAGGCATGTATAGAACATTACACCAGACAGGGCCTGAGGCTGCAGAGGGCTGCTCTCACATCTGCAAGTGACAATGCCCAGGAGCTGGCAGGTGCCATACGTGCATTAACTGAGTTCATGGATAGATTGTCAGGTGAGATGATAGCCCTCATCGACCGTGGTCTGTCCATGCTTGAATGCATGGTGGGAGTGTGGCGACGGCTGCATGGACGTAGGCCAGCAACACCAACATCTGGCAGTCAATGTGGACATGCTAGGACACCAAGGGACTCCCATAGTGGCAGTACCGGCAGTGCAGGGAGGTGCTGTCCACACCACACCACAGCAGGCCATGTGCATGTGGTCCTGGCCAGTCCCAGGAGGGCCTGGTACCAGCGAACATTTGTCATCTACAGGTGAGAGTAGCACAGCGATGCCTATACCTGGACATGCCCATGGAACCCCTGGCAGGCACAGTCCATGTGTCCATGTCTGGAGGCAGTGAATGGTACACCCTGCCAGGTATGGTCTGCAGCTGTCCATAAACACCTGTGTAGGGCAGCCACATGGCAGAACTGTGTGCATGCATACCCATACACTATAGAAACACACATAGGGCAACCCCATACCTACACACACCACAGCACCATGCCCAGCTCACTGCAGTACACCCCTCACCCACACACATGGTGTCAAATATATGGCCCACCCTCGGCTTCTGGCAAACCAACATCACACCCTGTGCATATGATGATACCTGTGTCACATCCCTGTCATCCATACCATCAATGTAGGGACAGGCGTATATGGTTCTGATGCACATGGTGACTGTAGTGCAGTGTACTACAGTACTTCAGTGTAACATGTAAGGAGTAAAGTATAATGCATATATGGCAGGTAGTGTAGCCATCCAGCAATGATGCATTATAGCTGTTAGTAACATTGGTTGGTTGTGGTCTCTATAATGTTATCCATTTGTGTTGTAGGTGTACATGTGCCAGCACAAGGATGCCCTGTGCATATGATGATACCTGTGCCACATCCCTGTCATCCATACCATCCATACAGGGACAGCCTAATATGATTCCGATGCACATGGTGACTGTACTACAGTGTACCACATTACTGCAGTGTAGCATGCTGTAAAGAGTAAAGTGTAATGCATATATGGCAGGTAGTATAGCTGTCCAGCAATTATACATTATAGCTGTTAGTAACACTTGTTGGTTGTGGTCTCCATAATGTTATCCATTTGTGTTGTAAGTGTACATGTATCAGCACGGGGATGGTCTGCATTCATATTCCACAATAGGGTATGGCACTGTGGTGACACCATGGCTGTGACATATCTGGGTACAGTTGAACACATGTCACAGGTGACTAAAATGGTTATTGCCTGTGCCACATGGACAGGTGACCCACTGAGGCATGCATACCCTCCAACCTGATGTAAACACATCCACATACATGCATACTGCTACTTGGCAACACTGGGACTAGACCCTTACCTAGCTATGTAGTGATACTGATGTGTGTGGCTTACATTGCACACACCACACAGCGTTTAGGGTGAGGTGTGTCCCAGGTTACATGTTACATGCGGAACATCCCCAGACATGTACAGTATGCTAATGGGGGATGTAATGGGTGTATAGGGTCAATATGTAGTGTGACATACCTTCATATACACATTGACAGACACATGACAGGCAAACACACATCTGAGATACCAGGGCCGGTCGCTGCTAACTAACTTAACCATGTGTCCAATGTGTTACATGTAGGCTGCATACAGCACATGCATAACTGGCATGGATTGTGGTATCAGTTACCTGTATGGTTGATGGTAACAGTGGTAACCATAACGTGGTACATGGTACATATACTGGGTGTACATTGGTCTAATGACAGTGTACACAGCACCCACAACCCCCAGTGGATATTGTACCTCCTGAAACCCATGATGACACTCTGCCATACCCACCATCCCACATTGGCCGTGACTGCAATACAACCCATAGTATACCCCAACAGTGTTACTACAGGGATATGCATGTAATGCACATGCCACATGCATAGTAGGGTGTTGCATTGTCATACCTCACCTATGGGCAGCAACAGCACTATCTGTACTACTGTGTGGCAATGGGTATTGTAATAGGAGTATGTGGCCTCAGAATGCTGTAACCTGCAGATATGCGGATATGCACAACTACACACGTGCCAGAACACAATGGGTAGCCCATGCCTATCAACCCATTTGTAAAACACTGTTGTGCTGGTACTGCAAGGCTCATGTAGCCGGTATGGGGAGGAGCTTAACAGGGTACATGTAATGTCCCATACAACAGCAGCCACAACTGGCTATGGCAATGGATGTTGTATTGGTTGTTAAGGCCCTCATGGAATTCCCAAGTACAGGTGTGCTAACACACAGACACTGCTATACTCAGTCATGCACACATCCACATGTGTCAGTACAGGGGTGCATCGCTGCAGGTGGTCATAGCTGTGTACCTAGCTATTGTCCAAGGAGACATGGGTTGTGTAGGGGTTGTGTGTACAGTGGTATCCTGCCACCTTCCAGGTGGCAGCAGGCAATCTATCGACAGATACTACTGTGGTGACCCTCAGGTTGAGAATGACATTCATCAGCCAATCCTCCAGGTGCCTCCTGCACATGGCCACTGAGGTGATCAAGTTGACATGTATGCAACACACATTACAACACATGGTTAGTGTCTCTGATGGAGACTTGTACCCAAGTATGTTCTGTTAACCATGGTAATGTAGTGGAGGCACCCGTGGCATGTGGTGGGTACAGGGTGACATCTCCTATATGTGCCAGTTCTTACACAGCTGGGCAGACATGTCAGTGTCAATCAAGCTTAGGTTGCCTGTACATATCTCAGCTGGATACCTGCCATTTGCACATCTTTACAGGGACTGACAGTCATCAGCTTGGCAAGAAGCTATGCAGTAGGTTGAGTGTGTTAACAGATAGACATTTGACAACAATATGTATGCCATAACTACATGTCAGAAGCCCTCACTAACACGTGCTGTACAGACGGTAGTCTACAGTTACATTTCACATGTCGGATCATTACCCCATAAGGGGTATATACTGTGACACAGCTCACACACCAGGGATAACAGGGAGGCCTCAGTGTCCAGCTTTGCCTGCAGGTGTGCCTGTTGTCATTACTACCTTTAGCACTCTGCTCTTGTCTGGGTAAGTACTGTCAACAGTAGTACTGCCATGATACACTACATGCCAGTGTGACAGCACGTACCCTGGCCTAATAACCATGTATGTAACACATTCACATGGATAACAGTGCTGTACAGGTCTCATATATGTCTGTGTCCCACACATGACACTCACATCCCCTGTTACTGTAATGACAGCACATAGGTGCATGTATTGTACATGGCATTACATACACATATTACAGATGTCAGTACCCTGTTATGTTATCAGTCTGGGTGGTGTGACCTGGTTACCAAGTGCTTAGCAAGTATCAACATTGCTGCAATATAACAGCTGAGCTGCTTTGCACACTGGTAAGCAAAGCCTACACTGTGTAAGCGCCCGTACATTTACCCATAGCTTAGCACCACTTAGCTTTGCACAAACCTGCACAAACCTGCTTAAAGCTGCTCAAAACTGCCTTAACCACTCTGTATCTGACAGCCCTTGTTCTGCTCAGCAACAAAATGAAAAGCCCTTGCAAGTCTTGAACCCAGGACCCTGTAGACTAATGTCACAACACTTAACCACTACACCATGCCCAGTGTGACAACAGCTATTGTTTTACTATCATAGCTGTCAGTACACATAATGAGTAGTATTGAACAATTGCCTTTACTTCCTAAATTGTGTAGTCCTTGTTATTAATATGACAGTTGCATCACATATGTTGTTTTATCATAATGTACACATAGCAGATACATATGGTGAGATACATCCGGGAGGAGTATACACAACCGTGAGGTTTACACATGACAGGAATATGGTTAAATGCATATAATAGGTCTATATATGTCTACATGTACATACACATGCATACCCATACATATGTCTGTATACACATCTGTATAGTGCAACATATATACGGCCATGTGTACATCTCTTTGTATATATATATATATATATATATATATATATATATACATATATATATATATATATATATATATATATATATACATATATATATATATATATATATATATATATATATATATATATATAGATATGTGTGTGTGTTTGTGTATATATATATATATATATATATATATATATATATATATATAAATAGATATATGTATATATAGCTATATACGTATGCACATCCTATGTGTACATATATGCCTAGTTTTGTTGATATATATATATATATGTATATATATATATATATATATATACATATATATATATATATATATATGTATATATATATATATATATATATATATATATATATATATATATATATATATATATATATATAAATATATATATTGTCAAAGGAAAAAACTTCAAAGACCAATTCACGTAAGGTTCAAGCAAGGCACCCTTTATTAACTTGCAGCAAGGAGACAAAGCATGCTGGCAGAATGGTTTGCCAGAACATTAATAATTAGTATGGCATTTTTATACAGTTCTTTCCATGTCACACAGAAATGTTACTTCTATTGCTGACGTAGTTAGACACAGCTTTCTGTAATGTTCTACAGAAAATGTTACTAGACTAATTGCTGACTAGTTGAGAATAACTGCTGATTTACAAAACATTTGAGTAAAACAACCTGGCCTTGGGGCTTATTTTAGCCCACCACAAACTTTCAATTCTTCAGTTGTGCAGTTCTAATATATGTGTTACATTTTACCTAGATTCAAGGTACATTTCTAGCTTAGGTACAAGTAATGCTGACTACGGTTTATACTTTCAAGCATCCATTGTGCTCTTATCAAAGCTTTTAGCAGCTGTGTACTTTCTCATGGCATAAGCAGAAAATCAATAACTCTTTGTTAAGTCTCATGACACTTAGTAGAAATGAATTACTTCTTGTTATTTTCATGACCTTAGCAGAAATCAAATGCTTCTTGTTAAGTTTCTAATAGCTGTGCAGATTCATGCAGTGTGAACAGAATAAATGTATTAACCCTTTTAAACCTTGAATGCACTAAGCATGCATATTACTAATACATATTTTCTAACATTTCCCCCTTTTAATACTTTTATTCTACTTTCAAAATAAGCATAAACAGTCTTTTTCTTCCCTAACCTCTTCCTACTCAGGATTTGCAGTTAAGAGAGTCATTCAGTTTAAACTTATGAAAGCATTTTCAATTTTTCAACAATTCTTCAAGTTCAGCGCCTTGGTATAAGGTTTCTGAAACTGACATGTCTATAAAGTCTTTAATCAGTCTTTTCATGCAGGGGATGCAGCAGCACACACATACCACCAACAGGATCATTCCTACACAGATGGCAATCAGGATGTTCATTAAGATACTGCCCCACCCCCCAAACAATCTCTGGAAAAAGTCCGTCAATGGATTTGGTCCTGGCTTGGTCATAGCCGACACCTGCTGAACTACCTCAAGGTGATTGTCTATCTCATGTTTGTGGTCAGGAATATATGAACAGTACTCCTCCTGGATTAAAGCACAAGTACCTCCTCTCACTGCTAGGGTGACGTCAGAAGCCATGCGGTTTTGAAGCACTACAGTTCTCATGGCAGTCAGTTCATCAGTCACCAATTCTAGAGCGGAAAAGGTTGCATTGCTCATTATTTTGAGAAGTTTGGACAGTTTTCTCAGTTCCCAGATTGATTTTGTTGCTCCATATGCTGGCAGTACACCTGCCCACGAGATGATGGTATCACCCAAGTCCATATGTGACAGTCCATTTTTCTCTAGGCTCACAGCATGATGGTTTTTCCAGCCCACATTGATTTGCCCCACTGGATTGACAGGCTTCTTGATTTCTCATCGAACATTCTGAATTTTCCCCTGAGGTAAAACTGCTGTGTGTCGTATGGCCGGAACCAGGTACCCCAAATAACAACTGCCAGACCAATTCTCAGGTAACCACTTATATGCTTTCCTACCACATACAAAGAAGCAATCTTCTACTTTGGTAGTAACTTTACTATGTCTTGACTCTGGATGAAATATTTTTTTGTCAACTATAATCAGTTGTTTATAGAGGTCAGCATTATGTTTTACTTCATCAGTTGTCCTATGCATCAGTTCAAAAAATGAATCATAGCTTGTGTTGCAATAGGAAACTGTGTTATCAGTTTTATTGTAGCATCTATATGGAACAGTCACATCGCAATTGCTCCAACCCACCTGAACTGTATCATTTTTGTAAAAACACACAGCCCCTTCTGTCGAACAGACAAGTGCAATGCTACTTTATCTTGTGATGTGACATCTGATGTATCATAGACTAAGTTTTCCCAGGTCTTGTTGGCTCCTAGGGGGACTGAAGTTAACAATAACCACCCGTATGCTGTTGGCAAAGCTGTGCAAATTCAGCAATTCGAAACATTGAAGGTCTCAGCATACACATATTTGATTGCCTGGTAAGTATTGAAGTTTGGGTGCCACTCTACGTGCAACTCACCACGCTTATTCAGTTCAGTTTGTGTGGCTGGGAAAAGGAATGGCCACAACAAAAAGATTATTGCCACTAGTACAGTCAACAGGATGATTATGCAATACTTCTGAGGAAATGGTTGTTCTGCATTCCTGTTTTCTCTGACTCTTCCGAGTAGGTGTATTTGGAATTTTCTGGAATCCATCATTTTTGCTTTTGACATGTGGTCTTACTCCCTGCCCTAATAGGACCTTCAGCACCGATGGTTTCTTTACTGAGGTTGAGACGGATCAGTCCTATTGATCTGACCCCCTTTGTAGCCAGACTTTGTGCTGAGGGCCCCGATGGAGATTTAAGATTTTTGTCCAGTTCAAAGTTTTTAACTAGTTTGCAGTGCATCAGGTGGATCCACGAAGCTTGCTCTGCTATCTTGACTGCAGTGGGTGTCGAAAGAAGCACCTGGTATGGACCTTCCCACTTTGGTGATGACCAATTCTTCTTCTTTACAACTTTTATCCACACCCAGTCCACGGGTGTCACTGCCACCTCTGATGTCTCGGTTTGCTTTCTATCTGAAACAGAATTTGACTGCAACAGATGTTTAGAATTCATGTCTTTCTTCATATATTCAGCTAGTGTAAAATCAGCTTCCTGGTCTGAGGACATGAGAAGTTTCCATTGGGGTGTATAATAAGCCCTTCCAAATAGTTTTTCAAAAGGAGTCAATCCTTTTGCAGTCGGAACATTTCTCATGCTCAACAGCACCAGGGGCAAACAGTACAACCAATTCTTTCCTGTCTCAGCTTGTAACTTTCTCAATTTGTTTTTTAATATACCATTATGCCTTTCAACTAGTCCTGCAGATTGCAGATGGTATGCACAATGACTTTTTTAAAGAAATACCAAAATGCTTACTTAACTGCTGTATGGTTTGGTTTACAAAGTGTGTACCATTGTCACTGTAGATCCTTTCCAGAATGCCAAATCTAGGGATGATTTCTTTGACAAGTACTTTTGCCACCGTGACTGCATCTGGATTTTTGGTTGGAAAAGCTTCCACCCATCTGGAAAACATATCTACAATGACAAGACAATACTTCTTATTTTTACATTTGTTCAATTCTATGAAATCCATACAGATAGTGTGAAACGGATATGGTGGTGTAGGGAAACTCCCTTGCTTGGGCTTTAACGCCCCTTGTGCATGATGTTTGTTGCAAATTTGACAGGTCAAACAACATTTTTTAGAGTAGTTTGTAAATCCGTACTTTGTGAACACCTGGTTCACCAGCTGTGCCATCCCCCCTGTTGAGACATGGCACTGCCCATGGCTCACCAAAGCTGCATATCTAAACAAATTAGATGGTAGTATCGGTTTCCCTTCTTTAGTGATGTACAGCCCCCTTTCGAGAACTGCTCCTCGTTTTACCCATCTTTGTTTTTCAGCTTGCTTAGTGAGTGTCTGTATTGTTTTTACCATTTCTAAGTCTAAAATCTCAGAGGGTTGTAGTTCCTCATTTAAAAGATATACTTCAGAAGCTGCTTGTCTTGCAGCTGTATCAGCTCTTGCATTACCATTTGAAATCCTATCTTGTTGCTTGGTGTGAGCTGTGCATTTACAAATGGCTACTTTCTGAGGTAACTGAATAGATTCTAAAAGATCTAAAATAAACTGTGCATGATTTATAGGTTTGCCAGTAGATGTTATCATTCCTCTGTTTTTCCACTGTTGCACAAAAACATGTACAGTAGAAAAAGCGTACTGGCTGTCAGTAAAAATGTTTACACATTTACCCTTTGCTAAGATACATGCCCATGTCAAGGCAATCAATTCTGCTGCCTGTGCAGATAAGTTGTGTGGTAAAGGTTTTGCTTCTATAATCTCAGTGTCCAAAACTACTGCATATCCTACTAGGTTTTGTCCTGCAGGACCCCATTTGCATGAACCATCCACGTAGTATGTCCCCTCGGCATCATCCAAGGGGACATCCATGAGACCTTTTCTAGGTAGTGTCTTTTGCTCAATTACCTGCAGGCAGCGGTGCGGTGTGCTGTCTGCAGGGGTCGGGAGCAGAGTAGAAGGGTTCAAAGTCGTGCATCTCTCAATTGTCATGTGAGGTTGGCTCAACAATATAGTCATACAGGAAAGATGTCTAGGAGGGGAAAGATATGCCACCTTTTCTTGTAGTAAAATAACCGCGACTGCATGAGGCACTCTCAAAGTGAGAGGGTGGAATAAGACTACTGAGGCCAAAGCCTGTACTGCCATTGCAGCTGCAACTACTGCTTGTACACAGTGGGGTAAGGACTGTGCCACTGGATCTAGTTGTGATGAATAGTAAGCAATGGGGCATTGCTTATCCCCATGCTGTTGTGTTAACACTGATGTCATATAACCTTGCTTACAATCTACAGTTTGGAAAAAAAACGTTTATGGTAGTTTGGTAATCCTAGAACTAATGAGGATGCTATTAACTGCTTCAGTTTGCAGAAAGCAGATTCTGCTTCTGGTGTCCATTGTAATAAATCCTGTGCTGCCATAGGCTTCTTATATATAAGGTCAGTTAGCGGTGCAGATTGCAAAGCATAGTTTGGAAATCAGCTCCCGCAAAAATTAGTTGTACCCAGGAAGGACATCATTTCCTTATTGGTAGTGGGTTTTGGTGCTTGCAAAATTGCTACTTTTCTGTCCTCATCTAATGTTCTACCTTCCTTGGATATTACATATCCCAGGTATTTGACTTGTTTTTTCCAAAGCTGCAGTTTACTTTTATTTACCTTATGTCCTTCAGTGGCTAAGAATCGTAATAGCGCTATGGTATCTCTCTACAATCTTGCTGGGTGGAAGCTGCCAGCAAGATGTCGTCAACATAAAGTAGAATCTGACTGCCTCTTGGTGGGGTGAATCCTGCCAAGTTGCTTGCCATTTCTTGTGAGAATATCGTTGGACTTTCACAATACCCCTGTGGTAGTCGCATGTATGTATACTTTTTCCCCTGAAATGTGAATGCAAACCAATACTGGCTGTCAGGGTGTATCGGTTTCAAAAAGAACGCATTGCTGATGTCTACCACAGAAAAATACTTCTGTTGAGGTTTTAAATCATTCAACAGGGTGTGTGGGTCTGGCACCGTAGGTGCCCTTGGTATTACTGCATCATTTACAGCTTGTAAATCTTGGACCATATGCCATTCTCCATTTGCTTTTTTAACTGGAAATAAGGGTGTTACATGGTGAATCGGGAGATTCTACTAGTATCCCTCCTTTAAGTAAGGCTGCTATAATAGGCTTTATCCCTGCCTCTGCATCTTTTCTTAAGGGATACTGTCTTTTCTGTTTTCTAAATGCTGACTTTGGTGTGATAGTTACTGGCCCCACTGTATGAATAAGTCCTACATCTGATTTTCCTGTTGACCAGTGAGTCTCTGGTATATTTTGTAAGGCATTCTCTTCCTCCTTTAATAGGAGTGCTAATTAGCTGTCCTTGCTAGACTGCAAGTGTAGAGCTGGGTGGGTCTGAGTTATCCAATTCAACTTCTGTATTTGTATTCCCTGTTCTGACAGTTCTAATTCTGTCTGTTTCTCCCATCTCGTGACTTTTTCTCCTAGGTCTGCCCATTCTATATTTTTGTTCTTGGTTAAGCTAACATGTGGTAATCGATTAGATTTATAAAGTGTAAAGAACTTCTGGGGCAATGAACAGCTGGCTACATTGTTCCCTTCTGTGTCCCAGTACAGGTTACGTAATATCAATCTGTTTGCATGATTTTTAAACAATTCTTGCTCATATTCCTTATCAGGTCCTAGTGTGTTACAATAATACAGGGTACAGTGCAACAGGTGTTGCTTATCAATGTCAAGGGAGGGGAACTTGCTGATGGCTACATTCATTAATTCTTCGGTCACAGTCCCTGGACCAGTCGTAACCAAGTCCTGGCTGTACCAATAAAACATTTCACCCTCTGATTGCACTGCAAAGGTATCAATTTGTCGCTGTGCTTCCATACCCTGCATGGTTAGGACTACTGCTATACCGAATAGCTGCATGAGGTCTCTGCCCAAGAGGTTTACTGGGCATTTTGCAGAAACAACAATTTTGCTTTTTTGTGTCAATCCTGAAACTGGATCAGTTATTGCAATGTTACAGGAGAAGGGGTCCTGATACAGCTGTCCATTAGCTGCTTTTACCAGTATGTAATCAGGTGACTCTGTGTTTTCTGGCAGTTTGGAGGGATGTATCAGGGTTCGCGATGCCCCTGAGTCACAAAAGAATTTGACTTCCCTCCCATCTACCAAGAGTGTAACTTCTGGTTCCGTGTCTGCTAAATAGAGCTCCAAGCTCAATAAAGCTAGGTCTAATATTTCATCTTCTTCATTGTCACTAACTTCTTGCACTTCCTCTATCTCTTCTGCCACATCCTCTACTCCTTCTATCACATTCTCATTTGTCCTTTCTTTGCTAACCTCTTCTAGTGATTCCTGACTACCATATAGTCAGTCCTCACCCTCCTTGTCTTCCGTGGTTGCCTTCTTGTTTTTCCTGCAATACTTTGCCAAGTGTCCCTTTTTACCGCATTTAAAACATTCATCCCTTTTCTTACGCCCTTCAAAGTCCTCTGATCGTTGATCAGATTGTTTGTTTCCCTGTGCATTTTTCTTGCCCTTTTTCCCCGGACTGTACTACATAAACTTCTGCTCCATCTTCTACAGAAAATACTTGAGCTTTATTTTTCTTTTTGCTATTAAAATGCCTTTCAGCATGCCTAGCATATTCAAGTAATGACTGTAACCTGCTTGCACGATGGTCTACCATGTGTTTTCTAATAAAACTGCTTATAGGTGGAATACTGCCCTTCAAAAATGCATTCTTTAACTGCTGTTCATATGGGGAATCTTGTGTTTGATCTTCAGGAACCTGCATTCCACAGTGGTTATTAAAACATTCTAACAGTCTGGCATAATACCGGTTAAGAGTTTCACCTTCTTGTTGGGTGCATTGATTAATGCAAGTCCAGTCTGCCCGATTCCATTTTTCAGAGATGCGGTCTGTAAGACCTTTTACTCTGTTGTCTAATTCTGTGCTGCTATGTGGGAGGGGTCTTTGTGCAGTGTCACGGGGATTCCAGTTGCCACTAATCATGTGCCAATCTGGCCCCACAATTTGTCTAACTACTTTTTCTACCTCTTTTCCATTTAGGTTATAACTCAGCCTCATTCCTTGTAAGTCTTCAGAGAATTTTCTAAAATTAACTTTTGGATGGGGATTTCCCTCAGTGGCTTTCCAGATATCCTCCGGAGTCCAAGGTCTATACACTAAAATAGTTGGGTCCTGATTATCTTGTCCTGCCTGAGGATTGGGTACTTCTATAAGTGGGCATATTTCTTCTTCACTCATAGATTGTGAATTCTTAACCATTTGATATAACTCAATGCCTTCATTTGAGTTACCTGCCTTGTTCGAGACCTGGTCCCAATGGGATCTCTAATATACGGTTTTATTTTCATAATACATCTTTCTTCAGTGACCACAGGATATCATGGGGGTGGACTAACCTGTTCACTTGCTTCATATTCTGGTAAGGGAGGCAGAGGTGCTGATGCTATAACTAAGTTATTGTCCTCCTTGTCTAAAAACATTGCTTTTGAATTTTTGTTCTTTTGTTCCCTACGGTTTATTTCCTCAATCCACCTGTGTGCCTGAGGAATTCCTAATTTACGTTGCTTTTTTACCTGACCTTTGGAATCGGTTTTGAGCTGTTTGACAAGTTTGATAAGCGAGGATTTTTCTAATTTTCCATCAAATTCATATTTATTAACCCATTTTGAATAATATTTAATATTGTCGGCGCTCTGCAACTGCATGTATTTTGCGTCTTCTGTTAACAGCGGATTTTGGGGTCTTTTTGTGCAATTATTACCCATTTTGTTCTACCCTTTTTATCGTTACATAACTTCTCTTATTTCTAACGTGGTACCACGGATTTTGTTATAGTCTCTTCAGAATGACTGCCTACTTATTTTGTTTCTCCTGATCTATGACAAGACAGTAATCTTTTCTGTCCCTGACTTGTATGCAAAAATACAGTCTTGACAGAAACAATACAAATCTGGTCCCTGATCTAAAACAGAAAACAGGAAAAAGTAGATTCACCTTACCTGAGCCTACGTGATTGATCATTTGATTCGCGGAGACCCGTCCTTCGGTCGCAGATCAGAAAGTGGCTGGCCTCTTTTTAATGACAATTCAGTTGGAGGGCTTTTCAAATAAGAAGAACCGATTTGGTTTCTTCCCCGTACGGTTTCAACCACCTGGCCCGTCTGATCTGAGTTGAAGAGAGGGTTCCAGTCAGAAGGACCAATCTGTCAAAGGAAAAAAGTTCAAAGACTAATTCACGTAAGGTTCAAGCAAGGCACCCTTTATTAACTTGCAGCAAGGAGACAAAGCATGCTGGCAGAATGGTTTGTCTGAACATTAATAATTAGTATGGCATTTTTATACAGTTCTTTCCATGTCACACAGAAATGTTACTTCTATTGCTGATGTACTTAGACACAGCTTTCTGTATTGTTCTGCAAAAAATGTTACTAGACTAATTGCTGACTAGTTGAGAATAACTGCTGATTTACAAAACATTTGAGAAAAACAACCTGGCATTGGGGCTTATTTTAGCCCACCACAAACTTTCAATTCTTCAATTGTGCAGTTCTAATATATGTGTTACATTTTACCTATATTCAAGGTACATTTCTAGCTTAGGTACAATTAATGCTGACTACGGTTTATACTTTCAAGCATCCATTGTGTTCTTATCAAAGCTTCTAGCAGCTGTGTACTTTCTCATAGCATAAGCAGAAAATCAATAACTCTTTGTTAAGTCTCATGACACTTAGTAGAAATGAATTACTTCTTGTTATTTTCATGACCTTAGCAGAAATCAAATGCTTCTTGTTAAGTTTCTAATAGCTGTGCAGATTCATGCAGTGTGAACAGAATAAATGTATTAACCCTTTTAAACCTCAAATGCACTAAGCATGCATATTACTAATACATATTTTTCTAACATATATATATATATATATATATATATATATATATATATATATATATATATATATATATATATATATATATATATATATATATATATATATATATATATATATATATATATGTAGATATCTATAACTATATGTGCATACATATCTATTCTGATATACCTACTACTGTCAATAGATATGTAGATATCCATATGTATATGTGCATATGCATCTCTATCTGTCTATGTGTAGACATATATTGCTCTGTATATGTATATATCTGAGTGTTTATATGTATATCTATGTACATATACATATCCATCTATGTATGTCGATATGTATATGTGTATATATCTATATTATATATCTGGATAATTATATATACATATATGTTCACTATATGTCCTGAACATGGAGTGGAGCTCTAACACAGCCCCTATAGTCCCAACGTTGTAGTGCAAGGGGATGTCAGGTATGTATTGCAGGTATATTTGTAGACTATTGCTACTTTAATAGGGATTGTCTTCACAGACATGGTGTGTGTGGGAGGTCACATCTGCTTTTAACATGTGCACCATTGGCTACTGACAGACATCCTAAGGACATCATAGTACAGTACTACTACTAGCACAATAATTTTCCTGTGGACTACAGCAGAGATATGGCCAATATATGTGGACAGTCTGACACACTCTGGACCATTGAGAAGTATACACAGAACCCCTTAGTGAAAGACATGTGGACAAAGCCTGACAATGTGGATGTTAACATCCATGTAGATGGGTATAACACATAACTACTGGTATACATTGGCCCCCATAGGTTATGCATTCACACACCCCTATCTGTCCTGACACATAATAACCGCTGGTACAGAGGTGCCATAGCCACATACTACCCACTAGTTATTGACATACATCTGTACAGCATCCCACTGCTGTGTCTGTCATACATGACTGTTATGGTGGTCTGGCAGCAGTACATTTGGCAAGTATCTTGGCATGACATCTCACTGGGTAAGTCCACTAAGCTGTTAGGCATGTAACAAAGCACTGTGCAGGCTACAGGCAGACTGCCGCAACACTGGCCTACATTTCCTATGGGGGAATACACATGTACCTGCATATATAGCAGGCTCTATAGGCATGTCACAGCACAGAGTAATGGACACCTGTGTGAAAGTGCATAACCACAATCAATGCGAACACAGTCAAAGCCACATATGGTAAGCTAGCATAATATTACAGTATACGGACTATCTGTTCAACACCATTCTCATATGTGCCACTCACACACTAACCCTACAGATACTGGGCTGCTACACAGTGTGGTCTGATGCCTGTCTGTGGTATGGGACATGTGTGTGTTTGGCCCTACAAACATGTAAGCCGATAGGGTAACATACAGTGGAGCAGCGTGTAACATCAGATAGAACAGTACCAAGAACAATGACATCTACCACAGTCTGTACACAGGTCAAGGTACATATTAACAATACACACACTGTCGACAATCACCATAAGTACACAGACCTCAGTACTGTACACACAACCACAGAATGTCCAGGTTATGTCATCACATATAACCCCTACTATACATAACATGTGTAGCATTCTGATATCTCACTGGCTTGTTATCAGATATGATGTCACTAAATATGATGTACAGCACATATGCACCTCTTACTGCATGACATACGTACAACGGTTGACAGAGTTGTGGCTAGAGGCACAAACACATGGCCAATATTGACATGTTGCTGTGATAACCTCATACTTTTACTGTTGTAACGGTTTGTTGCAACATATGTCCTATGAGGGATATGAAGTCAGTAACTCTCATGGCTGTCACCATCTACAGACTGCAATCCTCACACTACCTTCTGCAGTTCACAGATAGGTGCTCTGTGGGTAACACATGAAACAAAAGGCACCACACACTGCCCAGTCTGCAGATGACCCTACATATAGGGGTTTCCTCATAAGCATAGCACTGACATGACAGGTATTAAAACATGTAGGACAGCCATATCCACACACACCCTGTTAAACCAGCATTACTCCAAATGTAGTATAGCAGCACTTACATTCTGTAGTCAGGTCAGGCACATCCCCCTCCTGTGTGTTGGCCTGTTTCCACAGTGTATGTTGTTAGAGGTAAATCCCCAACCCATCTGTGATGCTGTTTGCCAAACAACAGACAGTTCATGCTTACAGAAAATGAAAATGCCCAACACCAACATGATGTTCCTAGATATTGGAGTGTGTTTCCATGCAATTGGCTATGGGAATGTTACCACAGCTGTTCTACATGCAGTCAGCTAGACGAGGGCTGCAATTCATACAGAGGCCATCAGCTGAGCATGAGCATTACTTAAAATACACATGCTGCTGCCTAAGCAAAGCAGGTGTAAGTCTCCACATCCATCAGAGAGGGAGTGAGAGAGGCAGACAGAGGCAAAGTTAAGTCAGGGAGGGGTGGGACAGTAAAACTTAAGCATGTTTGTGTTGCTCACCTGCCAGTACAGGGTATCAAACCCCTGACAAATATGTAGTGCTATCACATGTCTATGCAGTTATTGGATGTGCCACATAGGTTACATGTTGAAGAGCCATCCAAACGTATATGTGATCGTGAGTTACATCTGCAACAGTGATATGGTAGGTGTATTACATGTGCCTGTCCACATGAACAGGTGTCAGCATCAACACAGCCACACTCTCACAGGGACACAAACACACATTGACACACTTGGGAGGGCCAGGAATACAACCATCACTAGTGAGATTGCCACAGCACAGTACTGTGCAGGTATCACATGCACCACAGGGGTCATACGGAGGTTATATGGGCAAAGGGTATGTGGAGTTGTCTGACATTGGACAGCATGCTTCAGTATGCCAATGGGGGTTGTAGTGAGTGTGAATTTGGTCACAGGCATCATACAACACACACACAGACACAGGGTGCCAGTACTGACATGCATGGGTGCATTGTTTCATGGGTGCGTAGTGGTTGACTGTGCCAGACGGCTATACAAGGCTAGGTGATGGGTATACCTTGGCACCAGGCCACATGACAATGGTCTACAGTGTGGTTCAAGTGTGTAGTGTCTGGATTTGCCCACACAGGTGGATATTGTTTTCACTATCTAGTCACCTGGGTAACTATTGCATGTGGCCAATGCTGTGCATTGCTTGACATGTATGTGTTCCTTAGTCCATGACATGGACGGTGTCTGGGATGTGCACACCTCCCACATGCATGTACAGTGACATGTGGAACTATACCTGGGGTGTCTGGCTCATGTTGTGTACGCAGATTCTTATCATCAGATGTGCCAGTCCTGGCCTTATGTGGCAGGAACTGTTAATGGACAGCAGGTTGACCCTGCACCTATATTGATAGCATGATACTGGTATTCCCTGGTGTCAGTGGCATCTGTCCATACAGGGTGTGTTTTTCAGGCATGGTTTGTCCTTTGTGGGTCACATTTAATGGCACCACAGGTGTCCAGTGGGGAACATAGGGAAGGTGCACTGTCAGCATGTACATGCCTATTGGACTGATGGACAGGGTGCCATGACCTCTGTAGCCCACTCCAATCACACCATAGTTACTATCAGTGGGCAATAGGCAGGGTACTACCAACATAGTGGCTGTTGCCTAGGCAAGTGTGTGTGTTTGAGACATGAGTTAAGAGTGGTCTCTGGGTAATACAATGGTTGCTAACGTTGTTCATCTGGCCTTGATGTCACATGTAGGGGTATGGATTTGCACCCCAACATCTCGGCTATTTCACATCTGTTATCCCTGTATGGTGGACATTGCGATATATACTAGGGCCACCATATAAGGAATTTGCAAAACCCTCTCCACATTGAGTCTAGTTGTTACACACTCACCCACCTCCACACAGGTTACGAATGACAAACACAGACACACACACACCTGTCATGTCTGGGATTAGAACTCCTACCTAACTAGTTTATTACACTACAGCACTACACAGTTATAGGACATGCCATTGAGATTACTGGAGTACTCCTTCCCCAAAGGTGTATTTCACAGTGAATGACTTCAGCAGGATTGCCAAAGTAGGGCATTTGAATTATAGTGAGTGTGACTAGCCTAGAATGCATTGCTCTCTACACAGACATAGAAACGCACACAAAAACATCCAAAACTGCCATGTGTGGGAATAGAACCTCTACCAGATTTCTATATCACACTACAGCATGAAGCTGTTATAGGATGCCCCACGGGGACTACTGGAGTCCTTGTTCACCACAGGTGTATTTCACAGTGAACGACATCAGCAGGATTACCAAAATAGGGCATTTGAATTGTAGTGAGTGTGACTAGACTAAAATGCATTGTTCCCTGCACAAAAACACACACAGTTGCCATGTCTGGGATTAGAACTCCTACCTAACTAGTCTATCACACTACAGCAGTATGCAGTTATAGAATGCACCACAGAGATTACAGGGCTACAGCTTTCTGAAAGGTGCATTTCACAGTGAATGACATCAGCAGCATTGCCAAAGTAGGGCATTTGAATTGTAGTGGGTGTGACTTGACTAAAAACCATTGCTTTCTACACAGAGACACACACACAAATGCCATGTCTGGGATTAGAACTCCTACTTAGCTAGTTTTTAACATGACAGCAGTATGCAGTTATAGGACGCACCATGGGGATTACTGTGCTGCAGATTTCCAAAAGGTGTATTTCACTGTGAATGACATCAGCAGCCTTACCAAAATAGGGCATTTGAATTGTAGTGAGTGTGACTGGCCTAAAAAGCTTTGTTCTCTACACAGACACACACACAGTTGCCATGGCTGTGATTAGAACTCCTACCTAACTAGTTTATCACACTACAACAGTATGGAGTTATGGGACGGACCACAGGGATTACTTGGCTACACTTTTCCCAAAGGTGTATTTCACAGTGAATGACATCAGCAGCCTTGCCAAAGTAGGGCATTTGAATTGTAGTGCATGTGACTAGCCAAAAAAGCGCTGCTTTCTACACAGAGTTACACACACAGTTGCCATGTCTGAGATTAGAACTCCTACCTAACTAGTTTATCACACAACAGCAGTACGCAGTTAGAGAATGCGCCATGATGATTACTGGGCTACACCTTTCCCAAATCTGTATTTCAAAGTGGATGACCTCTGCAGGTTTGTCATAGTAGGACTATGGGGAGGGCAGTGTGTGTGCATGGGCCATATCCCCTTCATCTAGAGGTTGGCACACCACATGTTGGCACATGCAGGATTATATTCCACAGGTACGTGTATACAGCTGCTAGATGACTACTTCCTTGTACAGTCATGTTGCACATCTAGCACTTGCACCACATAAGTCTGTAATGCAGACAGATACCGGTGGCTAATGTCTCCCGTGGGTGACATTTACACCTCATGTGGTTGTAGCCATTTGGCTGTGTTCTGGGTGGGACAGTCCTCATAATGGATGGCTCCTTGTCATAGTCACTCTCTTCCACACATCTATGTACGTCTACTTTTGGCGTATTATAGTGTGTTGTCCTTGGATATGTGTCTGTATTCCTATCCACTTTATGTGTGCAAGGCATGACTGGTGCATACTGAGGATTGTATGCACTAACATCTGCAAATTCCAGATATGTATGGTCTACTGTTTGCAGACATGGGCTTTATTTGTTTAAGTGTGTGAGCATGCCCAGTATGACCTTTCAGTATGTTGTTGTCTGACATTGCCTTCACTTCTCTAAGTGTGTAAGCATGCCCAGTATGCCCTTCTGTACTGAATGTGTGGATCGATTCCAGGTAGTTTGTACTCCACTGCAGACCTTTGTGTTGTACACCTACAGGTAGCAAACTGTTTCTGCAGGGTATCCATCGATCATTTGGCAATATGGGGACAAACTGTGCAGGGGATAGTGTGTACTACAGGTGATTGTGTTTGTGCTGCTTCAGCTGCATGGCACTGCTGTTAGCAGGGATATTCAGACATGTGTACTGTTATACACTGTGATGTTTTCTGCCCTCATGTATTGTCAGGTGGACATTCTTGCTCACAGTGATGTCTTGGGGGACAAGGGTGACTGCAGCTGTGTCCAGTATTGTGGGCAGACACCTACGACGTCATGGTAAGTTATGCCATTTTGGAGGGGGAGCTGCAGACACTTGCTGCTGCATCTGTGCATCCGGTTCAGCACCTTGGTATAGTGCTGGCAGAGGATCCCATACTTGTACATCCATCGACATGACAGTATGGCCTTACCTTGCTGTGGCAAGGTATCACAGCTGTACAGATTTGCACAGGTTACCCAGAGGTAGGGGCCATGGGTCAGGACATTACCCCTATTGTGGTGTATGGGCAGGTGTGTAGCCACCAATTTATGTGTTTGCAGCCAGGGATAGTGTGTGCACACAGCTTGGTCTCAGACCCTGCACATTCCATGCTGCCCATGTTCCCACCCCTCCCTCTGTTATTCTAACCTCTTCCATACATTATGCATACATTCTCTGATACTTTCCCTCAGGGTATCACCCCATCACAAGTGTGTGTTAGTGTTGGTCCACAGTTCATACAGTGGGACATGGTGGACATGTTACTGTGGTTTGTCCAGATGACCTTGCATATGGCTTATGTAGAGTGTGTTATGTTATTTGGGTGTCCATGACGTAAAATGCATTGGCAGTACATGTGAGACACAGGCCTTTGGCAGGGGCCTGTGTGTCATTAGGTGTTGCTGCAGGCCAGATCTGGCAGGTCATTGCATTCTGTCAGTCCTACAGTCTCAGACCACCATACAGTATATTCCCCTGGGGTGTCAGTGTAGGTGTGATAGGTGTTCATGCCAATACCTTCTATCAGTCTTGATCAGGTGGTGTGAATGCTGGCAGGGTGCTACCTACAGCTAGGGACACACCTGTATGGGACACATGCACTGCATACTGCATTCTTCCACTATTGCCATATACAGGTGGGGTTATATTCTACCCATTCTCCATAGCAGGGATAGGACCAGGGAGGTACCTATGGGTGGTGTTTGTGAGAGCTGGGTGCCTGTGTGCTATGGACACTACTTGCATTTGACACATAGATATGTATGGGGCATTCCAGTTATGCTGGCCTGTGCAGGTACATCAGCTGTTTCCCAATACATCAGTCCTACCTCCTTTGTGATCTGCAAGTGTTCAGGCAGACATCACCGGTATCCCCTACTACAGGACCAGTTAATGTGATGCATACCTGTATGTACAATTCCAAGGGTGTCTCCATTTCACAGTGACACAATATATACTGTATGTCTGGGGTACTTTTCCCTATGTACTGCTTGTATATCTAGCCCAGCAACCATGCCATGTCAGTCTTTCAGATGGTGACACATATTACCACCATGCATTTACAAAGGCTTACTGCTAGCATGTGTTGTACTGGTGGGAATTATCTTTGGCACTGCAGTTGTGAGGGCTTGTCCCTGTCATCAGCAGTAGTGGGCAATGGCCACCAGGTCTTACCTCAACATGTGTACATACTGACCCCTCTCACACAATATGAAACACACACCAACCTAACACACACAGACCTGCATATTGTGCAAATGCTAAAACCTATCCTGCTACCTTGGCCACCTCTGAGCATCTGTGCTCCACTGGTATTATACCTACATATGCATGTTACTACATTTCTACATAAGGTTGTGGGGGGCACACATGACTGTTACAAAGTGTGTACATTGGATTGGGGGGGGCACACCAGACCATTAGTACATTTCTAAATAGGTTTGGGGGCACACCTGACTGTTACTACATGTCTAGGTTGGGTTGGGGGAGCACACCTGACTGTGTGTACGTTCCTACACAGGATTGGGGGAAGGGGGCACACCTGACTGTTACTACATGTCTACGCAGGATTGGGGGAGGGGGGCACACCTGTCTGTTTCTACATTTCTACACAGGATTGGGGGCCACACCTGACTGTTTCGACATTTCTACATAGGATGGGGGGGCACATCTGGCACTTGTACACATTTGCTATGACTGTACTGTTATGTCATGCACTCCATTTCATTCTTTATTCTAACCTATTATGCTGAGTAGAGCCATATCAGTGTACTACAGGTCTTAGCTTTGGTTGACCTACATATTAGTGCCTGACTTCCTACCCTTCAGAACTAACATCTGACTGTCTGACCTGCTGTAGTCTGTCTGTGTAGGCCTGGGGGGTAGGTTACCCATAGGCATCATTCAGAGGCCATAGCACAGCCTCTGTTTGTGTTTGTATGAACCTGTCATGCTGGCTGAGAGTGTTGTTGGGTATGTGAATCTCCCAGACTGGCATGTGTGAGTCATATGGACACACATGTCACCCAGCATATTTCCTGCAGTGGGTTTTGTCACCCTGTGTAGTGCTGGCTACTTTGGTGACTCCAGTATCTGTTACAGATCACATGGTGCCACTATGGGTGTCTACTATCTGCAGACATACCATTCAGCCACCCAATTCCCTTGCATGCTCACATCCATACCATAGATACAGGTAACAACACATTCTACTCCATTCGGCAATTGGCAGGTTGATTAACTTACCTTGTGGGTATGCCAGTGTTAAGGATGGTGCTAGAGGGCTGCCTATGTTGGATGCACATAGTACACTTCCTATACATGGTTGAGCACAGATAGTGTCATGTTTGGGATCCTTTTTACTGTATGTGCGAGTCAGAGAGAGGTGTCATTCCCTGGGTCCCTCCTGTGTCAGTATATGTGCTATATATTGCCTCTTTGCCAAGGCTAGGGCATACTGGGCATGCCTCCATCTGCCTACTGGGGCAGGCTCAGGTTGTTCCTCCTCTGAGTCACTCTGTGCCTGTGCAGGCCTTGGCATTGGTGGAGGACTGTGTGGCCCTGCCCCGTGCTGTTCCTGCTACAGCTGTTTCTGCAGGATCATATTGTGTAGCATAGCACATACCATAACAATTTGAGTACATGTAGCTGGTGAGTACTGCAAGGCTCCACCAGATGTGTCCAGCACCAGAACCATGAATTGAGCATCGCAAACACATACTCAATTATAAGTCTGGTCTGTGCGTGTGCCTTATTTTGGCATTCTTTTTTGGGTGTGTGTGCATTTTTGATGGGTGTCATCAGCCATGGCTCCAGTGTGTAACCAGCATCCCCCACTAGGTGGCCGTAAGGGATGTTCCATTGGCAAATCTCTGGTACAACTGAGTCAGATGCCAGATGTGGGAATCGTGGTAGCTTCCAGGGCAGCCAGCACACACATTCATTATAATGCCCTGGGCATCGCACATGACCTGGCAGATGATGGAGGGGAAGCCCTTGCAGTTGATGTAGACCCTAACCTGATCACTGGGTGGTGCTTTGATGTCTATGTGCATGCAGTCTATAGCACCTACTACTGCAGGGTATTCTGCTATTTGGTGGAAGGGATGAATATTGCTGGCCAACACCTCATGAGTGTTGAGGAAATATACGTGCTCACCGGCATGTGCTGACATGGCATCCAGGAACTGGTGGAATACTCTGGATGCTGATGCCTGTGACATCCCCATGATATCCCCAGTTGAACCTTGGGAGGTACCTGTGGCTAGTATTCCTAGGCCTACACATACCTTGGTATCTACTGGGATGGGTTCCCCTCTGTTAGTTCGGTATGTCAGGTGTGGCCGGCTCAGCTCAACAATTTGCTGTAGGAGGTCCGTGTCCACCCTATAGCACTCCACTATCTCCAGCTCATGTAGCCCCTGGTAGGTTACCCTGGGTCTTTATACTCTCCTCCGTCTCCTCACTGTGGGTTGTTTGACAGCATTCACATCCTCACCACCCTCAGCCTCTTCCACATGTTGTTGTATGATGCCTGCTGCAGCCCCTATCATTTTGTTGTTTTGTTTGTTAAAAGTTCCCTGCTTGTATACACTGGTCATGTAGAGTATGGGAAAAACCAGAGGTGAAGGTGTTTGCATAGTTTATAGTAGTGTTCTGGGCTGGGCTGGTCTGCTGCCTGTGTAATTGGCTGATTCTGATACATTTCACCTGCCAGCTATGCTAGTTCTCCTAGATTACCTTCCTACTGCTGTTTTCCTTCTCATTGCCTTCCTGTTTAAGCCCGGGGGCGTGCCGCACAAAAACAGTGCTCAGATGTGCACAGAGCTGCTATTTCCTGGTTTACTATTTCTTCTTTTTTAAAACCCGGCGTGCACACCTGCTTAGGCAATGTAAAGAGGGCTAGTCAGCCTCAGACACACCCCCTTGCCTAGCTGTGCTAAGCTAGGAGCAAACCTGAGCCACAGGGCTCCAATCCTCTTACATTATGCCTAACACACACCCCTATGATGTCAGCTAAATCCTAGGCTTGCAACAAGCTATTCCTGCTCTTACACTGTTGGGAGCTGACTAGCATGCAAGGGAAATCTGGGATTCACTATCATTCCCCTCATTTGCATAGGATTGCCTGCTGATGCATAGTTACATGTCTCACACTGAGCTTCCCCCTTAGCATCCACTACTCATTGGCCATGTTGTCTTCTGCCTGCCATTGCCTTGCATGGCAGAATACTGATTTTAGTTAGAATGCTTAATTTAGGTTTATTTTATTATTTTCCCTGATCCCGTTTGCATGCCGCTGCCCTATGCTTAAACAGCCGAGATCGGCTACAAAAATAAAAGTTGATTTTTTTTTCAAGTGTTTTCCATGCCAATGGCCTTATACTTGGCCATTGGCATGCTTTCTACATGATATTCACCCTTTATTTGGAGCTGTCATGGCTACATTTTGGAATATGCAGAAATTTACTCTGTTACTGGCAGAGTACATTTCTACAGATTACACTAACCCTGCACAGCCGGTTTCCAGGTTCCTGGATTGCAAATTCACCTCCTTTACATGAATTTCTCCTGCAAATGGGGTAATTTGCATACAGGGGCTATGTCCATGCAGGACTAGTGCAGGAGCGCTCATGTACACCCCTACAGGTTATTCCTGGACCGCACGGCAGATATATTGCCTGCTGGAGCTCCTGCACTAATCCTGCACACCATACAAGGCTTGCAGAATCCAGGGGCATATACAGCACTCCATTATCATAATCCTTATGCTAGAACTGAAGTTAAGAGCAGAAGCTACACTCTGGTTCCACAACTATCACTCTAATCAAGACGTTCTAGTCAAAACTATCACCTATCTCACTCAAAGCTCCTTAAACAAAGATGTATTGCTTTGATTGATTATGTCTCCTTACTATTTTCCATTTTTATTGACAAGCCCCCTACAATTTTCATCAGCTCCAACTTTGTTATATGTAAATGATATTTTGCTGTTCCTTCCCAGCAACTCCCTTCACACCCTAGAACACCAACTACAAACCCACTTGAATTCACCCTCTACCTGTATTTCTAACAAAATCTACTACTTAACTTATTCAAGGCCAAAGGCATGATCACTGGGACAAAACTTAGATTTGCCAAACCCACCATCTCTTTACACATCAAAACTATGGATGTTTACATTAACAATGTCAGTTCTTTTAGATAGCTGGGATCCTGGCTGGACTTATCCATCTCCATTAATATGCCATTTGAAAAAGCTAGACAGTGGATAATTACCTTCTATTACTGGACAGGAACTATTCCACTTTAGGTCCTATTTTGCCATGTCTGCCATGAGTTAAAGGGTTCTTGTCTCACAACTGAATAATGGTCTGCAATTTATCATTGTTGTCTCAGAGAAGAATGCAAATGCTCTCCAAATCCTGTTGATTAAAATAGATAGATTTATTACTCTGTCCTTAAGAGAAGAATAACATTGTTTAGCAAAAGAAAACATATAATTGTTTCCTGTTATATACAGGGTTCATTTCCTATTGGCCTTTTAGTTACTTAAACTTCTGTACTGTGATCCATTTATTCATTCAGCTGCTAAACACACTACAGAGATATAATCCTATATATATTTGGACCACAGTGAACCTTTGCTTTAAACTACAGTAATTAAAAATCAGTGAACCAAGCACTGCTTCTCTACACTTGGTCCAATGCTATGGAAATCTCTCTATTCTCATCTTAAAGAAATTACCACTTAACTATGATTCGAGACTTGAAAGCCTACCTTTTAAACCATTTTAAGTGTAACTGCCATGATTCACACATTCATTCATTCACCTCTGTTTAAATCATATTTTCCCATATAATGGTCAGCTGTTAGCTGACTATTAACTATTAACTTAATTCCTTTATCTCCTGCTTTATCTTCCAATATCTAGCTCACCCATACATCCATCTTCCTCAATTGCTTTCCACGTCATACCTTATTTATAAAAAACATTTCTAGTATATAATGTGTAGCAATAAATATATAGAACTATATGCATATAGTGATACAGTAATCTGTCTTATATAACTCGGCAAGTGTGTAATTGAGCTGTATTACATTTTTTTGAATGCATTTAACTGCATCTATCTTTATGTCCTTGTATGATCTTGTATGGTTTATTTTGATAGTTTCTGTACTTTCAGGCTGTGGCTAAAATTGGTCCATTGAGATCAGAGCTCTGTCCTTGCAAACAAATTCAAATACACATGTATACAAGCAAGCAAACAAATAAAGGGGAACTAATTCTTAATTCAGAAGATTAAACAGAAGGGAGCCCAGTAAATATTATGCTAGCTACTTTAGATGTGATAATTTTGGTTTTGCAGGATATATGGCAGTGATGTTCCTCTTAGGTGTGAGGATAATGAGCCTACAGATTTCATTAGACATATCTTGTAATATAGATGTTTTTTTTCGGGTCTATATCATTATTTCGGACGTTCAGATACTCAAATCCCTAAAGGCCAACACCAAAATGTCGAACTGCAAGTACACCGAACGTGAAAAAGCGTGAAATTCAAAATATAGAATTTCCATAGTTGGCCAACTCACCTCCTGCTGCGTACTGCCTACCCAAACAAAATAATTTAAACTTCACCCATGTGAACACTTCACCCATGTATCCCCTGTGCTAATTAAATGTGCATAACACACAAATGCATGTGAATGTGAACAAACAAAACGTGCACAACATACGTGTTACTGCCTTAATTTATAGCAAAACCTGCAAACACATACAACTTAAACAGGTTTCTATTGGGCTACACAAATGTATTACTATATATGCACTTCACTTAACCCTACTTCTAACCCTAAGGTGAGTATCTATTGCACATGCACGTTAAATATATATGCACTTACCTTAACCCTACTTCTAACCCTAAGGTCAGTACGTTAGTTTCCTATACAGGATAAGGGACTCTCCTACTGATGTTTTACCTTAGTAAACATGATGTGGCCAACTATGGAAATGCGATATTGTGAATTTTGCGTTTTGTAATGTTCGGTTAACTTGAGGTTCGATATTATGGTGTCGGCCTTTAGGGATTTGAGTATCTGAACATTCGAAATAAGGATATAGACCTGTTTATTTCTGGAGGCTGAAGAGATCATTTGAAGGCCACATCCCAGCTTGCAATGACAAGGCTGCTTTTACCTATTTCTTTCTTCTTCTGAAAGAAAGTAAGAAATCATTGTGGCCTAGAAAAAAGAGTTTGTTATTTTTTTGTTTTCTCATATTTATATGATATTAGAATTTTGGTTGGTGGCTGAGCCAGATGCCTACCTAGAGAAAGTGGGTCTATATTAGATCACTGAACACTTAAAAAAGCGAACGTTGATTAATCGAACCTATGCAAGTGAAAGCTTACAATTTTGAACAGTTAGAACAACTATTTTTTTTCCTACGGAAAAAAAATCACTGTTCCAACAAAAAAAGAAAACGCTTTAAACATTACATTAAGTGGAGGGCTACACCCCCCACACCCCCCCACTTAAATATACCAAATCCAAGACTGCACTACAGTGCCGTAAATGGCAAAGTAATGAAGCAGCCAAGCAAATTCTTTCCCAGGGAAAGAATTTGCTTAAAAGCTGCTTTGATATTTTGCCATTTCAGGCTTTTGAGTTAGACCAAGACGCATTCGAAAGAATGCGTCTTCGGTCTTCTAATAGGGAACCGAGAAAGTAATTAGTTAATCCCATGAGAGACGATAAGTAACCATTTGCCCGTATTGGGGAACCATTGGAAATTTTTGCTAGGTGTCAAAATAATGGCCTTAGTTTTTATAGCAGAATAATAGGCTGTTATTTTATACCCACTTAGAAATAATGCATTTTTCCAAGTGCAGCTTAATAGTGTGTGTTAAGATCTAATTCTATGGATTGCAATAGCATCTGCATATAAGAGTGTAGGTTGCTGAAGATCAGATAGGAGCCTTTTGTTAACAATAGGGAATAGCAGGGGTGACAAAATGGAGCCTAGTGACATTCCTTTGGTAAGAGGGTATGGTGGTGAATTACATGATTCTTATGACTTTAAGACTAATACGTATGCCTGAGAGAGACTTAAGAAGTAAAGTGCAGTCTAAAAGGTTGAAGGTTGGAAGGTTAATGAATACTGATCTAGTTAGGTGTCCTTCTTCCTTGTTTATATAAGTATTTCAGTTGTGTATAACATAGTTATAGTACTATGGCCAGACTAAAAGTCTGCTTAAGACTTGATAACAGGCAATATTCTAATGTGGCTGGACTTTGGTAAAGTAGATACGAGAGTTTGTTTGCAGTTGTTGGACATGGTATTATTACAAAGTCAGAGGCAGAATATGTGGAGTTATCAAATGGGATTTGATCTAATAGATTGTCCAGTTATTTTCGTTTACTAAAGAAAAGTTAAAGTGAAGTGTAAACATTATGAGTTTGCCTTAAAGGACAAAATGCATGGGTGAGGTTTGTGGAAGTTTGGCCAACATCTTCAGGATGTTAACAAGACTTTGGTAAAGTAGATACAAGAGTTTGTTTGCAGTTGTTGGACATGGTATTATTACAAAGTCAGAGGCAGAATATGTGGAGTTATCAAATGGGATTTGATCTAATAGATTGTCCAGTTATTTTCGTTTACTAAAGAAAAGTTAAAGTGAGGTGTAAACATTATGAGTTTGCCTTAAAGGACAAAATGGATGGGTGAGGTTTGTGGAAGTTTGGCCAACATCTTCAGGATGTTAACAAGACACAGTAGACCAGAGGAGGTCATGATTTCTTCCTATTCAAATTTCAGGTAGTTTGAAGTTTGACTTGTAATTTAATTGACAACTATCCATAATTGCTTTAGATGGTTGAATTTTGCAGTCGGGTGTGACTATAGATAGATGACCTTATACATCTGGTGGCTTTTTGTGAGACGTCTTAAAGTTACACATGTATATCTACTGTCTGGATTGCACTTTACTGGTTACAATTTACTTGGATGGTATTTGAAAATAGCTTTTGCTTACTTTGGACAATGTGCTGTCTGTGTTAGAAAAACAGACATAGACTGAAGGAAATCTATATGCATGTCTTGAGGGAACTATAAGTCCTTTGTCAAAAGGTAGATACCATTGGATTTCATTCAGCTGCACACAAAATGTAAACTGTTCCACCTACATGGAAAATGAAATGTATGATAGTTTTGAAATATTTTATTTGGAATTGCTAAACAATAGGTGAAGTGCCTCAATGATATTGCAAACATTGGCTATCGCTATGCCTGGGAGATTACATTTCATTTTATAGAAAAAGTAAAGTAAGTGCAATCATATTTATTGAATTAATTCAAACATTGTACTATATCTTACTACTCTGTCTTTGGTCTGACAAACAGCAGTTCACACCTACCTACCACATCACAATTAATTTCTTCAACTTTCCAGTACAATTTTTAATATGATGGCCATGGCACACACTTCTTCCTGAGTACCTGTGAGAAATGGCAACTACTTGACATTGATTTCAGAATGACTGGATACATTTAATAATCAAATGGAAATTCTACAGAATTGTGGATTGAAGATTTTTGTATTTTTTATTCCCTTATCCCCACATGCACCCAGTAAAGCACTGAGGAGGGGAATGCAATGGGATAATGTGAAAGATGTTACCTCACTTTCTCAAGGGGCATCTGAATGATGGCCTCTTCTAGTCATATCGATGATGGGAAAAGAATGGGATAACTGTCAATGAGGGACTGGTGCTCTAAAGACTGGCCATGACAGTACTGATGAACAACAGACAGTGGCGGTAAAAGAGACAAAAAATATTCTGGTGCTGTGAAATGGACAGCCTTCAATGCCCACAAAGAAGACAAATTTACAGAGTTGAAATGATACGGTGAAAAAATGCAGGGCATACTTTTGGACATCATATCATCAGTAGGGAGTTTACAGATATTCTGAATAATATTCCACTGAACATGCTGCATAACTCTACTACTGCCTTTTAAAACTGTAGCAGGCCTTGCCAGTAGAACAACAGATATTTACCTCCTTCTAAAAAATACTGAGAGTCCAAAACTGAGCTGGTCTGTGGGATAGAATGACAATTGACTGATTAACTGGTGGAGTCAATGAATGAATAGTTCAAAGAAACAAATCCAGACAGCAAATGTTCTGTATGAAGAACAGTAATTTTATTAAATAAGGAGCATTTCCTCCAAACAGCAGTGCCCTATCCACCTGAAGCACAAGCAGTGGCCTATCCACTCTGGTCCAGGGAGATTGCACTACCCAGTGTTCTTCCTGTGTGTATCCCTGACCCCCCCTGAGAGGTAAGAAGGCTATGTCCCTTCACTCTTCTTCCTCTTCCACCTGGCTCCTACACTACCTGGGCCACTAATCAAACTCCAGTCACCTCTGCTGGAGTCAAAACTCAATCATTCTGCACCATAGAGGTGCTCACAAAACCAGAATTATATTTTATATTGTTGCCCATTGACACATACTGAACTGAAATTTACCTTGTCTTTTAAAATAATAAATAATCCATAGTTTATAGGACTTGCTAGACCTAGAAAAATTAACTGAATATCTTATCAAAACTGCAGAAATGAAGACAGCAGCTTTGTGGCATAGCAATAGCACTGACAGCAATAAAGATGGCAATTTTCATTAAATAGTCATAGTATTTTTTCTTTTCTTTTTTCTGTGTCTAAGAAAAGAGGAAATAGTTGGCTTGGGAAGATTATTAGGTTCCAGGGTTGTAGTTGCCTACTGTTCAAAATATCAAGGCTAGGATATTGTCCACCTTTAACAGATAAAATTCCATTCAGGGAAGAAGCTTACTTCCTAAGAAATAGCCAGGATGATGACATCGCACTTTTTTGGCCTCACCTCATATCTAGCTTTCTCATGATTAGGACCTGTCAAGTGAAACTATCTCCCTTAAGAAATTAAAACAATAGCTACACTGGAAGAGTTTTAAAGAAATTATTGTAAAAGCACCTTAAGAATGAAGCCATGTGCAAATGTCTTAAGAATGATGGTTAACTGACTGTAGTCACACTACCTAAAACCTGCTCTTTACCTGTGATCTTCCAGTAGCTAGTCAAAATGTTATTAACATAATTAGATGTTTATATCATATTTATGATGCTTTGCATCTTCCATACCTTATTTGCACTGTATTTCCCATTGTTTCTTATGTTAATTATCACCATTGTATTGTGCTCTGATTAACTATGTAACATTAAATTCTACTATATTATATTATGCCCTGTTCTTTTGTTTTCTGAGCCCATATCATGCCTGAAAATGATTGAGAGACCAGCCCACCCATCCAGTTAACAGTAAATAAATATGTATGTAAGTAAATAAATAAATAATGCAAGGCAAAGTCAAGCGATGTACCAATAACATTATCAACTCAATGAGATTGCATTAACAAGAGTTTTTTTTTCTCAGGGCTCCACTGAAAAAGGGATCTACCCAGTTGGACTATCCACGTCAACAAAGACAAATAAATAAATTAATAGATAAGTTTAGCACTAGACCTGGTGGACTTTATCAGTCCCTGGTAGACTCAAGTTTCATTCAGCAGGTATTTTTTCAGGCTCTCACCCAGACAAATGCTCAGAACTGAACATTGCTTTGAATGATGCAACTTTTTCTCACTTTGAGATAATGACATATCAGCAGAATTTTTTTCTGCTCCTTCATCCTGCTTAGATAAGCTTGTCATTGTTGCTGTTGTAGTGATGAGAATATGCATATTGTTTTATTTTTTTCTGATAATAAATACCTTATGTTCTCTAACATAGGAAACATTCCCTCACTCATCTTATAGCTCTGTCCTTCACCAAACTTTGTGACGCTGACCATTTATTTGAAGAAGGATAGCAAACCATTAAACACAATTTCTGGGCTGCTGAAAGCTATTCCACATGCTACCATTTTTTTATTTAAACATTTTTTTAATCAGCTGCTTACTGGAATTATAAAATGGCAAAAATAATCCAACTCTCAGATGTATAACAGATATACTGGATTCCCAGTGTTTTGCTTCGGGCACCACTTCACTGATAGTCAGTAGTTTGCATTACAATCCTACAATCAAAAGTGCATTCATATCTTTCTTGTTTCCTTTTAATGACAGCACAACATCCCATGCACTCACTTGATATTTTCTGGATGTAGTGTCAATTTCTTCTTGATTTGTTTTCCTTCTAGGAGCTACTGCTCTGTACTTAATTAACCGTTGTAATATATTGATGAAACACACTTATTCCTTATTTCTGGGGATCTGGACAAAATCATGGCTGTCCATTACTGGGACATAAGCCCCATGCAACTAAGCCTATATAGTAAAAGTAACATGTTAGCAAATGTAGTATGTTGATACAAAGAAGAAACTCATAAAAATAGGCAATCAGATTGCTAGCTTGCAGAACAAAAGACTGCTAAAGTAAAATATTTTTATCTAGCACAAAAGCAATAGCAGGTGGAATCATGCACATACAGGTCCTGCACTCAGTGTTCTTCTGTGTCTTTGGAAATGTGATTTTTGGCATTCTAAATCTGCTCGTTTTTATTAGCACTAAAAAAGATGGGTTCACTTGAATGAATCCTATCTTATAGACTAAAAGATTGTTAGATACTAGTATTAAGAACAGCAATCTACTGGACGAATATTTGACCGCAAGTGTCAAGAGAGCAGCTGCAGTAGAAAAAAGGGACATAATGTTATGAATCGGTAATGACCATAACTTGTTGTAGTGTAGAAGTAAAGGATGTCATCAATGACAATAAAAATGATTAGTATGAGTTGTAATCGAACTATCTGTGCTGTTCAAAGATTAGTTCTGTGAAATGGCAAGATGGTACATTATTTCCCATTAACAGAATGACAGCTTAGAACTAACGACCAAGTAGCTGCCAAGATGAAAGTACAACTTGTAATGATTGTTGAAATAAATTCATGGAATCAAAGGAGTGAACTTCATGAAAAGGAAGCAAAAGAGAATGGTATAAAACACATATTTTGCACTTTAGTGAAATTTAGAGTGGACATGACAATTGTGTAGTTAACTGATCTTTTATATAGTACTGCTTAAGGCTGGTAGAAAAGGCTACAGAATAATTTAAGTAATAGTATTTTTATACAGAATATCATAGCCACGAGGAATGTCCTGTCACAGGGTCATATATTTTATTCTGGATTACTTAAACTGTTATGATTATTCTTCCTGATTTCCACCAGTTAATTTTTAATATGTATTTACTTTTTTATCCTGAATTTGTGATGTTAGGCACATGTTAATTTGTGTTCATATTTATCCTTTTGTTTTTGCAAACTGCTGTGGTCTTCTTGATTATTTAAGTGAAACTGAATTTGAAACTGGCTACATTGCTAACACCAGTGATGACCTCATCAAATATGGTCTAAGTATTGCAAAAACAAATGGCTGCTGGGAGCACAGATGGCAGTATAAAGAGAAGAAGAGATGTACCCTAGATGAATGGAGAATAAATATTCTAGTGCCGGCATACAAAAACACATGAGAGATTCACAATTGTGGGCAGCACAGATCTCCTTTCACACAGTATGAAAGCGCTGGAAAGGGTAATGATAAATACGTATGCAGGGTAGTAGAAACTAATATAGGAGATAAGCAGTTTGGATTCAGCTTATATGCAGCACTGATGTCCTAATGTTTCCAGTAGGACAGATAGTACAGAAGAAACTGGAGATCACAAAAGATACTGATTGGGCATTTCTAGACATGGAGAAAGCATGCAACAGGATTCCCAATAAAGCTAATTTGAGCAGTCCTGTGATGAGTCAGAGACTCAGAAACATTGATATAATTAGCTCAGGCTATATAAAATGACCAATTGACAGAAGTCTGAACAATGTTTGGACTCAAAAAAGGATTGTCAGTGGGTGGAGTTGTGCATCAGTGTTCAGCTCTGAGCCCACTGCTGTACATACTGGTGATGTGCTACCTTGCAAACAGGTTGGAGGGACAGATCAACAAAGCTGCTGCATGCAGATGATGTGGCACTACAAGCAAACTCTGAACAGGAGCTTCATCAAAATTATAGGGGCTGGAATGTGACACTGAGGCATATGGGATGAAATGGAGTATAGACAGTTATCATGGCAGTAAATTGGAGACATCAGAAGATGCTGAAAACTGAGATAGAAGGGTAAATATTGAAACAGGTTTACAGCTTCAAGTATCTACATAGGTGGTTGAAAAGGAGTAAGGTCTGAATGAGGATGTCAGTGCTATAATTAGAGGTGCTGCGGCCAGCTGGCATAGTATATGAGGAATGTAAAGGGTAATATGTGCCAGAAGGGTGCCAAAGAAGCTGGAAGGTAAGGTGTACAAATCAGTGCTGTGACTAATACTTCTTTATGGCACAGAAACTTAGGCAATGAAGGCAGAGCAGGTGAGGAAGTAGAGGTGGTGGAGATGAAGTGTCTGAGATAGATGGTAGGATGCACACTGTGGAACAGATGAAGAAATGAGGACAGAAGGGCAGAAGGCAAAGTAGCTCCAATTTCAAAAAAAGGTCAAAGAGTGGTCTGGGCACACACATACAGAAAAGGAGAAGACAGTCTGAAGAAGATTTGGGCAGACAGGAAGAAGGCAATAGGAAATGAGTGCAATCAGCAAAGAGGTGGATGCATCATGTGAGACAAGTTCTGAAGCAGCCAGCCATGAGTGTTAAAGAAGGCAGGAGAGTGGCATTGAATTGGGATAGACAGTAACAGTTGACATGACCCCATATAGAAAATGGGAAAAAGGGGGTTGATGATGAGGAGGAGGAGGAAAGGAGAACAGCTGAGGAAGCTAGACGTGATGGAGATGAAGAATCTAAGATGGGTGGTAAAATGCACATTGTAGAACAGACAAAGAAATGACAGTATAAAAGCAGAAGCCAGCATAGCACCAGTTGTAGAGAAAGTCAAAGACAAAAGACTATGGTGGTTTGGGCACATGTGCAGAGAAATTTAAAACAATTTGGTGAAGTAGATTTGGAGAGACAGGAAGAAGACATTAGGAAATGAGGACATCCAGCCAAGAGATGGATAGATTGCATGGGAGAAGACATATAATAGGTAAGCATGACTGTCAAAGAAGGTAGGAGAGTGTCAGTGAACATAGCAAGGTGGTTATCATTGATATGATACCTGAACGAAATGCAGAAAAAGACGGGATAAGGAGATTGATGATTGTGAGGAAGGTGATGATGATGATTCATTGACTGGAAGATATAAACTCTGAAATACTTGTTTACTGATGTTTAGGCTTGGCAGACTACGTTGACTTGCAGGATCAGTAATGGACATGGATGAGTGATTGCTATCTGTAACAGGAAGAAAGACACTTAGGTAGGAAGGAAGGAAAGAAGGAGTTGCAGCACACATTTCCTTATCTGCGGTGGTATTCTCTGCGTCTTCTTTTATTTCACTTCATAGGTCATGATACAGACATATTCTGATCTTGTATAAATTCTTTTTAATTTTATACTCTATGATCCGGTTATTTCTTGTATGGTATGTATGGAAATCGATGACTGTAAGTGTAT
This sequence comes from Protopterus annectens, assembly GCF_019279795.1. Classification (NCBI taxonomy): domain Eukaryota; kingdom Metazoa; phylum Chordata; order Ceratodontiformes; family Protopteridae; genus Protopterus; species Protopterus annectens. Next base: position 781,724,108 of record NC_056732.1, on the reverse strand, counting down.
TTAGTATATGATGTCATGCTTTGGTAGGTATATGTGCTTTACAGTTCAGCTGATTGGAATATGAGATTATTGCACTGATCATACGAAAAATGTATGTATTATTATGCTCTTGTCAGCTCAAACATCAGGGTGAATGCAGATGCATATTATATTACTCTAACTTTCATATATGATATTATACTGCTTAATAATATTAGGAAAGTTATGCTAATAATTTCCTGTTCCAGTGGTATTCTGCAATGTATATCAATGTCAACTTCTTATAACTAATGACTCTGTATATGTTTGTATGGTAGTTCCTGTTTATTATGTTTTAATAAATTTCATTATTTTTGTACATTGTCCTTTCTTTAGAGTTTGTCTAAACTCTGTTCTATTGTAGGCCTACTATTTCTTGCTTTTCTCCCCAAGCCACATTTGAAAATTGGCAATATTACTCAGTTGGACTTTCCTGATAAACAGAAGCAAATAAATAATTACAAATAACATGGCATACATATGCAGTTAATATACAGTGCAGTAAGATGCAAAAAGCCAGTTATAGGTGCAACATGGCCAAGATGACTGGTTGGCTGATAGCTGTATCTGTAAACTGCTTTGCAACAAAATTGTTTTATTGACAGGATTTTGAAAACAAGAAGTTTCAGAAATAAGGACATTTTATAAGAGAAGACAGGACTATCGGGAAAAAAATCAAAAACTATGTTTTTCTTCAAATTTCCTGTTAGAAAAATAAAAACAACAACTCTGCAAGAAACCTTAAAGATGAGTCATGCAAAAATAAACTCACTCTATGCATCTGTGATAAAAAGAGATGACACGTTCTGTTATCAAATATACATTTCCATTACAAAGGAGAAGTTGGATATGAAAACAGATTCTATTAAAGAATATTAAAAAAACAGACTTGATTGGGAACTTGGTAAAGTGGTAAGATATACAAATAAGCTGAATGAAAAAAGCACTTAATGATTTAGATGAAAGTATTACAAAGAGTGGGATACAAGTTGAATTTTTATTAAAGCAAAACTATTGGTTATTGGAGAAGGTAGATAATATGGAAAACTAACTGAGAATGAACAATATAAAAATGTATGGCATACCCAAAACATATGAAGGCAATGACACCCTTTTCTATCAGCTTGGATATCTAAAGTATTAAACTTTTCAGGGGTAATGCCATTCTTAATAGAAAGGGCGTAGAGGAATTTGCCACCTCTCTCGCCAAGGAAAAAAATCCCTCCCTACAAGGTCCATTATCGTCAAATTTATAGTCAGTCTGGACCGACATCCAATTCTGAAACAGCTTGGACATACCTGCCTCCCCATATGAATGGTGCAGTGGTACAGCAGTTTGCGTTGTCACATCACAGCAAGAGGTTCTCCGGTTCGATTATCAGCTGGGATGCCTTCTGTGCGGAGTCTGCATGTCCTCCCCATGTTTGTGTGGGTTTCCCCCACATTAGAAAGAGCATTTCTCCCTAGCTCTCCCCTGAAAATTGGCTTGTTCCAAGCTGGACTTTCCCAGTAAACAAATGTTAAATAAATAAATATTGGTGGCAACCATCAGGTTTGATAAAGGTTATTCTTTTAAAATGGCGAATAAAAAGAAAGCATGTCTACTCTTCATGAAGGAATTAAAGAAGAATGGCATCTTTCACTTCAGTTAATTCCCTGCAAGAAGAAAAATAATTTATCTGAGGGAAAAAATACTGATAACAGGGAAGATGCAGGAGGGATTGACTGGGACGCTGTCTCTTTAAAGAGACAAGCTTAGTGGAATGGTTGAAAAACTAATGTTAAAACAAAAACAAACATTTGATTCTATGAGTTAATGTATAGTTCTGAATAGAGTTTCTGATGTTTGCTATATGCTATCTTTCTTGAAGAAACAAACATTTCATTAGCAGTAAGTAAATGCATACTAATTCTGTACAGTATTGAGAATTATAACAAGGAGTTAATTACCTGGACCATTAAGGCACCTTCACTGTTTTGGAGTGAGTATACAGTGTGAAATTAACATTATTATGTATTCAAAATGAACTGTTATTTTCTCTGTATTTTCTCTTCTGACACTTCAAAATGATGGTATGTTCACTTTAGATTTCCTTTTTGTAAACAAATATGTTAATTGCAAGCATATTCAAAATAAATGATTTAGATGACAAAATTAATTAAAATAAGATGTCTATTTTCAGCATCAGGCTTTTCTGTAAAAGTATATACATATGCACCACCAGAAATATTATGCATTATACATTAATCAATTTAAGTGAAAAGAAGCATCTCATGAAAAGTACAAAGTGGAAGATAGCAACAGTACATGGTCAAATGCACTGCATTACTGCAAGCTACTCAGTCAAGTAGTTCAAAAGTAGTTCATAGGTTCATAGGTTCATAGGTTGGTAGTAGGCTATTGGCCCTAAGGCCTATGCAAGCCTAGCCATAACAATTCCCTGGAATTTTTTTCCCACAATATTTACTTCTCTGGGCCCCTGTCTAGCAGGGCGACTGACATGATCCCTGGGGTGAATTTCCTATCTCCCATCCAATCATCAAGGTTCCTTTTGAAGAGGGCCAATGAGGTGCTCTGCTTGACATGTATGGGCAGTCTATTCCAGAGTATGAGGAGTCTCTGGGTCAGGAACCTGTCCCTCCAGCATGTTTTGTTCGTTGTGATGATAAGGTTTAGATCCCTGGAGCGTGTGGCTCTGAGGGATTGGGACTTCTTTATGTGGAGCATGTCCAACAGCTCAGGGTTTGACATGGCCTTGTATGTTAAGCAGAGATCGCCTCTGAGTAAACGATATGCCAAAGAGTATAGCTGGAGTTTTTTTAGACGGTCAGCATATGGCATCTGCTTTATGCCTGTGATTCTTTTAGTGAGGTATTTCTTTGGCCTTTCCAGCTGTTGCAGATGTCTTGTGAGGAACATACCAAATGGGGCATTATACTCTATAATGGGTCTAATGAGGGATGAGTACAGTGGGACAATGACCTCCTTTTTTTCTGGATGAAAAGCCCTTAGTGATGAGGTGTGCCATGTAGAAGGATTTCCTGACTGTTGTGGCGATGTGGTTATCGAAAGTGAGACCACTGTCCACTTGTGTCCCAAAGTCTCTCATCACACTTTCAGTGTTTAGTGTCCTGCCACCTATGTGGTAGTTCATGGGTACATGTTTTTTTTTCCAAAGAGGATGACTATACATTTCTTGGCATTAAGCTTGAACCCATGGCTCTGGCACCAGGCATCTGTTTCTGTAAGGCCCTTTTGTAGAATATCCACATCATTTGGGGAATCAATAATGGCTCCCAGTTTGCAGTCATCTGCAAACTTTGTTAGCCAGAGTCCCTTAGTGTTGGCCTGTACTTCAGAGAAGTAGATGCCAAACAAGAGTGGTCCCAGGACTGAACCCTGAGGTAACTCCACTTGTCACTTGTCTGGAGCTGGATTTGGAATCGGCTACTTTTACAGTCTGGGTTCTATCAGTAAGCCAGTTGGCAACACATCGAGTGACGTAGTGATTTATGCCCAGCTTAGTAAGTTTATCTATGATTCCAGAGTGGGGGATGGTGTCGAAGGCCTTGGCAAGGTCCAGATAGGCTGTGTGGACCTCCTTAGTTATGAAGTAATGAACATTCTAACAGAAACATTACCTGCGTATTTTACTGCAATCTCTAAGCAAAACATATGTATCAATACAGTAAAGTATGACATATTCCTTAAATGCTGACAATTCCATTCATTGAACATATTTCAGTGAACAGCCAGACATGACTCTTACTATATGGTGACAATAACAAGAAAATATATATAAAACTATCTGAGTAAATATACTTTAGAAAAAAAAATCTTTAAAGACAATAGGGACTGTGTGATGAACAGTGACGTAGTCCACACATAGCACTGCGTGCATCAGTTATGTTTTATGTGTTTTCTATAATGATGGTAGCACTAACCTGAATGTCATGGCCTATAGTTGTGGACTAGATACCTTCTCTTTGCCTGTGTATCCATATATGGTGCACAAGCCTGCCATTTGTGGTTCCTTACTACTGCTGCTGGTTGGCTGACCACCAGTATTATCCTCAGTCATGGTAGGGCCTATACTGGCAGCTGTAGTGCCATCATGGGGCAGCTCATCACCAGACCCCTGCATGATCATATTGTGCAGAATGCAACATGTACTAAATATACTACATGCAGTAGCAGGGTCATACTGAAGGAACCCCCTAGTCTCATCCAGGCAACAGAAATGGGCTTTCAGTGTGCCCAATATTCACTCACTGACTACCCATGTCAGAGATAGTGTGGTGTTTTACATTTTTTGGTAGCTCTCTTATAGTTTAGTATAGGGCTCATCAACTAGAAATTGAGTAGATAGCCTGCATCACTTGTGAAAAACAGAAAAGAAAAAAGAGGAATAACACAACAAGAGAAGGGTGGTTTACTACTAAGCAATACATTAGCCAAGATGTAAATAGTTTCATAATCATTGTAAAATTGTACTTACCAACATAGTGACCATGGGCATCCTACTATGAAGGAAAAGGTGGTAGATTAAGCTTGTGTTCCATATAGAAGAATCATGGGCACTGTCAGAAAACTAATTACATGTTGGTAATGCACCCCATGTATCACACTCACTGTTTGCCACTTGATGGAATGGTTTCCCATGCTGTAGCCCTGATGAGCCCATAATGGCAACAGGGATGACATCTATCAGACCAAGCACTTCAGGAAAACATACCATCCTATGTAAAGTAATCATGGTTCTGGCTCAGTCTTGAGGTGACAATGGCGGATAACTACACTGAGCTACATGTGCTAAGAGTATGTTGAGGAACTGCTGAAGTATCCTCAAGAAATAATCCTGAGATATACCCAACATGTCCTCAGTCTGTCTCTGGAAGGTTGCTGTGGAAATACAGAGAGGGCTATACATACCTTAGTAATCACTGGTATAGGAAGCCCACTCACCTCCCACAGTTCCCATCTGTGGTGCATATGTACACAGTAAGGCCCTTGCAACATCCCTGTCCACTCTAAATCTATCAATGATTTCTTAACAAGGTTAAAAAGGGTTATTCTTTCTCTATATCCTTGCCTATTTGGCAGTCAAGTGCCACTGGGCGCACAAGATTTTAGCTCAGCCAAGACAAGTGGCTCACACTAAGAAATAGTCAGGCTGGTAGCAACTGCAACCATCTTCACCAAATGCAAAGTAGATAGAAAAGACCAGATTTCACCTTGTATATTGCCACACGAACAGCATGGAAATGGGTCAAAAATAACTATGAGTCACAAACAGGTGATAAGAGAGCTTATTAGCATAAGAACTTCTAAAGCATTTATCATTCGAATCTCATATCTTCATTTGCATACGTTAAGGCTACTACGAGTAAGAAACAAAATGGCTCAAGTAGGATGCCAAAGCCACAGTAGATTTTAAAATGCTGTTTATTATTATAAAAATAACAACAAAGTTAAGTTCTTTCATTATAAATTAAACAAGACTTCAACAGTACTAAAGAAGTATCCAGACCAGCAAAAGTTTAAATGGTTTTCTTACATTCTGTGATGTCACTAATCAATTAGGCTGAATTGCAATGTAATTAAAACTTAAAAGAACAACCACCTTACAAGACACTCTTAGGACAACAAATAAAATGGAATGTCATTAAAATCAACAAGACATTTAAAAACTCATAAAATTACAATAATAAAACCTTTCTTCAAATCCAGTTAATAAGTTATTTAAAAAAATATTTTCAAAATTATAATTTGGCAGCTCTAATCTTTAGAACACTGCTGATAGAAATCCATTAATTTATTCCAGGGAGGGTTGTCAGCCAACCATCTGAGCTTCCAGTGCAGTTCCCTATATTCTAAAAGTGTCTTCCATGACCCTCCATATGGATTCTTATGTACTTGTTCAAGTACAACAAATCTAAATGAATTATGGCTAGGGAACACCACTGAATGCTTATAAAAGACATTATTCTAATTTTTTATGTTAATGTCACAAAAATGTTCATATTTGTTCTTAGCAAGTGATCTTTCAGTCTTGCCAAAGTAATAAGAATCACAAGCAGAGCACACCCTAATGCAAACTACCCCCTTTGTATTACAATTACTTTCTTCAGGTAAGGTGACCATTTTACCACCGATCATCATTACAACCCCTACAAAATGTGGCTACATTGGTTACCTTGTCCACACTTATTCATGTTGACCTAGTCATCAAAATCAGATCTTGCAAATTGTAATTCGTCCTAGAACCCTCTAAACATTTTTTTTTATTCTGGCCCTTCTTATAAACGAATAGGCAACTAATAGCATATATGAACATTTGTATGACATTAAAATAAAAAATGAGAATAATGCCTTTTATAGGTCTGTCTTCTGCAATGCTTTTTTGCATTTTAAAAGTATCCATTCATTACATCAAAAGAGAGGGGCTGTGAAGAGTCAGTTTATTAGAGTTTCTAGATTATCCTCTGACGACAATGAATGCATTGATGATCAGTTCTGTTTGTTGAAATCCATGTTTCAAGAAAGAGGTTATCCAGAAACAATGGTAGACATTTTTTATACACAGATCTTTAATGAAAGGAACAACAAATATGCCCCCATTATTGTCAAGGGGTTTACAGAGTTTTGATTGCCACACTATGATGGATACTGATAGGAATGGTGTTAATTTTTTGTTAAAACACACTGGTTAATGTAACAACATGATTTTTCACTATTCTTTGGATGTTGCTGATATCAAAAGCATTTTACATAAAATGGGTCTATTTTACAATGGCCTTAGGTCTTACTGTGACATACCCCCATCTTTCATGTTTAAAAACAGACATAACATTAAATCAAATTTATAAAGACTGGCAAGAACAATTTATAATGCTTTTTACAACACTTTCAAATATGGCCAGTGCAATCAATGTTCTTACACTGGCACAGACTCTGGGGGTTGGAAAATTGGCTGGTGTGCAAAAATGGATGAAAAAAGGTAGATATAATTGTTTATCTGAGGGAGTTATTTACCTGGCTAGATGCAGTACATGTCAACATTTTATACTGGAAAAACTAACAATGCTTTGAATAAAAGAATCTACCAGCATATTTACAGCATTGTTAAAAAGGACAACAAAAGTGCCCTAGCCAGGCATGCTATCTCTTGTAGGAATTTCATTAAGTTTAAGTTTTCTATTTTAGAAAAAAGAATTCCTTCTGTTTATGGTGGTGATTGGCAAAACTGATTGTTGCACAAAGAAATACCATGGTAGTTATGGTTGGCTACATCTAATTCACCTGGCCTCTATGAGGCCATATCTATCACTAGTCGACTGAAGTTTAGAGCATCAAAACTGCAATTTTGTTTTATTTTAATACTCCAGTTTGTTTCCACTTTGATTTCATGTTTTTTTATATAGATTTTGTCACTTTTTACAGAAAATAGTGTATTATGCCTTTAAACATTTTGGCAGGCTTTAGCTACATTGTAATTGATCGTCTTTTTAAGTGTGGGTGTTTACAAACTTAATTTACATGTTTTTTATGGTTCTGAAGATGCCTATGTTTTTAAAATAGATGATGCGTTAAACCATTTTTAATAAAGCTTATTCTTCGAGTCACAATACTACCTGGTCATTTGTTTTTGAAAAGTTGGAGTGTGCTAGCTTACAACCTTAACTCACATTGTGAACATGAACTTACACCAGTTGCCACAGGGAAGGCTGGGCAATAGGTGCATTTTCTTCCACTCATTACTGTCCAGAGTGCTCACTGGCACTGTGGACTGGTTTGTCAGACATGCTCATTATGCTGATACCCACAGTTAGACATATAATATATATATGCTATCATGTGTATGCTTAGTCCACCTGCTAGAAATAGTTATTTTTATGTATATTTATTTTTTATTGTTATTTTTTATCTAAACTACAGTGGACCAGCATTACAAAATACTGTTTGCTGGATCAGAACCCTGGCTCACCTGTATCATGGCCATTGACTTACATCTGATGCCACAGATAGTGCTAGGTATTAAGTGCTATCTTTTCATTCAGTATATGCAAAGTTTACCCCACTGTAATGCGATCTCTGAGTTGGTATATTTACTTTATGGGGTGTGTGGGGGTGGAGCCCCCCACATGGGGGGGATGCAGGGGGGCTTGCCCCCCTGCAGAAATGTAGTATAAAGTGTGTTTACTACTTTGGTGTTGTTTTAGTTGGAAGTTATTTACATGTGATTTATAGGTTTTGAAGTTGTGATGCAAAATTTCAATGTTATGAAATTCGATGTTATGAGTTTTAGACGTTATGGGTTTTAGATGTTATGGTCTCAATGTTCTGAGCTTTGATGTTATGAACTTTAGATGTTTTGAAGGGGATCCATGGAAAAGACATCTTTCTTAGGATCAGTTTGTTATTTAAATATATCTTTATCTTATTTTTTCTACTAGTATGCTACATTATTCTGTATATGTTGCATTTCTAAAATCTCCCACCAAAGAGCTATTTAATCATCAGTTCTCTATTAAATATTATAGTATGTGTACATATTTCTTAATTTACTGATACTCTCTTTTATTAATCTTACATAGTAGATATTGAAGTCCTTGTGCATATTCATTAGATGTTTACTCTTATTAATTCTAATATTATAAGCAACCTTGACTACATATAAAAAAATTCCTGTGTATTTAGTTTGAATGCACATGTTTAGTCATTGTGAACTGGTGTTCTGGTCAAAGTTTTACATGCTAACATCAGAATCTGGTTGCAGCATGTGAAAGTGACAATTCACAGAACACAGCAGCTACTAATTTCCTCTATAAGTTTATCATTTTTCTTAGTTCTTTTAAGCTGTTCTAGTCAGTAATAAACATTTAACTTTACTTCCTTAATTTAATATCTACAGTTACTATATATATAGTTAAAGTTAATAACACTGCAGCTTAAGCTGTTAACATGTAAAATGTTAACAAACTATATGCTACAACATTACACACCCCTCTAACTATATATACCAACTCCGAGATTGCACTATGGTGGGGAAAGGGCAAATTTAAAATGTTTCCCTTCACTTACCTTCTGCATCGTGGTACTTCCTATTTGCTGACCAACTATGGTCATTCAATGTATTTTTTTTTTCGAAGTTGCCATTGATTGATAATTGTCCCTTTTACTGTTTTATGTTCATTATTTTGTGGTTCAAGTTATTTAATATTAGGTAGCCGAACATGGACCCCAAGAATACAGAGTATCACTTCTTGAGTGACTTATGTTGAAGTCTCTTCTCTCTTAAACAAACAGTTGAAATTTTCACAGAAAAACTTTTGCTTTTCAATAACTTGATAAAACATCTTCCTCAATCAGATCTCTAATCATTTATTTATGTAATTATTTCTTCTGGGCTGGACCACTGTAGTGTTTGTACATTTGGCTCAGAGCCATTGATCTTGGTCCTTTTCATTGAATGCATATCTTTTTGAACTCAGACTCTGAAACAAATCTTTTCATCTAACCATACAGTATCTTTACTGTTGAATTTGGGTGACTGCCTGTTACAACCAGGTCTGTTTTTGACAGTTACTGTTGCACTTGATCTAGATTCTGATAACCACAAGGTTTTCTTCATCTCATATGTTTCTTCATGCCCACATCAGTTTGTCAGTGAAGAGCAGCTGGTGATTCTAATAAGATGCATTAAGACACATAGAAGACATTCTTTTGTTGCCAGACAAATTATCTGTGGGTGTGTGTGCCATGTGAAAGTCAGTGTGTTCTATATGTCATGTGATGCACGGCAAACTGCTCTAGGAATAGTTTCACTCTGCCATATGCATTGGGTTTTGTGATAGGCTCCAGTTCCTGAAACCCCCAAACTGTGTTATTTGGGTAATAAGGGAATAACTGATGCATATATCAGTTGGTGTAGTATCTGATTGTAAATGTCAGAGTCAACATACTCTTGCAGTACACTTCTTGTTTTCAATACAGCAATAAGAAAACATTTCACTGTATAAGAAAACAGTGATCATGGGGACTCAATGTACAGCATTATGGTCTTGGTGCTTTCAGAGAAACTGTGCAGCACCTGAAGGGAATGGTAATTCTACTGTGCAAAATTGTGTCTGCAAAGTAGGTGATCACTGGGAAGCAATATAAAGCCATAAGAATTTTACCAATCATTCTTCCCTTATGCTTGATAGCGAGAAGAAATAGCCAAACAGAGGAATTAGAAACATGTCATTTTATTTTACAGATTTAGTGCTGGTCTCTAATTAAGAACTACTCTCAGTTCATCCTGATTATTCCTAAGGAGGCTGAACAGTTTTCTGGGAAGTAACAGAGGAATTAGGAACGTTTCATTTTATTTTACAGATTTAGTGCTGGTCTCTAACTAAGAACTACTCTCAGTTCATCCTGAATATTTCTAAAGAGGCTGAACAGTTTTCTGGGAAGTAGCAGAGCCTTCTTTAAGAGGTTGATTGCAAATTTGTTTCATTCAACAGGTGGAGTCTGCAGCACCCAGAAAAAGAGGGACAAACCAGCATCTAGGTAACTATCCAAATCTGCTTTTAAAAAAGGAAAAGGTTTTGGAGATGGACGTTCTGTGGGAAATCAAGCAAGTCCAGAGAATCACACCAGAGCCAACTTTTCCTTGATCCAGTTAAGGTCTCCAACAGATTTACGACTCTGGCAGAGGAAAGCTTATTACTGGACTGCAATGCTTCATATTATGAGCTGTTTCCAGCCACAGACCTCACTGTGGAGGAGATCTCTGAGATAGAGCTATCATGGGCTGAGAAGAGTGGTAGATATTCCCAAAAAATATTTCACATTCACCTCCCGACTTGAGTATACCATCCAGAGGTCTAATTATGGTTCATTATGCTAGACCTAGTTTCTCTACTATCCTATCTTTCAGAGCCATATTTGAGATTCTGGCAATTGAAGTGTGAGTTTATATACATATTACATTCTGTTACTGGTGTTCAAATCTACACATCAGAGCATGCCTGGAGATTGGGATTCGAACTCTAGTATATATACTGTAATTAATGACTTCAAATGTTATTTCAAAATTTCTAGCAACTGTTTCAATAACTAAAGTTTGGATAGATAACTGTCACGCTGAGTTGCTCCATTTCTCCAGGCATGACTGCTCAGCTCCGTTGGTTCAAGACTTGTAGATAATGAGGTATCCTATTGATTATTTAAGAATGTTTGTGTAGTTTATAGCTGTCTTTTAACTGTTTAACTGTTTGCCTTTCTATACATGTTATTCACATTTGAGCCACCTTTCTATTCACATTTGAGCCACCTTTCTAACTACTGTACTTCTACTATATATATATATATATATAGTTGGTGGGTGTATTAGGTCAAATTTTACAAGTTGTCAGACCTTCAGTGCAAATTTTTCAGTTAGAATGTAAAAGGGGCATCTTCATAATTTAAAGTAGCAGCAGCAATTCTTAAACTTATTAGTCTCTATGAAGCAAATATGATTCTTTTTCCAATTAAAAATAGAACAAAATCAAAAAAGCACAAGCAGATTCTTTCATGGTATCACGGAAATGAACCAGACATTAGAGCTGTGCTAACTCCTGTGAGACAGAAGTAGCAATTTTAATAAGTAAACCTTGGGGTGGTATGTAATAAAGGAATGCAAGTATATAGAAGCAAGATGGCTGGTGCTAGCTGTTAATACTGGAAAGGATAAGATGGTTGGGGGAATTTTTATGGATCTAGTGCTGGTAAGAGGTAGACAGTAAGATGTTTTTTATGATATTCTCACACACTGTTTTAATAAGATGTGACTATAATGAGGTTATTGACCCCAAATTAGGCAGACTTCCACTGGAGCATCATAGCCTTCTGAATGTGGTTAGGAAACTTCAGCTGAAGACAGAATGTTGCATGTAGTGGATGTATGGCTCCTTTTTAATCATACACTGCAAGTCAGAATCACCAGTAGGTTAGTTATGTGGTTTTTATGCAGGCAGAAATTGCAACTGATAGGAGAAGTCAGTAAATATCACATTAGTGTATAATCCAGTAGATGTTGGACTACAGTAGTGGTGACTTGATCTGCTATTACTACAGGACAAGGAATTTTTACACAGAATGGGTTTATGGATTCAGGAATTTTGGGAGAGTGTGGATTGGGAGGAACATAAACCAGATATGAACTGGCGATATTTCAAAGTGCAACTTAAACGAAAGATTATAAAAAGGTCAGAGTAAAAAAGAAGGATCAGTTTAAGCAACTCAATACTCTGCATGTACAGATACTAGAGAAAAATACTAAATGGAGTCAGACTGCCTCAGACAAGGGGACCCTTAGTCAGGAAGTTGAAGATCTTTGAAAGTAATATGTTGACACTCTCTAGAAGTAAAGCACAGCTAAATGTGATAGGATGCAACTCTTTTACTGGGCTAAGAGAATAACACACATAGCTTCTAGCAAATATGTGTGCTGAACACCAGAAAGCATCAACCATCCATGTTCTGCACAGTTGCGATGGGAACTTGTTAACAGGCTTTAGTGCAATTAATCATTGATTAGCAGAATGATATGCCCAGGTTGAAGCTAAGCAGTTGCTTAAAACCACTGGATAGACTATTGCCTTCCTATCACAATATGATTTCCCAAGTCTCATGCCACAGCAGCAGGCCCAACTAGCTAAGTCAATTACCAGAGTGGAGACTGAAGCAGCCATTAATAAACTTTCTGTGGGGAAAGCCCTGGGCCTGTAGGGATTTACCACAGATTTTACAAGACATTCAGGTAGGCTCTATAAAACAGGCTACAAAATCTGTATACCACATGTCTTGAGTCAGACCTGTTTCCTTTACAGATGACTTGAGGAAATGTGGTCATGTTCGCCAAACCACAAAAATGATCCCCCTAGATCATAACAATTACAGATCAATTTCCTCTCCTTCAAGTAGATCTTAAAATGTATCCAAATATGTTGGCATTAAGACTTGAAAATGTTATGTCAGAGTTAGTTGGACCAAACCATATTGACTTTATTAAGGGCCACCGAGGTACAGTTGATCTTGTTAGGCTTTGGCTTAACATAAAAAAATTCCAACTTTGTTTGGACCACCCTGACAAAATTAAATTTTTCCATATAATTCATTAACATGTGTAAGTTGTACAAAAATCCTACCACCCATGTTTTTTTCATCCAGCATACTATCTAGGGTAATAGAACTCAAATGTGGAACCTGACAGGACTGTCTATTATCCCAACATCTATTTGTGTTCATTGTCTTAGTCCTACTTAGGCACAGACATGACGATAAGGGCATTTGAATGCTGGAAGCTCTTTATGTCTTCTCAATATTGTTTGTCAATGACTGAGTCCTGTGTCTTAGCAATTCAGTAAAGGATGTCAAAACCATGGTGCTTACCCTGGAGGAACTGTCACAGTTCTCTGGCCTGGTTCTGAATAGCAGCAAATCAGTTATATTTCTGCTTAACACTAGCACCAAACACCTTCTCCAAGGTGTCCCTGATTTACCTATTCCTATTTCTACCTGATATCAATATATGGGAATCTGGATGGACTGAAATCTTGCTAAACTGATGGAGAATAATGCTACCCCTTTTTTATGATGCTGCAGAAGAAACTTATCCACTTAACTCATTACATCCAAGTAACACCTCCAAGTGCATTCTGCAGTTAACGCTTATTGACACCTCTAGGCGTCAAATGTTGCTTGTTCATATTTGCATCAATAATTCCAAAACCATACTATGTACAAGGCTTTAAAAGATTTCTTCTTAAAGCTTACACAGTGGTAAGCTCAACTACATTAATATTTGACCACTGTCTAATGCAGGTAAATAGATATTAACAGTTGTTTTATGATATTTATTTATTTTAATATAATTTTCATATTTTGTAAATATGTCAACAACCAAGCAAAACAGACAGAACTCCTTAGCCTCATATGAAATCTCTCAACTAGATGAATAAGATGCTGTTGACAGTATGTGTGTAAGTTGAGTGATTGCTGAGATATTGTAAATTGTTTACAAAGTTTTACAAATGTGTGTTTACTGTGACTTATAAAATTCAGTTTAAGACCTAGAATCTAAGAAATACTACCACTATAAAAATAGTTTGTGCTGAAGAGTTTGCCATTTATACTTCTTTCACAGCCACTATGATTCCAGAGATATGAACATTTGTTTGAAGTGTGAAGACATAATTTGATTCTGTCAAAAAGCTTGGGCTTCGCCCATTGGAAGTTATAGTGCAGACTTCCTGGGCTCCATTGGAGTGAATGAGTTAAGACATTATAATCTACCCTTTCTGCACAGGCTGCAAGCTATAAAGATGTTCCTACTGCTACGTATTCTACATTTATTGAGGCATATTCCAAATAACACATTCTCAGAAACAATTCCCAAATGTCAAACATTCATGGGCATTTTTTTTTATGGAATGGGAAGAGACCTAGGATTAGCTGGTTTAGCCAATATTGGAACAAGTAGAACAGGGGTTTGGGCTACCAAATTTCTTTGCTTATGGCAAAATGATTATTAACATATTTTCCAACAGAGCTAGGTTACAACCTTCTCTGGTTTGGGTACTTACGGAAATTTTGATAGCCAAGATAGCCCTGTATAGAAAACTGTACATGCCATACTACAAAATATGGAATCCCAGGGGCATGGAAAACTGATATTTAGATAAGGGGGATCCTAAATTGCCAATCCCCCCATGCAGCATCAGAATTGACAGATATGGAATAATAAAGAACTCTTCAATTTATAATAAACTACTATTTTGATCACATTGGATATTGACAGGGATATAATGTATTCATCAGCTGCATTACATTCAGATTGGTCTTATGTTGACCTATGATGAATTGAAAGACTGTTATCCAGAGGTACAAATCAACCTTTGGAAATATCTGCATATCTCTGTGGTAGTCAAACAGATATGATATTGCACAACCGTCCATCCAACACAAAGTACTACTAGGGATAGTTCCATATCTCTCTATATCAAAATGTTCCACCAAATAGAGCAGAGACCTAGGAAATTAGTGACTGCATGTCTTAAAGGGAAGTGGGACGTTGCAATAGGAGATATTGGCTCGGGCATTATAGATAAGCTCACCAGCTTAAATATAAACCCCTATGTCACTAGATGGGTTGCAAACTGGCTCAAGGACAGAACCCACATGGTTAGAATAGCTGGAGCCATGTCAGACTCCAAACCAGTTACAAGTGGCATCCCACAAGGCTCAGTCCTGGGACCTCTTGTTCGGTATATATTTCTCGGAGGTACAGGCCAACATGGAAGGACTGTGGCTGACCAAGTTCGCAGATGACTGCAATTTGGGCGCCATAATAGACTCTACAGCCGACACAAGCATCCTCCAAAAGGGCCTCATAGAAACAGACAACTGGTGCCAGAGCCATGGCCTCAAGCTAAACGCCAAAAAGTGTATAGTCATCCCCTTTGGCAAAAACAAAGTGCCCACAAATTACCACATAGGTGGTAATCCATTAAGTACAGAAGAAGTAATTAGGGACCTGGGGACCCAAGTTGATAGCAATCTCTCATTTGACAACCACGTGGCCAAAGTGGTTAGAAAAACATTTTATATAGCCCACCTAATCATGAAGGGATTCACATCTAGATCAGGGGAGGTCATCGTGCCTCTTTACTCATCCCTCATCAGGCCCATATTTGAGTACAATGCCCCTTTTGGGATGTACCTTACCAGACACCTGCAGCAACTGGAAAGACCCCAAAAGTACATCACCAAGAGGATCAAGGGGCTCAAACAGATGCTGTATGCTGCCCGGTTAAAGAAACTCCAGCTGTACTCAGTGGCATACCGCCTGCTCAGAGGCGATCTGTGCCTGACGTATAAAGCCATGTCCAACCCGGAATTAATGGACATGCTGCACCTCAGAAAATCCAAATCCCATCGAGCTACGCGCTTGAGGGACTTGAACCTCAGCACTGAAATAAATAGGACATGCTGGAGGGACAGATTCATAACCCAGAGGCTCCCTTCACTCTGGAATAAAATCCCAGTCCAGGTTAGGCAGAGTCCCTCATTGACTCTCTTCAAGAGGAATCTTGATGAGTGGATGGGAGATCGTAGGTTTACCCCGGGTATCACTTCTGTGTCACTGTTAGACAGAGGCACAGTATACTAACCTTGAAAAGGAGCATAGCAAAATTAATTTAATATGGGTGGCGAAAGCCATACACACTCTGGCTAGGCTTATAAATGCCCTAGAGCAGATAGCCTAGTATGAACCTATGAACCTATGTCTGCAGTAGGTCTATATCAATTTGTCAAAGGTTCTTCACTTCCATGAGCCTTTCTTCATTGACCCCAAACCCCCGAACATTCAGTTATGTGAATGTTCACATAAAAAAAAATTCACCAGGGAAAGGAAGCACTTGGCCAACACTACACCAGAACACACACTGCAGTATATCAAACCCACCCAAGTGGGGGGTTGCACCCCCCACACCACCTAATGTGGAGGTCTGTGCTCCCCACACACCCCAACTATATAAACCAAGTCAGAGATCACACTACAGTGGAGAAAAGGGCAAATTTGTGCTGTTGGCCATCTGCTTCCTTTCTCTACTTAAACCTTTCATGGATTTTAATGTTCACATAACTGAACATTCTGTGGTTTTGGGTCAATGAAGAAAGGTTTACAAAAGTGAACCTTCAACAAATTGACATAGACTCACCTGGAACAAGTGTATTCTAAGCCTACTGACCCTCACTTACCCAAAATCTTTAAATTCACTCTAGCTAAGATGATTTATATGGGCAAAAAAGACCTATCACAGTGAAGTTTTGGATTCGAAGTATAGTGTCTACCCTATTGGTAGTAATAATTAAGAACTGAAAAGTTATCTCTACTGCCTGGAAAATAAGTTTCAGGTAATATCAGACAAACTTAAGACTTGGAATTGCAAGCATCTTAATATGCAACAATGAACTGAAATGTGGAATATACTCTTTCAGTTAACCCAATGATTGTAATTTGTACTATGAAAGTATTACCACCTGTTAAATGTGATAATTCATTCAGTATTAAACTGAGTAATTCCTTTTATTTAGACTTGAATGATGTCTACTTTCATACATACTGCACTGTATGTATTAATTTCTTCTGAAGTTTTGGCATGGCTTACAGCAGTTCTGTTTTACTTCTGTGTTCACTGGCAGTATAAGCAACTGTGTTAATATGACATCTTGCAAGCTCGTATCTTAGGAAATTGTGGCTTTGTCCATATTTTGCATTATGGCTCACTGAACTTCAACGATTCTGAACAGAAAATAAAGAAGTCAGTGCAGCATTTAAAAAAAAAATATTCAGCTTTGGGATGCTCAGACTGGCCACAAAAGAAGAGGTGATATATGTGGTCCAGGCTGTACTTGTAGACCATTTATAACATCTTGGTGGAATTTAGCATGCATGTCACATTTCAGTGGTATGGAGAATGTCTATATACATTGCACTTTAGGCTTCAGTAGTCTTTTATGTGGTAGAAATAGAAATGGCACTGGGCGCTAAAAATATTCTGGAAGATCATTTAGGTATTGTGTACTTCAAAGTATGAAGTAGCAATCTTAATTTCAGGTCTGCAGGACCAGAAATCTGAAAAGACTATAGTGTGTGTTGTGTACTAGCAGGTTGCAGAAATGATGTGAATGATACAGATGTAACCATATTTGATAAATATGCCTGACGTATGACTGATGTTGTTTGTTTCCTATGAATAATGTATGTAGTTTGCCAGTCTGGGAAAATTTTATTATGCCAACTTTCTGTGAAGTTCCTAGCTTGGTTAGGACTCAGGTATGTTTAAATACCTACTCTGTAATTGCAAGTACTGACGGAAACAAATACTAAACAAAAATAAATAAATAAAAGTGGAAGTTTATTGCATAGAAGTAGTTGCAAGTACTGAACATGTGATAATAGTGAAGACAGGTCTAGCAACTGAAAATTTGCTGCCCCTATTATGTCTCATACAGGTGCATGTAAAAGTCATATTCAAAGGGGAGTTCACCTGAGAATTCTTTATCTGTAGACACAAATACAGTAAAAGTCAATTGTTTTTATCATTTTTGCATGGATCTCCATCATGTGGCATTTTGATAAATATGCATTTCAAAATAATGGCAGTCCTTATTTTCAAGGCCTTACAGCTGCTTGTTCTAGTGATAATATTACAAACTTTTCATTAAAGTGTATGAAATGAAAATGCAACTGCTTTAATTCACAGCACTTATGTGTAATCTGCAGTCAACGCAATTAGCAGTGACTTTCATATTCCCTTCAGATGGCACTGTAGTTAACCATTTGTTAAAAAAATCCCTTGTCATCAGTATTTTTGTTCTGAAGTGATTAGATATGTCCCCTTACAGCACATTTCACATGAAATGTTGCTTTATGCATGAACACAGTAGCTCTGTGATGAATTTCATCTCTAGATCTTTCAGACTAGGAGCTATACACATTTGAAAAATGAGGTTTTGCATTGTAACCATCCATCCTTCTAGTACAAGGACTACTGCGGCTCTGTATTCATATAATCAGGATCATTTATCTGATGAAGTGAAGAGAGGCAGCTCACAAATGCTGCAGGTGCAGATAGTTCATGGTCTCGTAAACAAGCTAGGTCAATAGTATAGTTTTCAGAGAAAATAGTCTTACTTTTTTAATATGTAATTCTATTTTTTTTTTCATGACAGCTAGAAATTCTGAAAAAATGGTGCATTATTAATAACAATAATAATAAAAATGTGAGAAGCACAAAATATTTTTTTTCTGAAAATATAGCACAGAATGATTCTTAAATATTTAGACTTGTGGTTTATGTTCCATATGATTAGTCTCAAAAGCTAAGCAAATAAAAATAATCTGCTGTACTTACTATATGATAATGATTCCGAATAAGACATAGATATATGATATAAAAAATCCCTACATAAACAGACTAGAAGGCAGCTCGATAAGAGACAGACATTCTTCTCAGAGTTGGTGACTTTACTTTCACTATTACTCACAGCAAAATATGTGTTTAATAAATTAAATTAATACATTTTACATATGGCTATTCAATATGTGAATCAGGAGTTAAGTCAAGAATGGGATTTGGATAATGGTTACAAGAACTTGTAGGTACATAAGTGATATTTATAGGAAAATGTTAAGGGAGTGAAGGAACCACTGCCAAATGACAGACACATATTTCAGAAGTGGTGTCTGTGATGAGAACCTACGGTAGCGTTGTCACCTCACAGCAAGAGGTTCTCTCGTTCGATTCTTGGCTGGAGCTCCTTCTGTGTGGAGTCTGCATGTCTTCCCTGTGGTCGAGTGGCGTTCGAAAGACATGCGTGAATGGGCGTGCCTTCATTGAAGGTTGGGGATCGGGCTGGCACCTCAGCACTGTAAAAATCTACTGTCCGTCATTAGCGGGCCGGAGTTCCTCTGTGGAGACCCCTAACCGGGAAAAGCCGAAAAGAAGAAGAAAAGGTGTCTGTGATGAGAACCCAGCATGTTTACATGAAAACATTAACTGCAGTAGCAATGACTAGATAACTGATGCATAGGATACAGATGACTGTGAAGTATTTATAATCACAGCAAATATAATAGCTCAGCATGATCCTTTGTTCCACGATCTTCAGAGTAAAGCTTAAGTGTAACTAAAGGACAATGTGAGTCAGCATTCATTCTGTGATCCTGACAGACTTTCCTGCCCTTTGTATAGTACTGTATAGGAGAAAGGTTAGCTGTCATTTGATTTTTAGTGGTTTGTTTATAGTGTATGATATTTGGCTTTACTGGTTATGCTTTGTAAAGGGAATAATCTGCAGAAGAATATTTAGGATCCGTTGATCTATGATCATTGCTGTAATAAAGCAATTTGATGTGCTGGGTAGTATACCATTTAGCTATACCACCATTGTATTTAACAGCATGAAATGCTTTTTCATTAATGAAAGCTTGTAAAGGGAAGAGTGAGACAGTTTATTAGCAGTCACTAAGTGATTGCTGCTGTGATCACTGTATGGGAGTTAGATGGAATAATGGGGATAGACAGGGGTTGAATCTCATCGTAGCCAACAAATGTAAGGAACCTATTGAATGCTCACAGATGGATGAGGTCTGAATCCAGTTCAACAACTTCCAACCAATATGAATTGTCACCATGGGTATGGTTCCCTGGGTCACATCACCGATGCCAAACAGATTCAAGTATAAAACAGGGCACACAAATATGAGGCACTAAGCAACTTCCTAAGTGAAGTCTGGCAACAGCCCCATGTGGCAAATGTGCAATATTTTTAACGCATGCTTTTATCAAAATGTAAGTTTGTGTGTCATGTGTGTGTGTGTGTGTGTGTGTGTGTGTGGGAGGGGGGGGTTGTGTGTGTGTGCATGTGCATGTTGTAGTGGAGCCATTGCAGGCTGAGAGGACCTGCATTTCTTATTTGCAGTGGACGGTATGAATTTTATACAGTCCTAGCAGCCAACCATCTTGTTTTACTGACAAATTAAAATGTACTGCATGTTTTGACATGCTTGAGTCATCCTTCATTTTTATAGAGTCCACCTTTGATTTCTTATAACCAAGCAATTGACCCTGCTCGACTTGTACGTCCACAGTGGAGTTAGATGAAGGAATAACTACCTTGAAACATATGCATGGCCATTTCATCTGATGCTATAAATGAGGCTTCTCGGGGTCTGGTGGCCTTATTTACTGCATCAGTTCATTTCCACACCCTTCTAGTACAAGTGGTTGCTCCGTATCCACTCATCTATAATCATTTGCATGGTGAATCATGAATGCTTCAAAATGGCAGGGACTAAGCCTGAAAAGAAACATAAGAGAGAGGGCAATATTATTATATGTCAGGCAAACAGGTTTAGGCACATTTTGATAAAGGCATGCATTAAAAATTAATCTTTTGGTAAATGCAGAGATGGAGAAATCAAACTTATGAGTATTTATATTCTTATGCTAAATGGAGACATTTGGTTTTTCACATGTTCTTGGTATTCTAGGCACAGGAGCAGAAAGGCAAAGACCAGAATGTTAACATTATTCACATATTTCTAACAATGGTACCCTTATGTCCCTCTGACATACTATATGTACTTAAAGTGCATTTGTTACTTCACTTCCACAGGCTATCTATTGTGCGATTAAAGTCACAGTTTTACAAATAGAAGACTTTCATGCTGTCTTCTAAGCTTTCTTTTCTACTCTCTTTCATTTGTCCTGAATCCCAGCTTCCTACTGAACCCAGTTATGTTACTCTGGTAAACTGTAGCAGTGGACTTCCACTCTCCTTCTTTGGAAAAATAACTTCACCTTGTTTGGTTTTGGATTATGCCCCTCAGTTGCAATTAGTAACCCTTTTGCCACAGTGTCCTTTGATTTTAATTGTATTCTCTAATTCTGTGCCCAGGAATCGTATAAACAGAATTTGTCCTTAAACTGTCTAGCCTTTCTCAGTATTTCAGTCTTTTCATACATTATTGTTGTTAATCTTGCAAGTTTCTTGAGAAATTTGCTCAACTGTCTTAGGCTCAAAAATGGATTAAGTTGATATTGTAAGACATCCTTTTGCTGTGCTATTGTTTATTCAGTGTTGTGAAACTCAATAAATCATGTTAAAGCAAACGTTAATTATCTGACACATCCCTGACATGTAGTAAAAGGCTGTGTAGTAATTCATGTCCTGCTTGCCATGTCTTGTGATGATATATTTATCAACAATACAGATGAGGTCATTAGCACGTCACTGAGCATGTGTTTTTAAAGGGTATGTTTGTAGCCTTCAGCAAATTTGGTTATCAACACTGGTTCTTGTGTTGTTTTAGCTAATTTGCCTTTAAAAGGGTTTAAATGTATAAACCATCCTTGAGTTATTATAAATCGGAGCCTAGGTGCTTGAGTTATTATAAATCGGAGCCTAGGTGCCTTATACCTCTCTCACTATATCTGAATGAATAAAAAAAAAATCTCTCTCATATTTATGAGTCAAATAAAGTGGGCACAAACTGCCCTACAAGAAGAAAGCAGAATCTAAAAACAAACTTAGATAAACAAGGCATGCCTTATGATGACCTCGCTGGAATAAAATCAATTAAAACACACCATAAACAACAGTGATTTTAATATATTAATATATCCCAGAATATCAAGCTAGTATTTAAAAAAATAATGGAGTTCCAAGGAGGTGTTTTCTGAAGAAGCTGAGGGAACAATGGTAGACAACAATTTAAACTTCAACCAGTGTGTATCTTATCTAGCCATCAATCAATTCTTTCTATCTGTCTAAGTCAAATAAACTTATCCTGCCATCCATCTAACCATGTCCAATATAATGATTGGAATAAATCTTTTTTAGGACATTTGCCTGATCTCTTGAATCCCATTACCCTTTCTATTCACTACCAGACCTCCCATATCTTGACTTATATTTTTTTTATTTCTATAAATATCTGTTGAATGTCTTTTGTCTTTTATTTACTTAACCTATCAAAAAGATATCAGTCATTTGTCCCTTTCCTTATTAGTTTGGATGCTGTCCTTCTTTGTTTTTGGTACTTCTATTTTACCTCCATTTCTGCACATTTTTTTCTTTTCTCATTTGACTCTTTGCCATAAGTTCATAGTGTTATATACTAGGCTAATGATCAACAGGGCCTTTATAAGCCTATCCATGCATTCCAAACCAATTGTGTTTCTATGTGTCATGGGCTTTTATTAGGCGGTAGTATGTTAGTTGGGAAGTTTCTAGATGTTTTATGGGAGTGGGGTCTGTTAGTCTGGGCATTGCTGTCTACCTCTCTCTATCAGGGACATGGGGGCAAGACCTGGGGTGAATTTCTGATTTCCCATCCACTGGTCAAAGTTATGCTTAAATAGGGTGAGGGATGGACTCTTTTTTTACATGCATGGGGACTCTTTTCCATGGCATGAGGATCTTCTGAGACACATATCTGTCTCACCAATGTCTTATCTATGTCACAATCAACATTTAAATCCTTGTATCTAGTGGTTCTAATGATGCTCATTTTGTGGATGGACAAAAGGCCCATCAAAGCTGTATCCAAGGATACCTTGTATGCCAGGCATGGATTGCTTCGTAGGAGCCTGTAGTAGACAGAGCATAGAGATAAGGCTTTAAGATGATTTATATAGGACAATGTGTTTATACCCTGAATTCTCCTCCTAAGGAACCTTTGTAGGTTCTAGCTGTTGCATATGTTTGGTCAAGTACATGGCAAAGGGGGGCATTATAGTCAGTGATGGGTCTGATAAGGGATGA
Source organism: Protopterus annectens (assembly GCF_019279795.1). Taxonomy (NCBI): domain Eukaryota; kingdom Metazoa; phylum Chordata; order Ceratodontiformes; family Protopteridae; genus Protopterus; species Protopterus annectens. Next base: position 781,700,716 of record NC_056732.1, on the reverse strand, counting down.
ATATGCTACTATGACTTCCTTGGACCTGGATGCCATGGCCTTACTTAAAAGATGGGTGATGCAGAATGATTTTCTTGCTATCTTGGCCATATGTTGGTCAAAGGCCAGATTTCTGTCTACCTATTTCTCCAGAACCCTGGCTACTGGGTCAACTCTTAGGCATGTCTTATCAATGGAGTAATTAACCTAGGTGGCCGTTTTCCCAAAAGACATTATAATGCATCTCTTGTCATTGAGCTTTAGTCCATGATTTTGGCATTAGTCATTTTTGTTAGACCCTGTTATAAAAGTTATGATAGTTCCCAATTTGCAGTCATCTGTGAATGTGAATCTGTGAATCGGTCATCCAAAGGCCCTTGACATTAGCCTTTACCTCTGAGAAGTAGATGCCAAATAGGAGCAGTCCGAGTACACAGCCCTAAGGTACCCCACTGGAGATTGTTCTCTTTGTGGAGGTGGTATCACTAAGCCTGACTTTTTAGGTCTTGAATGTGAGCCAGTTGGCAATCTGGTGAGTTATGTAGGGGTTTCTGCCAGTTCAATTAGTTTGACAATTATACCCAAGTGGGGTATTTTACTGAATGCCTTAGCCAGGTCCAGGTAGACAGTACACACCATTCTTCCTCTCATTCATTCTCTTGGTGATCTTATCAAGGAAGTACACTAGGTTTAATAGGCATAAGCTTCCCTTATCAAAGCCAAACTGGGCTGAGTTCAGTGTCTGAAGGTTGCCTATGTCTCTGTCAATCAGTTCTATGAGAATTCATTCCACAAATTTGCATATTAGACTAGTCTGACTAGTAGGTCTGCAGTTTCTGGGGTTGTTTGATGGTCCACCCTTGTGATGTGGGATAACTGTTGTAGTCCTACAATCTCATTGTACAAAGCCTGTTTTCAGGCTATAGTTGAAAAGTGACTCAAATGGTCCTGATAGGTCATATTTCAAACTCATTCAGGGACATCCTGGAATATTGTTGGGGCTCACTGAGACTGTATTTTTGGCTTTAGCCAGTGCTGCCAGACACTGCTCCCTGTTAATAGTTGGGGACTATGATAGTAGGTATTTCATGGAGGAAGGCAGAGGGTATAGGTGTGGTGAAATCTGAGCTACATTTGTCAGCCAGCAAATTCACCATGTCACTCTGCTCAGTGAAGGTGGTATCATTTTCCACCAGTTTGGTATACTGATGTGTGCCACCTTTAAGGTGTCAGACATAACTGTAGAAGGCCTTTTGGTTATCTTTACCTGTGAGGCTATCTTGACTTCGTAATTTGCCTTGTTGGACTTAATTAGTTAATTAGTCTTCCTAGTTTCCCATTTAGTTTAGAGAGCTCCTATCATTAAGGAAGTTTTTCTTCCTGATTTTAGCTAAGATTTTATCCTTTTGTTATATACCCTATTAAGGTTAAGATTCCACCAGTGTAGCTTGTTTTTTTAGTTTGTTTTGGGTTTACTTCTTATGGGTACAGCAGCCTTTATACAGTGATTTACATGGTTGTACAGAGTCTCTATGAGCAATTCTGCATAGATTGTTGTAAACACAGGTTTCGGAGGGGCATTACATTTTGATAAACTATCACTTGCAGTTTGCTTTGAAATAGTTCTTGAGTGTTATAGGGTTTGCTGGGGTTACCAAGTTGATTTTTATTTTGAAGGAGACAGCTTTATGGTCCAATTTCAGCAGTGAGGATGTGACATTGGGGGTGTAGCAGTGTTCTCCCTTATTGGTGAGTATGTATTGGTGCAGTATATTTGAACCTCTGGTGGGTGTGCACAGTATCTGGTCAAGGGTGTTTGTGCTGATAAAGTCAAGAAATTGTTGTGCCTGTGAGTATGAGACAATTATGAAGCAGTATATGTTTCCCAGGCTATAATGGAGTAATTAAGGTCTCCCATGAATAGGATATTTGGTTTAATGGTGAGCATCTCTAGTAGGTCTGGGTATGAGCTATGGGATTCATTATTTTTATCACCTTACTTTTTATCTGGATTTTTGTTTGTAGTCCTGTTCTTTATAATAACATTCCATATTCTCTGCTTAATGTTCTTTCAGAAGTCTTACATACTGCTGCATTTAATACAGAGTTTTCAGCTCTATAGGCAAGTATTATTTATCTGCTGAAGCATTCAAAGTCTCCACAATACAGTCCATCAAATCCCCCTATCTGCATCTGCAGTTTAATTCTGTTGCATGGACACTATTTGGCTGTGGTTCTCTTACTTGTCTCCTCAAAAACCTTCAGATGCTCTTGGCATGACATCTGACATGTTTCATTTTGTTATAGATTCTCTCATATTCTGCTTAGACCCAGCCAAGCTTGTTGTTTTTGTGCCTACTTTTCTCTACTCCTATTTGGCACAGGCAGTTTCTACCTTACTGTCTGACTAAGATATCGTTTTTGGGGCATCAGTATTGTATTCATTTTCTGAACACCTTGTTATTCTTCACTTCTATGTCTGAAGTCTGTATAGTGCCCATCTACGAGCATATCATCTTAGTCACTTAAACTCTGACTGCCTGCATTCCTGTGTTTCCCACTCTCTCATCTCCATCATCAGCATCTCCTTCTACTACACTCTCTCTCTTCCAGGCCTTCATTTCTCCTCACTTCCTAATGTTGTCTTGTACTTTGCATTTTTGTCTTTACCACCTTCTCTTTGTCTTCACATTTCTTCCCACCATTCCTTTGCCATTGCTAGCCATAACATAATATTCCTGATAAGCATTTGATATTTTTACTTTGTGATTCTAAAATACAACTTATCCCTTATATAGAGTTCTCTCTCTTTCCTTTATATCGCTTTCTATTGCTATGACTCCAAATCCTTGGTCATTGAACAATTCCATCACCCACACATTTTGTTCATTGATACTAATGTAAATTCTAGACACCAGTAACATCTCTGATAAACGTTTGACTATATTCTTGCAATACCCCAAAACTCTACAGCAGTCATTTCTTCATCTTCTACAATCTATTTCAGTAAATTATTTTTTTTATGTATGCATAACAGCATAGCAGGTCTATTTTCTTTTTGCTGTTGCTTTCATGACACTTGAAGTGCTTCTTTATGGTAACCACACAACTGTCTCAAATGTTTTTCAGACTTTTACTGACTTTGTCCCATCCAACCACCTTATCTGCCTTGTACTCTAGTCTCCAAATGCTAATGCCACCTCCATTGTATTTCTCTGCTTCAAGGATTGCTACTTGCTAATTTAGGTATTCGCTCCTTTATTGGGTTTCTCTCACAGCATTCTTACTTCTTGTTTTGTTTCTTCTTTGACTTCTGCCCCAAGCTCAAGTTTTCTAGTACATTATTTTTTTTCACTTCTGGCCATTTCTTGTACACTTCATCCCTCATTATTTCTGCTCCTACCTGTGTGGATTTCCCATTTATCATTTCCTCTTTCATTCTACTTTCTTTACACTTGCTCATATCCCTTTTTTGCCCCAGTTATATTGCCTTGGGGATGCCATTCCATTCTGCTAATGCTCCTGTGTTTCACTTACCCCCCATTCATCCACTGGGTGGCATAATCACTTGCGTTAGTTCCCTGACCTTCCTTACTTCTGCCTGTATTATTTTGAGTTTCTTGTTAATTCTTAAGGTCACTTACCCATATCGACACTTCATGTATAGCACATCTCACTGTCCTTTTCCTTTATCTACATATCCCTTTCTCCTAGACACAATTCATGTGCTTCCTTACTTCTATCTCTCCATTCCAAGCCTTTTCCTTGCATCTTCCTGAGCTGCACTAGCTGATGTTTAGGTTATTTAGCCAGATGTATGTCCCTGGGTTTGCTACAATATTCCCATGTCTTACTTTGCACAGTGATTTGGCTTATGCTTTATTAGCTGTGAAGGCAGCACAGTGATGCATTGCATTTTCAAAACAAGTGGTTCTCTAGTTTAAGTTTTAGCTTGACTGCCGTCTGCTCAGAGTCTGTATATGTGTGTGTGTGTGTGTGTGTGTGTGTGTGCATGTGTGTGAGTGTGTGTGCGTGTGTGTGCGTGTGTTTGCGCGCGTGTGTGTGTGTGTGTGTGTGTGTGTGTGTGTGTGTGTGTGTGTGTGTGTGTGTGTGCGTGTGCGTGTGTGTGTGTGTGTGTCTGGTGTTGGAACTGGCTAGTAAACTCTGCTGATGACAGTGGCTGTTTGTGGTGTTGTTACAGGAGTCAGATGTGATGGGATAGCACTGAACGGATAGTAGGTGTGCGGTTCTCTGTCCTTTAGCAGATTTGTACTCAGTGACTCAGAAGAAAAATGCTACTTCAACCAGTCATCTGTCCCTGTCTTGGACGAACATTCCTGTTTTCAGACTTGATCCATCACTGCACACAATGTCTCTATTTTTAGACATATGTCCCTAGTTTCAGGCTTGATTTACCTCTTCACTCACTTTTCTGTTTTTGGACCTGTCTGTAACACAATAAACCACACTACACAACCAACATGCTAGTGGCAACAACAATTTAAAGAAAGAGAACACACATTTTACATCTTCCTTTTTATAAAGTAAAAATAAATGGACTTGTGTGGTAGAATTTTGCAATAAAGTTCACTAAAGTCTACAGATTTTAAACTGCCAAGTGTTTATTACTTATCAGTCATATTTGCAATTCTGTTTTTAAAGTGTTTCTGTGGTAGTATCCCACATTCCTAGTTGAAGTGGGAAGAGTTATGGACTGTTTGCTATTCACATTTATTGCTAATTAGATATCCAGATTGTTGGCTGGTTACTCTTAATTTTGAAGGGCCTTTGCTCTTATTTTCAATGTCTGCAGGTTGAGAATCATGTGCTACTTGCACACTTGGTGGTAGCCAAGAAATCAGCTCTCTGCACTCAAGTCAAGTACCTATGACAGTATAACAAGAAAAACATAAGAGAGCAACAAATGGCATAATGTATGATTCTGTCCTATTGCAACAATGCCTGATATTTAACAGGATAAGAAACTGGTAAGATGCCTTGATCAAACCGTCCATAACCCTTACAGGTGTGGAATATCTTGGCCCAAGATCTCACAAACTCTCTGCCCATGGCTGGTACAGTAGTTATTAAGACTGATCACCAGCTGGTTAGCTTTCCCCTTACTACAGCCTGTTCCATGGTTACTAATGCCACCCTCTATAGAGATTTCAAAAAAGCTGTTTACAATTGTATGAAAAAAAAAATAACAAAATTCTCCCATGCTATCCACAAAATGGATATGTAGTGACCTATTCCAAAGATTGTTATGCTCACTAACATTAATGAATTGATAGGTGTAACCTTCCAGGAACAGATATTGAGACAAATTTAGCAACACCCTCTTGGTGGTCAGTGGATATAAATAAACTTTACAACAGAAAAAGGAAACTTCTTAGATTGCTTTATAAAGCCACAACCTGTCATCACAATGAGAATATAAAACACTTCATGAATAAACTGAAGGGAGCTGTTAAGACCAACAAAGCCAGCCATAATCATAAGCTTGCTTCTGAGACTGAGGATAATTGTAAGTCCTTCTTCAACTATGTTAGAAAACTCTGGTATAATTCACATTTCCATTCAGAACTTATCTATACTGGTGCCTCCTATTCAAACGCTAACGCATAATCACATCTTTAACTGGATTGTAGGGACTACTTAAGGTACATCTAATGCTAGCAACTGCTCTCATACGACAAAAAGAAAAAAACATATCTCCTTTAAATCCCCAAGGGTTATGGTACAACATGTAGCCCCTGTTACTGATAGTAGAAATGATTCATTGAATACACTGGATAGTGTTGTGCTTCCAACCAATGAGTTGCAGGGTTCTTCAATCACACAGAGGCCAGTGACACACCCCGCAAAGATGGAGAAATGCTTCATTGGATAGACTGAATGGCTTTATGCATTCAACTAACGAGGAGCAGAGTTTCATAAGCATACAGAGGTCAGTGGCATGGCCTAAAAAGAAGGAGACAATGCAACAGCAACAACAGAAGGTGTCAACTGAGGTTGAAACTTGCAGCATGAACAAAACTTGAGAGCAACTGCTATAAATCTATACCCAGAAGTAAGAAATGGACTGTTGCAGAAGGTAACATATGTGTTTTTATCTAAGTAATGCTGTTTTATGACTGGACTGTTGAATATAATGAGAACATAACTTCATTTTATTTATTTTGCAAAAACAGGCTTGGCACAAGTCCTGATAAAACTAAAACTATTTGTGAGATGTTTGAACCTAAATCTGCTTTTTGGAAAGTGTGCAGAAAACGCAAACTTTTTTAAAAAGCCTAGTACTTTTATACCACTAAGGTACTCACTGGGAACAGCTTTTGTATAAATATGTACAAAAATAATTTAATGTGAAACATAAATAGTTTACTAACCTGGCCATGAATAAAAGAAGCACTTTAGCTGTAATTATTAAAAATGAAGGCACTGAAATATGAGCTGCTGAGAATGGTGGTGGCATTGTTATACCAACGAGAATTGATTATGTTAAAAAGGATGAAAACTATGCTTGCAAAAAGCATCATAAGTTTATAATATTATTACATGTGAGGACATTTTAAAAATGCATAGATATGCCAGTAGTGTGTTATATTACTTAAATGTAAATGATGAAATAGATGATTTCTTAGACTATTTTTTTATTTGTTCCTGGTTTTAAAATTCCATGGTATTCATTACTTACCTAAGGTGTACAAGGAAGCATGTGACCCACCAGTGAGGCCAAATGTTTAGGAGTGGGATGGGTGACTGAGCTATTCAGTTTATATGCAGAACATCAAATAAAATCCAATATGACTCATATTAAGGGTTGCATCAACGACATAAAATATATTAATTAAAATTATTGAAGGTTCAGAATGAACTCATAATGCAGTCAATTTGTTGCCATTGGATGTTGAATCATTATGTACTTTTATCCCACATCGAGCAGGAATCAATGCTGTAAGTGAAATTTTTGGTATTCATAGCACTTTTAATAATAGGGAAATTGGGGGAAATATGATGTTTTTAGACATTATCCTTAAACACTATGATATTATTTTAATACATATTGTAAACAAACCTTTGGTACAGCCATGGATCAGCAGAATCCCCATGTTATGCTAGTAGTTTTTTTTTTAACAAGTTGAGAGGAAAATATGTCAATACAGCTACATTCTATAAATATATACTAGATTACTGCCCCTTTAATGATGATATTTCTCTTGTGGATAGGAACAGTTAATGAGCTGGAAGACTTTTAAAAATTTGGGGGCAAAACTGCTACTAATCTGAGATTTACAATCCCAAGGACTCAGAAAGAATCCCTGTACTGGTGATAACAGCTGCAGTAAAAAGATATTGTTTACACAGTGCAAAAATATGTGATAGAGACATGTTAACCACAATGAGGAAGGGCCTTATTATCTGTTAATTTACAAGTATCTTAATTGCCCTAAACTACTGGAAGTACAAATCAGCACTTTCCTGCATTCAGTAACATAGTACACATAATATATCACACACCAGCGTCTCACCAGTCAAGGCCCTAAGGCATAACACAAAAACAAACAACTTAGTCATAGATGACTCAATTGTGAGACACACAGATGTCCTTCGTACCAGGCTGGATAAGGAAAAGGTCACGGTCAGCTATCTGTCAGGTGCCAAGATCTGCCACATCACACACACGCACACACACGCACACATGCACACACGCCCACACACACACACACACACACACACACACACACACACACACACACACACGCACACACGCGCACGCACACACACACACACACACACACACACACACACACACACACACACACACACATTCAAGTCTTTCAACAATAGGCATTGTTATGAATCCGTTATAGTCCATGTTGGTGTGAATGACTTGAGATGTACCTCACTGGACTATATGAAGAGAAGCATGACTGAGCTCTCGGATTTTGTGTTTCAGGCAGGTATGTCCCTAGCCTTAAGCAGCATTTTACTTTCACCTAGGATAATACCTCAATACAAACAAAAAAATATTGACTTTAACAATTGGCTTAGTTTCTGGTGTCATTCAAAGGGGATCCAGTATCTGCCAGCCTGGGATGTCATGGTTGACAGACCTCATTGATTTACCAGAGATGGTCTTCATCTGTCACCCCTGGGATTTTGGTTACTGGCTAATGCTCTTGCCATCCCATTAGTGCCTTTTAAGACAACGTCACAAGAACAAAATTCCTGATGTAAAAATACTCTCTAAAAACAACCTCAAGGTTATGTTGCTAAATGCTAGGAGTCTAAACCAGAAACTGCATTCACTGGAAGTAGTCCTTACCTTAGAAGATGCTGACATTTGTGCAGTCACTGAGACCTGATTTAACACTGTGGAGAGCACCCAGCTATAGCAGGTTACATTTCCTTCCACACGTTCAGATCACAAACTGAAGGAGTGAGAACTAAAGGAGGTGATATATCAATATCCATTAAAGATATATGCACCTTTAGATTGGTTAAACAGTACAATTCCCTTGAATTTCTTCATGTGCAATCGACTGTAGCTAAGATCCCTGTTCAGGTCATTGCCAGTTATAGGACCCCCTCCATGAATCAGGACATCCACTCAGACTACTTGGATCTACTTGAGTCAATGAAGATACAGCCAAACACCCTGGTTTTGGGTGACTTTAATTACCCGCCCATAGACTTGGTAAATTATACATGTTCTAACTCACTTGCCCTAAGGTTCCTGGACTTTTTTTATCTCCAATGCCCTGGACCAAATGTTTGACACACACAGAAGGGGCTCAAACATCCTGGACCTGATGCTCACCAACATGGGGGACCATTGTACCACCCCCAATGCATGGCCATCCCTGGTGTGATCTGACCACAAATCAGTCTCACTAAAAGGAACTATAACACAAGACCTCCCCCCCAGCTACAACTAGACTAAAAAACTTCTCCAAGGCCAATTACAACCTCTTATATGATGACATAAATAGCTTCCTAGCCCCTTCCCCCAATGATGGAACAGATACATATGCTGAGTTATACACCAATGCTTTATACAAGCACCTGTACACTTGTATTGACTCTGCTGTACCTGATAGAACCAAAACAAGATCTTCAAGGAAAAACAAGCCTGCCTGGTGGAGAAGTCCCATTAATAGGCTATACAATAGGAGAAAGAAATTGCTGTCTAAGTGTAGGAAGGAACCATATCAAAACTGGAAACACTCCCTCCTCAATTTAAACAAGCAAATAAGACTTCTAGTGAAGTCCTCCAAAGCTAACTATGAATCCAAATTAGCTTCTCTAACTAAGGATAGCCACAAGCCATTCTTTAGTTACATCCCTAACATCAAAGGTAAGATCCAGATTTGCGCTGAACTTATAGTTAATGGTACTACATATATAGAACCTGTGGATTTAGCAAACCTGTTGGCTGACAGGTTCAGTGAAAACTTCACTACCCGGTCCCCGCCACATATACCTCAAAGCATCCCTAACACCTGTCCCCCACCTAGTATCTCCAAGGAGCAGGTCTTAAATGCCCTCTCCAAGACCAAAAATGCAGCCTATATGGGATGAGACAACATCCCAGGCTGTGTTCTACATGGGTTAAAATGGAATTAGCATCACCATTGAGCATGCTTTTGAATCACAGCCTAAGCACTGGCTTTTTCCCAGAGGAATGGAAAACAGCTACCATCATCCCTTTGCACAAAGGGGGTGCATCCATGGACCCCAGGAACTATAGACCCATTAGCCTGACCAGCTTTATCTGCAAGACTATGGAACAAATCATCATGGACCTTATTAACAAAGATATAGGAAGCCTCCAAATGTTTGAACCCACCCAGTTTGGATTTGTCAAGGGGAGATCATGCCTGTTACACTTGGTGAACTTCTTCAAGACAGTCACTAAAGCCCTAGATGAGGGCAGATCTGTGCATATGGCCTACCTAGACTTAGGCAAGGCCTTTGACACAATCCCCCACTCAGGCATCATTAATAAACACACCCAGCTGGGTATCAACCCATATATTTTCAGGTGGCTTGCAAAGTGGCTTATTGATAGAAGTCATGCAGTCAAAATAGGGGACTCCACCTCCAGCAGACCTGTAACCAGTGGTGTTCCACAAGGATCAGCTCTGGGATCCCTACTGTTCAGAATCTACTTCTTTGAGGTACAGGCTAAAACTAAAGGACTGTGGCTGACAAAGTTTGCTGATGACTGCAAACTGGGAGCGATCATCGAAACCTCTAGTGATGTCAACATCCTGCAAGAAGATTCTTACTCAGACTAATGACTGGTGCCAAAGTCATGGTCTTAAACTTAATGGACAAAAATGCATTATCATCCCCTTTGGCAAGGGTGATGTTCCTGTAAACTACCACATCAATGGCAATACCCTAAGCACACAGTCAGTAGTGAGAGATCTGGGCACACAGACTGACAACAGCCTTAACTTCAATCACCATGTCTCCACAGTGGTAATAAGGACATTTTATATTGCTCATCTCATAAGTAAGGGCATTGCCTCTAGAAAAAAGGGGGTTATAACCCCTACATACTCTTCCCTCATCAGGCCAATAATAGAATACAATGCTCCCTTTGGTATGTTCTTTTTCAAACACCTACAGCAACTGGAGAGACCACAAAGGTCCCTTACAAAAAAATTCAGGATCTTCAAGACCTGTCTTATGCTAACAGACTGAAATTAGTGTCATTTTACTCTGTATCATACAGACTGGTCAGAGGTGACCTGTGCCTTGCATATAGAGTAGTCTGTGATCCAGCTTTAATGGAAATACTGCACATTCACAAGTCAAATGGCACATTGGTCATTTGCTCTAAGGACCTTAACCTGGTATGTGACATCAACCAAATTTGCTAGACAGACAGATTTGTCTCACAGAGGTTGCCCCACCTTTGGGACAAGCTTTCTATTCATGTTAAACAAAGCCCCTTGTTTGCCCTGTTTTGGATGATTAGATGGGTAACCAGAAATTCACCCCAAGGGTTCTACCTGTGCCCCTCTTGGACAGGAGCAATAGTTCTGATTTTAGTGTCTGCTTGAACCAGACACCCTTGGGAACACAGGTTGAACTTGGCTAGTCTTGTACGGGCCATGGGGCCATTAGCCTAGTAACCTCCTATGATCCAATGATACTATGAATTAACACTGATGACGCATGCTTCAAAATGGCACAGGCACCCTCTATTCACTCTCTGACACACATACACACATTCAACACACACATATACCACCCCCATACCTCTTACTTGTCCTTGGGTTAGTTGAACATCTCCAATATCTCTTCTTTCTCTTTGGTGCCCATCCACGTAAATCACAGATTCCTGCAGTCAGTCGTATTGCCAGACTTTATAGTTTCCTTCTCTTTAGTACTCATAATGTGTATTGGGATGCTAGACTTGTTGCTTTATTAACTTTTAAAGTGAGCCCAAGCAATAATTTTAAATTTGTCCTGGTATTATTTAGTGTTCCTTCTGGCATTGTCTTGAACCCAACTCCCCCTCACACAAATACATCCCCATCCTTTTCATCTGTCACAGATTTTACAAAGCCATGTTGCTGTTGCCTCTTACTCCTGCCCTGTCCCTCTTAAATCTCTGGCCATTGCAATCAGTGAAAAAAAGCTAAAAATCTGAGTTTTGTACTTCTTTTTAAGAGAAAAAAATACACTGACCTGATGAGTTATAAGGCTTTTACTTGATATGCTAAAGGTGCACAGTTTAAATCTTTTTCTCTTCTTACTATAGTTTTTTTTTTACAGACTTAGGTAATACACAAGTATCCACTGCGTCTAGTGGTGGTGGTATAGAAGACTATCAAACTTTATTTCACTGTTGAAGATAATGTGTTTGAATCATTACTAGTATCTTTACGGCACAATATAAGAAGTTATCCCTTTAAGGCACAAAATACAGGGTATTGCTGGTGTCTTAAGTTTCTCCAACAATGTTGCAAGACTTGCTCATTAATCTAGGGAAATGAACGGGTATGACAGCTCTCATAACCCCATATACACACACATTCACACAATCTTGTGTACATAAATACACACACACACACACACACACACACACACACACACACACACACACACACACACACACACACACACACACACACACACACTCACACCATCAGACACAGATCCCTTCCATTGGATTGCACTCAAGCACACACTCATCCATACATACACACACACACACACACACACACACACACACACACACACACACACACACACACACACACACACACACACACACACACACACACACACACACACACACACACACACACACACACACACATACACACACACACACACACACACACACACACACACACACACACACACACACACACACACACACACCTACTTATTCAATCCCCCCTCACAGACACACACACACACACACACACACACACACACACACACACACACACACACACACACACACACACCATCAGACACAGATCCCTTCCATTGGATTGCACTCAAGCACACACTCATCCATACATACACACACACACACACACACACACACACACACACACACACACACACACACACACACACACACACACACACACACACACACACACACACACACACACACACACACACACACACACACACACACACACACACACCTACTTATTCAATCCCCCCTCACAGACAGACACACACACACACACACACACACACACACACACACACACACACACACACACACACACACACACACACACACACACACACACTACTTGTATGCTAAACTCCCTGGCACTTATCTCTACTATGATGGGTAACATGAGTGGCTGTGAGCAGCCATGTTACTTCAATTGCTTAGCTGCATAAATGCCTTAATGTTGGCAGTTCCAGAGATGGAGCACATGGCTAATTAGCATATGCCTCTCCCATGGAATGCCTCATTAGCATTTATTATGGCCGCAGAGACAGCCCTCTGTGGTGCTGTACATCTTTGTGCTGATGCACTGTGGTAGGGTTGCCTCTGAATCATAAATGGTTACTGCCAGCTGTATACCTCACAGTAGCCTTTCTAAATTGGGCCCAATGAGTTATAGCTATGAAAGAGTCCACTATTTAGTTGCTGAATTGGTGAAAGATATAACAAATGTGAAAGTAGATACTTGCATCTTTAGGAAAGAATTTGATAGGAATGTACATTTAACAAGAGACTGTATGCACCCCAGACATGTATTTACCTGTATTACAAGGTCTCAAATCCAGTTTTGTTCAAAATTAACTATAGATAAAAACAGATGTTTTGGTAATATGAATAATATAAGTACATTTTTCATTTGGAGTTATAAGGATAACAAATTTTTTGACCATTTCAATATGTACAAGGAAATAGGGCTAGTGAAGTCACTTATAGTACATATCCGAAATGGAAAGAAAGACAGAATGTTTTTTCTATAACATAAACTTCAATTGTTTTAGGTATATGCGGTATTATAAGAAGAATTTGTCTATTCTGTGTGCACCACCAGAAGACAATGGAATAATGCATGCTAAAAAACATATTTTCCTTTATATGTAGCCCCAGATTATGGTGGCTTTTATACTATAGAGATGTTGACCAGTTGATGTGACGTGGACAATGAAATGTAGCACTTTGCAATGCTGTAAACAGACAGCCTTGTACATCATGTGACAGGGAAGCCATATAAGACAGTTGATCATTATGACCATAACATTGCATATATTATATTATATACTATGCTGCATGTGAAGATTGCTCATGGTTTTATGTGGGTAAAATAGTTAGGAAACTGTAGGAAAGGATAAGTCAGAACATGTCAGAAATAAAAAGGAGAGTGGATAAAAATGCATTGTATAAACATATAAGTGAGAATGCAAAACAAGTTTTCAGATCTCAAGTTCATAAGTGTAGTACAACAAGAGACATGGAGACATTAAAACAGTCATGGAAAATAAATAGATATGTTGCCAAATAATACTGAATGCAATTACTCTACCAGGGTTAAATGATAACCTTTCTATAAAAAGTGTTCTAAAATTAAGACCACTGATTGGTTGATTAACTGATGGTTTGTTATAAATATTGGTTGCCTTCTGATGACGTTAGTTGTCAAATCAACAAATGATAAAATTCCCTTCAAACATAATTATCATGTCTTAACACATGGCACACTGACAAAAAGCTTAAACTAAATGCTAAGAAATATATATCATAACCTATAATAAACAACAAATTCACACTCTGCTTACCAATGACTCTGTCATTAGGAATCTGGGCACCTAGGTTGATTTCTCTCTCTCTCTATCTCTCTCTCTCTGTCTTCTTTGACCATTGTGTAGCAACTGTAGTCATATAATCCTTCTTGATATGACAATTAGTCTGCAAGAGCATAACTTTCAAAATCAAGGAAGTTATTGTTCAAATGTAGTCTGCCATTAGTTAGTCCCATTATAAAATGTAATTCACCCTTTGGTATGTATCACATTATGCATATGAAAAAAAAAACAGTGGTTCCTATCACAAAGAATCTCAGGCCTCAAAATCTTGGCTATGAGGAAGAGCTGGAGTCACTCTCTCTGTGTGCTTAGTATCATATAGATTATTGATGGGGATACCTGTGCCTTGTTTCCAATGACCTCAGATAATGACTCTCATTATCTGAGACCTCCTTTTTCTTGATGTATCAGACAGTACTACCAACACTAGAACTAGAGGTCTGAATTTACATTAGATAATGAATAAAACTAAGTGGATAGAGAGGTTCATTACCCAAAACCTTCCCTTGCTCTAGTATAGGCTCATCTTGCATGTAAAGCAGTGAGATTCCCTGTCTGCTTTCACACTAGCTTAGAGAATTGGATGGGCATCCTAAATTAAACTATAGTACTTACAGGCCTTACCCTCCTTGAAAAGGTTGGTAGAGCCAGTGAGTAGTCACCAGCAAGGCACACATGTTCCCTGGTCTAGCAACCTTGAACTTGTTATAATTCTTGTGACATGTAGTATTTCCTGCAGTTGCCTGTCTGTAAAACAACTTATATATATATATATATATATATATATATATATATATATATATATATATATATATATATATATATATATATATATATATATATATATATATATATATGCAATTCAACCTGTTTTTCTTAATTCATTAGGCCATATCCCCTACTCAAAAACTTACAGCAAGTAAGATAATACTGAATAAAAGATTAGACACTATATGACTTAGATATACACTTGCTGACTATAATTTTCTGTTAATATATAAACTAGCCTTCGCACCACATTCATAATATTATCAGTGTTCAAGCTAATTTACTTAATTTTCACAATAGCTTCCATAATGGTTACTGTATCTTACTGGAAACAGGCATTGATAGCTGAGATTCTCCAACGCTTTTTGGCTGATCCTTATCTAAGTACTTTACTCTTTCTGTTTATGGTGCTATGGTCAGTCTTATTTTAACCATATTACTATAATAAAACTATCTGTTTAAAAAACAGCAAATAGCAGAGCTTACAACAAATATATTTCTTCACAGATGCATCAGTAGATCTAATTGCACAATTTGCTTAATATTTCAATAACTGGCAATACATTTGGTATACATTCAAGCATGCACACATCAGTCAACTATGGGAATTACAGCTGTCATCCTGTTCAGTAGCAGGACTTTATGTAAAGCATGGGTCTATATTAGAAGAATGAAATAATGAAAGAGCAGACACTCTTTCGTTGACACGTAAAACCTGAAGTCTGAAAACAGTGAAGCTACGGAACAGTGATTTTTTTTCCCAGGGGAAAAAATTGCTGTTCCAAAAAAAAAAATTATAAAGACAAAATAAAGTGGGGGGGCTTCACCCCCCCACACCCCCAATGAGGGGGCTGTGCCCCCCATACCACCCTTACTTAAACATACCAACTCTGAGATCACACCACAGTGGAGAAAACAGCAAAGTCCCAAGAATGGCCCAGCAATTTTTTTTCCCTGGGAAAAAAATTGCTGTTCCATAACTTCACTGTTTTCAGACTTCGGGTTTTACGTGTCAATGAAAGAGCATTCACTCTTTCATCACTTTGCTGTTCTAATATAAACCCGTAAAGCACACATCCTTTTTATGCCTTCTGCAGTAAGCAAAATAGTTCATTGAAGTCTAAATACTCTATGTATCAGCCACAACATACAGTGCCATCAACGTTTCAGACACTCCCCTTGATTCAGTAAGGTTCCATGCAGGAATAGCTTATTCCTGCACGGAAATGACTATTTAAGAGTAGCATGGCAGTGCACCATGCACAGTTATGAAGGAGTGCTGCCTCTGCTCCTAAGTGGACACGGAGCATGGACGAGTGCAGGGGGTGTGTCTGAGAGCAGAGCTCTCACAATATACACGCCCCAGCACTCAAGAATTGCCGTTCAGCAATTACAATGAGCGAGAATGCTCATAGGGGGTTGCATACCTCTCAACTGTACAGATCTTTGCAGAATGTCCACATTTTTCACTCATACTTTTGGCCTGTACCTCATTTCTCCTGGCAAATCACAAGGATGGTCTCAGGATAGAAGTTGTTAAATAATGGCATACATTTGAGTTTCAGACTCCAAATCCTACAAAAAAGTTATATTAAAACAAATCCTGTTACCCTAGCAACTTTCTTAAGTTTATAAGAGCAATATTTAAAATATGTCCCTAGTTGTATCTCATTTTGTCAAACTTTGGCCAGATATTTTGTATGAAGAGGTTGAGAGGTATGGAGGGGTTGCTAGGATGTCTGCCAAATGTGCAGATGCACGCCGAAATCCACAGCAATAAGTGAAACCTGTCCCTCCAGAAAATAACACTAGAATTTTTTTTTTTTTGCAAACAGATTCAATTTAACCGTAGCTGCATGGGTTTGCCCATTGCTTAGCTACACATACTGTAGCTTAAATAGCACAAGAAGATAAATAGCAAGATACAGGGAAATGAAGCAGTACTGCAACAGTGTAGTGGTCAGAGCATTTGCTTTGCGAGCAGTCATTATTCCATTTTCCACGTGAAAGCAATTTATGAACTTTTTTTTGCTGTTTAACCTACTAAATATCATATATTTGTGAACTGGAGTAGTGCATTAAGTGCAGATGTGAGGTGTCATTGTAATAATGTGGTACAATCCGCAAATAAACACAAGTGCCCCATACAGTATACGTACACATGAATCAGGTATACTAAACAAAATTATAATGTGTAATGAACGATAAATCCATGCCATACAGCAAATAGTGTAAAATATGTATGTTGTTCTTCTTTCGGCTTTTCCCGGTTAGGGGTCGCCACAGCAGAACTCTGGTCCACTAATGATTGGCAGTAGATTTTTACGGTGCCGAGATGCCAGCCTGATGCCCAACCTTCAACGAAGGCACGCCCATTCATGCTTGTCTTTCGAATGCCACTCGACCATGGGCAGGACATGCAGACTCCACGCAGAAGGTGCTCCAGCTGAGAATCGAATGGGAGAACCTCTTGCTGTGAGGTGACAACGCTACCGCTGCACCACTGTGGCTTAAGTGTAAGTGTCCAAATCTACCGCTTATTATACATTTAAATGAATGTTTCTTATACATTAGGCTCTTTTGCACTGCATTATATTAGGCAAGGTTTTTCAGATTCTGGAGTTTAGAGATGCTTTTAAAAAAGCTGCTGTTTGTAATGTGCCTTTCCGTACACTTAGTATTATGTGTCCTTGTTTTTCCTTAAGAATACATATGTTGTAATGGTTTTAATTGAATAATTGAGTATTTTACATTTTTTATATAAAATGCTACTTAATTGGTTTGCACTTTGTCTGAAGAAGGAGAGGTATTGTCCGCTCTGAAAGCGCTTATTAAACAGTTAGTTTTTATTTAGATCACTCCGTCTTTTTCTCACTTTTTTGTTTTTAAACAAATCTACCACTTTCCCAAGACCCATGTTTCATTTCTTTCTAAATTAGTATGGGGGTAAGCGGGAGTAAGCACATTTAAGCAGTAGTAAGCGGGTTTAATCCTGTTTGCATGGGGGTAAGCAATGCGCACACAGCCTAAGCAATCTTGAAGCTAACTCTCTGTAAGCATATTTAACCAGAAGTTAGCATTGCTAACCATCACGCAAACCCACGCAAATCCGCTTACAACTGCTTGAAAGTGCCTTAATCTCTTTGTATCCAAAAGCCCCTGTTCTGCCCAGCAACAAAATAAACAGCCCTTGCAGGTCTTGAACACAGGACCCTGTACATTATAGTCACAGCAGTTAACCAGTAAGCCATCACAGCTGTACACAACACTGAGGTATACCCAAACAGATCCTCACTATAGCAAAATCACAATTTACATGTGAAAGGAATCTATAAACAGTTTTATTTTGTATAACCTACTGAACAACACGCATATATATATATATATATATATATATATATATATATATATATATATATTTATATGTGTGTGTGTGTGTGTGTGTGTGTGTGTGTGTGAACTGGAGTTCTGCATTAAGTCCAGATGTGCGGTGTCATTGTAATAAAATGGTGAAATCCCCCAAGAAACACAAGTACCCCATGCAGTATACAAATACATGAATCACGGATACTAAACAAATATATAACATGTAATGAATAATAAATTAATGCCAAACAGCAAATAGTGTGCAAATTTAAAAAAAAGCAACACTAAGCATTGCACACCTCTACTTACGCGGTATAAGCAATGCGTAGCCCAGATAAATCAATTTGCCCATTGGTATGCCCCTTCAAGCAATGCCAACCTTAGGTAAGCAGGTTTGCCCATAGCTTAACATTTTCAAAACTGTCCAATCACAGCAAAGTGCAGGAAATCGGCACTATTTAAACCCCACAGGCAGGAATACATCTTATAACTGGTTGCAGCTTTCTCCTGTAGGCACAATGGCTGGTGTAGGAGAAGGATCGCTCTTCCAAGCACAGTGCTGTGGCATCCAGGAGTCCAAGATCATAGCAGGACTCCTGGTAAAAGACCATAGAGAGAGACTGCTGCAGGGCCAGTACCAGAGTTCCCAATATAAAGCAGAAGCCTGGGCCCATCTCACCCGTGACCTCACCAGTGCCACTAGCATCCCTCGAACTGATGAGCAGTTCAGGCATAATTATGCTGAACTGAAACAGAGGAAGAGGTAGCTCTTGGATCAGTAGATCCAAGAAGATAGGCAGGGTGATGTCCCAGTAGTGTGTAACTACCCATTCTACTACCTGTTTAATAATTGCCAGCTCATGTATATTATTGATAGGTATGGATAAATCTTCCTCTTATGTCTTTGACAGTGGCAGAAGAATGGGCTGTGAATCAGGAAGCCCATGCATGTAGGTTGCAGAGGCTGCGTCACGAGGGAGGATAGTAATAATCTTGCATGTACTGTCATAAGAAATAAATCTAAAAGTAGTAGAAAGTTAATTGCCAGTATAAAACCTGTATTGTGTATGGGATGTGCTGAATAAACCAGACAAAATGGCAGGATGAGTCTCATATAGTTGTATGTAAATAAAAGGGTAACAGCCTGGTAATAAAGATCTAACTCCTGGGCTGCTTGTGTTTACTCTGGTATCATATGGTAATGTATTATTGCATTCTCTTAATAGTACTGTTGTATTAAGCACTATTACCCACACTGTGATATATAAATAAAATCTGTAGGAATGTCTGTATATGACTGTTGTAATCACAATGTCATATTATACAACTGAGAGAGACTTAGACAGAAAACAGTAAAATGACGCACAGCAAAATCCAAATAGCACACTCACCTGAGACATAAACTGTTGTATTTTTAGCACACACAGCCATGGTTCGAATTCTGAGAGTGGTAGTAAGCTGTATGCAGAATCATACCCCTCAACTGTATAGATTATGTCAGAAAGTTCAGATAATTGGCTTACATTTCCTGCCTGCCACCCTGTCCCCCTGGCAAATCAATGGGATGATCCCAGAAGTTTAGGCAGCAAATAATGACATACAACTGATTGTCAGACATCATAACCATCAGAAATATATCTATAAGAACAAACATGTTACTCTAGCATCTCACCAAAATGTTATGAGAGTAAGATGCAAAGTACGTCCCATCTCTACCCCCATGTTGTGAAGCTATGACCAGAGTGTGTGCAGTAACAGAGCGAGACGTATGTGCATAATAATACAGTGGAATCTGGTAATATGTGTGGCAACATTCAGGGTCTGTCAGATAAGAAAACTGTGCCTCGAAATAAAAGATTGAAATCCTGGACTGGTACTGTTTATTCTGGTATTGTATGGCATTGTTAGTGTTGCAGTTTCTCTGAATAATAATGTATTACTCATCACTATCACCAACACTGTGCTACATAATAAAACTGTCTAGGTATCCCTGTATAAGAGTGTTATAATTACAACGTCAGATTGTAAAACCATGGGAGACTTATAGACAGAAATCAGTAAAGAGACACAAGCAATATCTAAATAGCACACTCAAATCTGATGTATACTGTTTTATTTTTAGCAGACACAGCCACGGTTTGAATCCTGGGAGTGGTAGTAAGCTGTCTGCAGAATCATACCCCTCAACTGTACAGATTTGTTCAGAATGTCCAGATAATTGGGCCATATCCATTGCCTGTTACCCTGTCCCCCTGGCAAATCAGTGTGATGATCTCTGACATTTACGCAGCATTTAATGACATATAACTGACTGTCAGACCTGTAAATATTCAGGAAATGTATATGAAAATAAACCAGTCATTGTAGCATCTCACCAAAGGTTTATGAGGGCAATTGTCAAAATATGTCCCTGATTCACCTGCATGTTGCCAAGCCTTGACCAGAGTGTGTGTAATAAGAGATTGAGGGGTATGTGGATAACATCAACCTGGAATCTGGGAATATGTGTAGAAACAGACAGGTAGTGTTAACAAACATACCACCACAGGTATACCAGATAAGAGGTGTATACTGCAGGTAAAACACAGTTCACATAAACAGTTGTCAACAAACATACCACTGTCCAAACTAAGGCCATATGGTAGTGTAATAATACCTGTAAGGTACAGATTACAGCAGTGACTAAGAAAGTATTGAGAACTACAGGGATATACAAGTTGTTAATTGACATCTCCCCCCCCCACCATATCTGCAACAATAATCTAAATACACAACTCAATAGGTATGTGTAAAATTAAATCTACTGTTGGGACATATGTCCTTTTGTTTGATAAATATTGAAATTTGTTTCTGTGCATGTGCCATGTTAAAATTCTCCCACATTGGTGGCATGCTGCCATCAATGTAACCTGCATGCTGTTGTAATGGCCACTGTGCTTCCATAAATGCATGTGTTCTGTTTGCTATGCAACTGTTCCATATCTGATGTTTTGGGTTAATGGGAATATCTATGCATGCTGTTATACCTAATTCTGGAATGTGTTGACTATTTCTTACCCACATATGTTTTAAAATTGAAATACCATAGCACATTTGGGAAGGCCGATCTCAGTGGACCCACATCTCCTACCTCATTTGAGACCCACCTTGGGACCTCTTCATCCACTGGTCCTGCACCACCTTCGGGTGGAACTGCCTCAGGTGATGGGGCTCACCCCCCCGGGAGTAGGTGCGGACAGGAAACTGTCACCTGTCATAAGGTCCGGGGTCTGGTACATAGCGAGCTTCGCAGGGAGTTTGGAGTTTAGCTACGCCAGCTTGAGGGCCGCGTGGTACATCTAGAGGGTCAGCCTGCCTATCCTACCCAGCCTCTAGCACAGCCACTTTTGGGGCCATGAAGGTGCAGTGGTGACGGCCCATGGGTGGGGACCTCAGTCCCACTGTTTCCATTTGGGGGCTCATGGGCTTCCGACTTCCAAACACCCCTCCACATCCAAGATGTTTATCCCCCACATGTGGTCATATATCACCCCTGTATGCTGTCTTTTTTGTCTTGTCTGTCATCCTACCCAACCTACCTCCCCAAATATACCTACTATCCTTCCCCAACATCCCACTCTCACCTTAAAAAAAAAGGGCAATCTGTTCCCAAAAAAAAAATCTAGCCCCATAAATAGCTGTCCATTTCACACACGTGTCCACTGGACACATGTAATCTGGTCTAATTGGTGTCACAACATATTATTGTTGTCCTCATCCCTCTCTCAGGGGTTTGAGTGTCCAAATATACCTCCAAACCAGTGTATATGCACAGCTGTTGCTGTAGAAGAAATGGGCAGCTATGGATCTTCCCTACACCTGTCCTGCACATCCCTAGCTATTTTCCCTACTGTCTTTCCCTCTTTGTGCCCCTTTTTCACCACTTTCCTATCACCTCTTTTTCTTTTAAAGAAATTAGCCCAGGGATAAGTGGGAGTAAGCACATTTAAGCAGCAGTAAGTGGGTTTAATCCTGTTTGTGCAGGGGTAAGCAATGTGCACACAGCATAAGCAACTCTGAAGCTAACTCTCTGTAACCATATTTAACTGGAAGCTGGCATTGCTTACCATCGTGCAAACCCACGCAAACCCACTTACAACTGCTTAAAAGTGCCTTAATCACTCTCTGTCCAACAACCCTTGTTCTGCCCAGCAACAAAATAAAAAGCCTTTACAAGTCTCAAACCCAGGACCCAGCACACCATAGCCAAAGTGATTTACCACTAACCCATGTCACACATAAATAACTCTGATGTTTTCTCAAACATATTATCCAGCACAGTCATTCAACAGTAGAGGAAATGTATATATATATATATATATATATATATATATATATATATATATATATATATATGTGTGTGTGTGTGTATACATAGATAGATAGATATATAAGAAAACACAACAAATACATATATGACCAAAGGCACTGTTAATGGGGTTGAGGGCACCCAATTTAAGTACCTCTTGTAATTATTGATATCATCCCCTCCTCCACAGCCAAACAGATCTGCCTTGCAACACAATACCGACATTTGCAAGTCTCATACCCAGGACCTTACACAACATAGCCACAAGAAGTTAACAGTAATCCATCCCACCTGTACTATGTCAGGATGGTATCAAGAAGATATCATGCGGAACAGTCTGTCTACCATAGGGAAGCAGTAAACATTCCAATGATACATATAAACACACACATATATATGCAGATACATATATATATATATATATATATATATATATATATATATATATATATACACACACATTTATATAGATATACACATATACACACATATACATATATTACTGCATATAGATATGTATAGGAAGATACATATTTAGAAGGTACACAGCATATTGAACAGCCAGTATTCCTACATTTGCCACCTTTTAAAATGGACAGTGTTTGATTCTCCCATACAAAAGACAATTATTGCATGAAACAGATACCCAGAGAGAGGTCAAGGGCTATGACACCACACACAGGTTTTCATACATAAGAAATGTTTATTTGTGTACTAGTTCAGTTGTATATGCCATGTCATATAGCTGTTAGGTATTTGAAATACATACCAGCTGAGTAATGCAACTCTCAAGCAAAACATTTTATACAGTAATCTGAAAGCATAACATATGTTGCTGTCCAGGCCAAGGCCTTCAAGTAGTACAATGGTAAAGAAACACTGGTCCAGAAGATAAGATTCAATCAACAGTTAAGTAATGCAGATGTAGTTCAGCAGCCTCCAATTATACTCTGTACTCAACCACTAGGGGGGAAAGAATTAAGTTGTCACAATGAAGATGTATCTGTTACATAACAATGCTTAACTTAAAACATCACTATCTCACTGACAAACAGAACTGTCTGTAAGACAGTAAGCACTAGCCCACCAATGTTCCCAAGGTGCAATGTATGAAAATGTACAGCCATATAACTTAAGGTGTCTTACTACTGATATCCCTCACATGTTGTAACATCCGAGGTTATATATGGTGCATACCTCTCCCTCATAGAATGACTTACAGGGGCATATAACAGTGTTAGATACACTAACCTCTGGACTATACAAGGACACACACATTTTGTCCAGCTGTAACCCACATATATATGGACCCTACCCCACAATATGTGTGGGGATCACAATATCACTGGAATGATGGCAGAAATGGCAGCATGACATAATCATAGGCCACTACTTAACAACCTATTAGTGCATGATATATGGACAAAGCCTGGTATATAAATGGAGGACAGAGGCTGGAACACAGGGTCATATTTGCAATATTGTTGTTATACACTGAGAAAGTTGCTGGTGTTACAGGATTGTTTGCAACATACCCTTATTTATGAATATGAAGTCAGAAACACACATGGATGTAGCCATGTACTGACAGCACTCAACAGACAGAATGCCAGTTATATATCTGAGACAAGACCTGTGTGTTGGGCAGACAAAACATAACAGCCAATCCTCTAACCATCATGTGGATAGCCCCACAGTTGAGAGCTATGCAGACAGACTGCATTCCATGCTAAACAAGTATGTACACACAAACCCTGTAACACTAGTGGTATACAATGCATATAACAACAATACTCACACTGTCTGTAGGTCTGGAACCTTATACAAATATGTAGTTGGCCTATGTCTGCAAGTCCTCTTGTAAGTGGTATTGCTACCTGCTGTCTGTAACACTGCTGCCCACACACACAGGAAGGATGTCCTCCATACAGGAAAGTTAAAGAGACCACGCCACATGATTTAATAATTTATAGTAGTGGGTTGTCATGACAGTGGTAAATGGAAGTACTACACAGCAGGCTGCATGCAGGTAACAAGTGGTGGACACTGATTGGTGCAGAGGCTATCACTTGATCATGTGCATGCTCTACAAAATCCATGCTGCAATCTATTCAAGGCAGCTCAATCCATGTAGTGGAGAGAGACAGAGAGAGAGAAAAAAAATAATAAAAACAAACAAACAAACCATCAAGTAAATAAGTTGTTCAACAACTGAACCTATAGACATCTCAAGTTAGCCAAGGGGACACAGCAAACTGTATCCAGAAGTGACAACAATCCCACAACAGGTATGTGAAGCATATATGCATGTAATTGAATGCCGTACTTGGTCTATAATAATGGGATAGATGGTATGGAATGATTTATATGTGCCATCAGGAGTTGTTGTTGTAATGATGCCCTGCTGAGCAACTGCTATGGACAATAGTGTCTGTCCCTGTGGGCAGTGGGCCATACCCGTCAACTGTGCAGATCAGCACTGAATGACAAGATGTAAACCATCATAGTGTGTGTTGTGTACTGCAAGACATGTATATTAGTGTGGCCAATAGCTGGTGGTGGAAGTAATTCCGTTATAATGGACACATTTAGAGCCCACCACTTGCAGGACAGTCATGTTAACATATAATGTAACATGCACAAATGCCATAGGTGTGTAATAGGCTTACCTGCAATCTGTCCCTATATATACCCCCCTAATTTTAGGCTGTGTCCACATGTGACACCTGTCATAGGTTCATAGGTTGGTACTAGGCTATCAGCCCTAGGGCCTATACAAGCCTAGCCATAACAATTCCCTGGCTATTTCTTCCCACATTATTTACTTTCCTGGACCCCTGTATAGCAGGGCGACTGACGTGATCCCTGGGGTGAATTTCCTTTCTCCCATCCAATCGTCAAGGTTCCTCTTGAAGAGGTCCAAAGAGGCACTCTGCTTGACATGTATGGGCAATCTATTCCAGAGTCTGGGGAGTCTCTGGGTCAGGAACCTATCCCTCCAACATGTTTTGTTTATTGTGATGACAAGGTTTAGATCCCTGGAGCGTGTAGCTTTGAGGGATTGGGATTTCTTTAAGTGTAGCATGTCCAACAGCTCTGGGTTTGACATGGCCTTGTATGTTAAGCAGAGATCGCCTCTGAGTAGACGATATGTGACAGAGTATAGCTGGAGTTTTTAAGGCGGTCAGCATAGGGCATCTGCTTTAGGCCTGTGATTCTTTTAGTGAGGTATTTCTGAGGCCTTTCCAGTTGTTGCAGATGTCTTGAGAGGTACATACCAAATGGGGCGTTGTATTCTATAATGGGTCTAATGAGGGATGAGTACAGTGGGACAATGACCTCCTTTTTTTCTGGATGAAAAGCCCTTCGTGATGAGGTGTGCCACATAGAAGGATTTCCTGACTGTTGTGGCGATGTGGTTATCAAAGGTGAGACCACTGTCCACCTGTGTCCCTAAGTCTCTTATCACACTTTCTGTGTTTAGTGTACTGCCACCTATATGGTAATTCATGGATACATGTTTTTTCCCAAAGGAGATAACAATACATTTCTTGGCATTGAGCTTGAGCCCATGGCTCTGGCAACAAGCATCTGTTTCTGTAAGGCCCTTTTGTAGAGTATCCACATCATTTGGAGATTCAATAATGGCTCCCAGTTTGCAGTCATCTGCAAACTTTGTTAGCCAGAGTCCCTTAGTGTTGACCTGTACTTCAGAGAAGTAGATGCCAAACAAGAGCGGCCCTAGGACTGAACCCTGAGGTACTCCACTTGTCACTTGTCTGGAGCTGGATTTGGAGTCGGCTACTTTTACAGTGTGGGTTCTATCAGTAAGCCATTTGGCAACCCATTGGGTGACATAGGGATTAATGCCCAACTTAGGAAGTTTATCTATGATTCCAGAGTGGGGGATGGTGTCAAAGACCTTGGCAAGGTCTAGATAGGCTGTGTGGACCACCTTACCCTTGTCCATGGCTCTGGAGACTGATTCAAAGAAGTTAATCAGGTTCAGGAGGCAAGATCGGCCCTTCACAAACCCAAACTGGGTGGGGTCCAGTGTTTGAAGGTTGCCAATGTCTTTGTTTATAAGTTCCATGATAATACGCTCCATGGCCTTGCAGATAAGGCTTGTCAGACTGATGGGACGGTAGTTTCCGGGATCCAAGGTGGATCCCCCCTTGTGGATTGGGATAACTGTAGCTCTGCACCACTCAGTGGGCACGAAAACTGAGGTGAGGCTATGATTAAACATGACACTTAGTTGAGGTGCCAGTTCATATTGTAGTTCATGTAGTACACAGCCCGGGATGTCATCTGGTCCCATGGATGCTGTATTCTTGGCTTTAGAGAGTGCGTTTTGTACCTGTGTGGCCGTTATTACTGGAATTTGGCAATCTTCCGGTATTGAGATGGGCCATTTAGGGGGTGAGAGTGGGGTGAAGTTGGCACTGAATCGATCTGCCAGGATATTGGCAATATCCTTCAGATCAGTATATTTAATGCCATTCTGTTTTAGCTCAGAGCAGATCTGAGCATTGCCATTTAGATTCTTGACATAATTATAGAATGCTTTGTGGTTGTCTTTGGAATCTTTGGCAATTTTATTTTCGTAACTAGCTTTGGAGGATTTTATGAGGCATCTCAGTTTCTTACTGAGGCTAGTAAGGGAGTTTTTTGCATCCTGGGATTTTCCTCTTTTCTGCAAAAGTTTCTTCCTTTTGTTGTAAGTTTGTTTATGGCAGGGGACCACCAGATTGGCTTCCTTTTTTGGATGAGAGCATTTTGGTTCTATTTGGGATGGCACGATTCATGCATGAGTGGATGTGCTCGTACAGTGCCATAGTGTAGGATTCAGCAGTTGAACTTTCAGTTCCGTCTGCATGAGTGTAACGAAGTTTGTCACTTCTGACTTGAGTAGCATGAAGTTGGCTTTGGAGAAGTTTTTATGGTGGTTTCTTTACTGGGGGTGGGGTGGGATGTGGATGTTAAGGGTGATTAGCTTATGGTCAGACCTGACTAACGAGGGGGTGACCATAGGTATGGAGCATTGATTTCCCATGTTGGTAATGACCAGGTCTAGGATATTGGAGCCCCTGGTGGGACTATGGATTAGTTGATCCAGGGCGTTGGAATTTATGAATTCCAAGAACCGCATAAAGGTGTTGGGACATGAGTAGTTTTCCCAGTTAATGGCAGGGTAGTTAAAATCACCCAGTATTAGGGTGTTTGGTTCTATCTTAATATTTTCCAGTATGTTTAGAAAGGTGTAGTGAGAATCTTGGGGTATGGTGGGCGATCTGCAGCAAGCTACAATTTGGATTGCAGTCTTACCTAGTGTTAGTTGCACTTGGAGAATTTCAGACACATTGTGTTGGCCAACTAGCCTGGTGGTGTGAATATCCTTGGTGAATATTGACACTCCTCCACCTTTAGTGTTTCGGTCCTGGTTTGGTGGCCGAAAAGTGTGGTAAGAGTTGTAGCCTGGTATTGCAGGGGTGCTCTCTGGAGCCTTTTACCAGGTCTCAGTTACTGCACAGATATCGATGTTCTCCATTTTTAGGAGTGCCTCGAGAGAGTGCATTTTGAGGTTTAGACTTCTAGCATTGAGTATCATTACCTTCAGATTTTGCATGCTTGTACCTGTTATGGTGGTAGTTTTGTCCTTTGAAGTTTGCCTAAAAAAGGCACTATAGGGGTGGCAAGAGCCTTAGCCAGTAACCTGAATCCTAGGGGCGACAGGTGCAGACCATCTCTGGCAAAGCATCGTGGTCTGTCAATCATGTCATCCCAGGCAGACAGATACTGGATCCCCTTTGAATGACACCATAAGCTTAGCCAATTGTTGAAGTCAATCATTTTATCCTTATATTGTGGTATCATTCTGGGCGAAGGCAGGATGCTACTCAGGGCTAGAGTCATACCTGCCTGGGCCACATGATCCGAGAGCTCTTCCATGTCTCTTTTCATGTAGTCCAGGAGGTACGTCTCAAGTCATTCACTCCAACATGGACAATGACAGAGTCATATTTGTACTTGTTGTGGAGTGACTTGAGTGCATGCGTTATGTGGCGGATCCTGGCACACGACAGGCAGCTGACTGTAATTTTCTCCTTATTCAACCTGGTGAGAGGGACATCAGTGTGCCGGACTATAGAGTCACCTATGACTAAAGTGTTAGGTACATTGTCTTGCCTTAGGGGCTGTTGCTGGGTGGCACACTGGGGTTGTGAACTATGTGACACATTGGTTGTGATTGGTGTTTGTTTGCATTTCAGCTTCAGAGGTCTTTGTTGCTTGGGCAGGTTACAGTTAAGGGCCTCTGCATATGTGGATTTAGTGTTGCTATATGTGGGTGTTGGTGGTGCGGGTTTAGAAGGGCTATGTGTTGCTTGAGGTGTAGTGTGGGTGTTAACCTTCTCCTCTTGACTGTTTAGCACAATCTTGGGTGGAGAGCTTTGCTTCCATTTTGGCTATGTAAGTGCATCTCTCACAGGTTGTAGTGTTGGGTGGTAGGAGGAGAGGGTTGTCTGTGTACATGAGGCAATTGCTGCATTGCCCCAGTATGCCCAGATTCACCAGGTGGACAGGAGAAATCACCGGAAGCTGACCCTTGGACATGCCTGGTTTGGGGCTTTTTTTTTTTTTTTTTGTAAAGTATAGGAGCTGTCTGTGTTGGAACAAGGCAGAACAATGCAGCTGTGCAGGAAGGAGAGTTAGAGAGTGTGGACCTGATGTTTGAATGCACCCTATAAATATATATATATATATATATATATATATATATATATATATATATATATGTTTATATAATATATATATAGATATATATATATATATATATATATATATATTTATGCATGTATGTCTACAGATATACACACACACACACACACACACACACACACACACACACATATATATATATATATATATATATATATATATATATATATATATATATATATATATATATATATATACGTGTATGTCTACATATATACAAACACACACACACACACATATTTATATAAATACATGTCCCCTACTGTTGAATGACAATGCAGCACGATATATGTGAGAGAACATCACACATATCAATACACACATATATTTACAGCAGTAAGTGGGTGCAAAATGGACAGTATGAACTCCATGCTGGGAACCCTTGTTTGTGAAGGTGGGATTGGTATTTTGGGGAAGGATAGTAGGTATATTTTGGGAGGTAGGTTGGGTTGGAAGACAGACAAGAGAGCACACAGGGGCAGTATATGACATATGTGGTGGGTAAACACCTTGGATCGGGAGTGTTGTCTGGAATGTGGAAGCCCATGAGCTCCCATATAGAAACAATGGGACCAAGGTTCCCATACATGGGCAGTCACAACATCATTTTCATGGCCCTGAATGTGTTGGGCTGGGGCTGAGCAGGAGGAACATGCGGACCCTATGATTGTGTCCTGATGGCCTCAAGGTGCTGTAACACATCCCCCAAGTCTCTGTGGAGCTCCCTATGCACCAGACCCTGGACCTGACTTCGGGTGACAGGATCCTATCTGTGTGTGCTCCCGGGGTGGGCACCATCCCCTGATGTGGTTCCGTCTCTAGGTAGTGCAGGACCATAGATGATGAGGTCCCAGGGTGGGTCCCAGATGTGATGTGGCCTGGCAACATGGCCAGATGAGGTGGGAGAGGTGGCTCTGCTGGCAGCTGTCTTCCCAAACATGCTATTGTGTCAGTATTATAGAACATATGTGGGTAGTAATAATCCACACATTCCAGGATTATGTCTAACAACATGCATAGATATCCCCATTAACACAAAACAACAGATGTGCAGCAGTCACATAGCAAACAGAACACATGCATATATGGAACCATAGTGGGCCTTACAGTGGCATGCAGGTGACATTGTTCGTAACAGGCCACCAATGATAGTGTTTCAGCGTGGAACATGACTACAAACATATTGCACAAATTGTTGCACAATTTGATATATGTCCCAACGGTACGTCTTCTGTAGACATACCCGTTGAATTGTGTGATCAGATTGTTGTTGCAGATATGGTGGGGGGGAGATAGGGATGTGTATTAACAACTATGATAACCTTGCAGTATGAGGTCTTCAGACCTGTTTCTCTCTTTATGTCTTTCAGGCAAAATGTCCAGGGAGAGACTTCCGATGTACACAGTGGAGGAGAATGTTGTCATCATCACATACCTGGTGCAGCACTGCCACACCCTGTTCAGGCATACAGCCCATGATCTGCAGGAGAGGACCACCCTGTGAAATGATCTTGTCCACAGGGTAAAAGATGTCAGCCTGCATAACCGCAGTTATGAGCAGGTCTGACATCGATGCACTGATCTACTCCGCCATGCCCATTGGTGTACTGCTGTGGTTAGGGGGGAACCAGCTTGCAACAGGGGGTCATGCTATCCACACCCCCCTGACACATGTTGAGGAGATCCTCACCAGCCTCGGGGCACCTGCTCGCCTGCAAACACAAGACCCTGTGGAGACCATAGTGGAGGTGGGTGCTACCTGCACAATGGCTGAGGAGCATGTGGGTAAAGCCACAGGGCACATCAGTAGACCATTGTTGCCTATCCATCTGCATCTGTAGAGTTTAGTCATGCATATGTGAGATGAAGTATATATATAGTCTGTTGCTGCCTTGTAGTAATAAACAGATGTGCATAATCTGTAGTATTGTGCGTTTGTACTGCTGATGTACTGTAATGCTGCACCCACCCTGTACCAATGCCAGAGGTGTAGCTACTGACATCACATCTCTCACACAATTATGTAGGTCCCTCTGGTATAACTCTTGGGCAGCAGCCTGTAACTGGTGAGTATGGTGTTTGTTTAGGTTTGCCAATACACCGGTCATGTTAAGGCTATGGTATATTCCATGCACACATTTAACACACCTACCCATAATGCATGCTGTACATGTTCACGTATTGTTGTTGTTAACTACACTGCATCACAGTGGTTACCATGGTAGCATATCTGAAGGGCATGTAAGAGTCCTGCAATATAACTAACAACCTGTCATTGCAAGATGTGTGCACAGAGATGAACATAATGGTGGGACAAATGCCCTACAGTAGGGACATGTTTGAAATATCACTCTTATACAGTGCTACAACAGTATATATACCACTATTACAATGGCAACTGTTTCATATCTACACTATGGCATATTCCAATACTGCATTCCACAACCCTTACAACCTGCAATGTGGTCCTAACATGAGCAATGAATGTGTAATATGGAATCCTATGTTAGGATAGCAAATATGGGGAATACAAACCTTCACAAACACTGGAAGCATGTGTGCATACACTCCAGATAACATATTGTGGAAGCAGCTTTTGAGGTACTGACAGCATGCATTCTTCATGAGTATGGACCTTCCAGCAAGTACAGGTCCTCAATGTCACACCAAAAATGGTCTGCTGTCCAAGATATTTGGCCATCAAATGTGCCCACTTACCTGCAACAGAGGCAGCCATGGCTTGCACACATCTTACAAGCCATGGAATGTATCCCATACCCAACAGGTAACACCTAGGAGTTGGACATGTAGCCTTGCCTGACCATTGCATATACCATGACAAACAGTGCAGACAGTCATGTATGTGATGAGGATGTATGAGACAGGATTAATGTAGAAAATAAACAGAAGGCCATCCAAGACAGATGACAACACATGTCACAAACTGGTCATGCAGGCTGCCTAGTAACATGCCACAACACCGAGGGAGTTGCAGGAATGTCTAGCAAGTACTGGCTGTGCAGTACCTGTGTTAGCAATTGCCGGGACTCTGCATACGTGTGGCCCATGGATTAGGGTAATTAGATGGGGCAGTTGTACCACAGGAAACATCAGCCAGGCCTCTCTAAAGGTAGCATATGCATAACAGCAAAAGTCCCCCAAAGGCATGCGTTGCAATGTGTACTGGTGTACCAAGACCACGTTGGAAACCTATAGACAGTGTCAATTAAGATGCATGTTCTGCATAACAAACACCTCATCCCACCTCAGGCCCACCATTCCCGTCTGTACTTTGCTGGTGCCAGTGTACACCTGTATGTTTGCCATTCATTAGCTGGGACTAGGCTGGTACACATGATGTTCAGTGTTTGGGACACTGCAAAATGACACACATGTGTAGGCCATAGTTGTCAAGCATCTGCAAAAAGGCTGAGGAGGGGGTGTCATCCTGAAACACAACAATGTACTGAAGCAGAGATCCAAAGCTAGCTAAGAATGGCTGTATCTGCACACAGTCAAGGACATGAATTGTGGCAGACATAACCCTGGCTCCACAGCAATAGTGACGGCACTGTATGACCTCCAAGGGCTGTGCACTGACCTTGCAATCATGCAGAATTGTGGGATATTTTTAGGGCAGAGTGACCAAATACTGGCAAATGCAGATGGCCCATGCTAGTATACCCCTTCCAGCAATAGTGACTGCTGTAGTACACATAACAGTAGGTGCAACAAACCATCATGATAAGGCTGTGCACACATATGCACCCACAAGTTGTATGCATCTCAATCAGCATCTGCACAACTAACACATTTGTTTGATACTGCATTTGATTGCACAGGTCATATGTTACATATCAGGTTCATGTAATGTTAACATATGCAGTAATGTGGCCCCATGGCATATCAGGGAAGAGGGCGCCATAACAATAAGGGTGTGTACACTCCCCATAGCCATGGTAAGGTTTGAAGGTTGTCAGTGTAATTGTATTTTATTGGCCATGCATGCACGGCTGATAATGAGATCTGTAAATCAGACAACAGGCATTCACAAATTACATCTGTCCACATATCATCCCAGGTATGTGTCAGACAAACACACAGGGGTTGTGAGTAGCATAGCAAACATAACTGACACACATATATACATTCAGCAATGGTGTGTACACCTGAGATGTTTGGTGCACAGTACATGCTAGGGTGCCAAACAGGTGCACAGCAATCTTCTGTATTTGGGTGCAGTGTGTTCTAGGGGAAGGGCCATCACCTACTAACACAACCCATGCATCACAGAGATGTATAATGTTGCTAGCAGGGATTGACTATAGCTTCACTGCATGCTGTTGAGTGCCATATGTCATGCATGTTGACAGATGGGTAATGAGAGGTCTGTGTGTAATATCCTTGTGCAACCTCACCTGTAAGTGTGTGTGTGTGTGTGTGTGTGTGTGTGTGTGTGTGTGTGTGTGTGTGTGTGTGTGTGTGTTGGGGGGGTAATTTGTCTGTAAGTGCTATCTGGTGGTGTGGAGGAGGGTTGTTGTATGTAGAAGGCATGTGTGTATGTGTGTGTGTTTGTGTGTGTGTCCATGTATGCACATGTGTGAGTGTGGGGTTGTTCATACCTCTCATCTTCCCTTAGAAATTGTGCAGTACATGGACATGGACAGACAAATTAGACACCAGGAATACTTTTCTGACATGTAATCTCAGGACAGCTGATAGTAAAGTCTGCAGCATGAAAGATGCACTGGGAGGGAAAACTAGATACCAGGGATAACGTTTTAATTGCAGTCACCAGAAAGGTAAAATAATACCCACATATGCAGCACTAAAGATGCATTGGGGAATTAGACAACACCAGAGAGTGTTTCCAAATATTACTGTAGTCCACATAAAAAGTTAATAGAGCAACAGATCTTGCAGCTACTGAACAATAGTTAAGTATGACACTCCTGTGTGGGACATTATTGAGTGACTGTAGTAGCCCATAACATATGGGGGCCATGCTCAAAACATCTGGACAAAACCAGGGTGAACACTGGAAGACATTAGGGAGTCTTTGAAAAAATGACTCCAATCAAGTTAAAGAGTTAATGGAGTAACAGGTCATGTTTTGTGATCACTTTTCTGAGCAATTAGAAGAATGATGTGTTAATGATTTGTATTATTGGCTGTAATTATTCAAGACTGATGCAGGATGGGGAAATTAAGAGAAAAAACTAGGCACATTCTGTAAACTCAGGGACAGGTAAGTAGTATGGTGGAATGTCAGTGTGTGTGTGTGTGTGTGTGTGTGTGTGTGTGTGTGTGTGTGTGTGCGTGTGTGCGTGTGTGCGTGTGTGTGTGTGTGCACTGTTAAGCAATGAAGTAGAGGTCTTAAAGTGCGTTTCTTGTTTTCCCCTCACAGGTGGCGAGGTGGGTCAGGGTCCCTCCTGCAGGCAATCTGATGTTGGGGGCCATACAGACACTGAAAATGATGATAGGTGTGTTGAGGCACAGGCTGAGTTGTTAGGGGCTGAAGCTGCACCATTTTTTGACATCCCACTGTTATCCACCACATCCCTGCACACACTCACAATGCCTATACATACCCCATCACCAGTGGCCATAGCTGAGGGACAGTTGGTGGTTGCTGGCATGGGACAGGACAGTGTGGTATCTATGGCACGTGTGTCTGGACACAGCAGCCATAGCCAGATGTCTGGCTGGGTACCACATAGGTAGATGTGCAGGGGTGCTCATTGCAGGGCTGCTGGTTATCGTGCCCCTGGCAGAAGTGCCACATCTGGTACCACCATATGCATGTTTCAGGATGTCATGGAGGTGCAGGCACGTATGGCACAGTGCACCACACAGGCTCTGAGGCTGCAGAGGGCTACTCATTCAGCTGTTATTGACAACTTCCATGATCTTGCAGGTGCCCTCCATTATTTTTCAGAGGTCATGGATAGATGGTTGGGTGAGATGGTGGAAATCCTAGACCGTGGAATGTCTGTGCTTGAGCATATGGTGGGAGTGGTGTGACGGCCACATGTAGGCCAGCAACACCAACAGCTGGAGGTCAACGTGGATGTGCCAGAACACAGAGCTGCTCCCGTAGTGGCAGTACCAGCCCCAGCACTGCAGGGGGGAGCTGTCCACACCACACCACAGCAGGCCATGTGCACGTAGCCCTGGCCAATCCCAAGAGGGACCCGAATCCAGCAGACATATGTCATCATCAGGGGAGAGTACCATATTGTGGCTTGTACCTGGTGGTGCCCGTCTGTGGCCAGAGACTGTGAGCTGCACACCCTGCCAGGTATGGTCTGCAGCTGTCCAACAAACCCCTGTATAGGGCAGCCACATGGCAGAACTGTGTGCATGCATACACACACAATACCACCATAGCTAGGGCAACCCTATACCTACACACACATCACCACAGCCAACTTAATAATTAAACCACCTCATTCACACACATGGTGTCAAATGTATGGCTTAGCCTAGGTCTCTGGCAAACCAACAACATATGATGATACATTTGCCACATCCCTGTCATCCATAACATCGATGCAGGGACAGGCTAATATGGTTCTGATGCACAGTGTGACTGTACTATGGTGTACCAATGTAATGCTGTGTAACATGTTGTCAGCAGTAAAGTTTAGTGCTTACATGTCAGGAAGTGTAGCTGTCCAGCCATGATGTATTATAGCTGTTATTAACACTGAGTGATTGTGGTCTCCATAATGTATTCTGTTTGTGTTGTAGTGTCCATATGTCACCAGGATGATGGTCTGTTGTATCCTACAAGGGGGTATGGCACTGTGGTGACACCTTGGCTGTGCCATATCCTGGGGACAGGTGAAAAAGTCACTGGTCTGTATAAGAGTTAATGCATGTGCCACATAGCCGATAGGTCTGGGGGTATTGTATACAGGTGAGTGCATGGTGGCTGATATCAGCAGCCCTTCTAAGTGGACAATGGTAAGTGTACTGGGTGGTACACACCACATGTTTGTGTATAACACACACAGCGGCTTTGGTGTTGATGCAATACACAGAGAATACTATACACATGGATATATGTACTTGTGCAAGGAACCAATTTTAGCCTATGTAATTCCACCAAGAAAGAATAGGCACAACAACACATTAAGAAATAAGCAGTTTGCTAGTTTAATGTCATTGACGATGGTACTGGCAGGGTATATGTCCCCTTCCCCAATGTAGTGGAATCCTCAACTCGGTAAACATAGGTGTGTTGGTGTGGGTGGCACAGTCCTACCCTTTGGAGGGTGAGAGGTGCTGTAGAACTGCAGACAGCATGATAGACAACTACTTAACCTGTTAACATGAACTGTACAGTATTATGGCCAGCTAAGTGGGGGGATACACTCAGCAGTAACTGCAATGATGGTGGCTGTGTCCACAAGAGCCACACCTAGCTATATATACCAACCCCAGTATTGCTGTACACCTATAGAGTAGGGAAGAGAGCATTTACACATCTACCACTAGTTATGATGGAATGTATTTCCACAGGATGATACCTGTGAAATGTTAGCATATGCCAAGCAGTTCTCAGACAGATGACCTCCTGGGACATGTATATTCATTTACATACACACACACTACTACCTGGCAACACTGGGACTAGAACCCCTACCTAGGTATCTAGTGCTACTGATGTGTGTGGCCTTAATTGCACACACTACACAGCTTTTAGGATGAGGTGTGTTCTGGGTTACGTGTTACGTGAAGAACATCCCCAGGCCTGTACAGTACGGTAATGGGGGATGTACTGGTTGTTTATGGACAATACATCATGTGACATACTGTCATATACACATTGCCAACACATAACAGTCATACACACATCTGAGAGACAAGGCTTATCAGTGCTAACTACCTTGTCAGTGTGTCCATTCTGTTACAGATAAGTTGCACACAGCACATGCATAACTGGGCTGGATAATGTTATCAGTTACCTGTATGTTTGATGGTGACAGTGGTCCCCATGCTGTGGAACATGGGACATGTACTGGGGTACCATGGTGCAAAGACAGTATACCCAGCACCCACACCCCACAGTGGATATTGTACACACTGAAACCCATGATAACACTCTGACATACCCACCATCCCACATTGACCAGGACTGCAATACAACCCCTTGTCTAGCCCAAGAGTGCTACTACAGGGATATGCATCTAATGTACATGCCACAGGGATAGTAGGATGATGCATTGGTATGCCTCCCCTACGGTCAGCAACATCACTATCCATAATACTGTGTGGAAAGGCATATTGTATTAGAAGAATGTGGCCTCAGAATGCTGTATCCTACAAATATACACACACATGCACACACACACGCACTTGCCAGAACTCAGAGGGTATCCCATGCCTATCAACTCATTTGTACAACAGTGTTGTGCTGGTATTGCAAGCCCCAGGTAGCCCTTAGGGAGATGATTGTAACAAGGTACATGTAATGTCCAGTACAGCAGCAGCCACATCTAACTATGGCAATGGGGGATGCAGTGGATGTGAAGGGTCTCAGGATATTCTCAACTACAGGTCTACAAACACACATACACTGT
>NC_056732.1:781547565-781657565 GCF_019279795.1 Protopterus annectens | reverse complement strand
ATATTCGCAATACACAGTCTGTCGACAATCACCATAAGTACACAGACCTCACTACTGTACACACTACAAAAGAATGTCCAGGTTTTGTCCTCAAATATAAGCCCTGCTATACATAACATGTCTAGCAGTCTGATATCTGACTGGCTTGTTATCAGGTATGATGTCAATAAATAACGGTGTACTGAACATATGCACCTCTTACTGCATGACAGATGTACAAAGGTTGACAGAGTTGTGGCTGGAGGCACAAACACAGGGCCAATATTGACATGTTGCTGTGATAAATTCATACATTTATTGGTGTAACAGGGTTTGTTGTGATATATGTCGTCTGATGGATATGAAGTCAGTAACTCTCATGGCTGTCACCATGTACTGACTGCAATCCTCAGACTATGCTACTGCATTTCTAAAGATAGGTCATCTGTGAGTAATACAATACATGTAAGACTCGAAACACTGTCCAGTCTGCAGACAGCCCTACAGGTGAGAGTTTCATCAACCACATAACACTGTCATGACAGGTATTAAATCATGTAGACCAGCCATATCCACACAAACCCTGTTAAACCAACATTACTTTAAATGTAGAAGAGCAAGACTTACATTCTGTCCTCATGTCTGGAACATCCCTCTCCTGTTTGTTTACCTGTTTCCACAGTGTATGCTGTAAGAGGTATATCCCACTACCCTCTGCAATGCTCTTTGCCAAACACCGACATGAAGTTCTGCTCACAGTGATTGAAATGGGCCAACACCCACATGATGTTCCTAGTTATAGGAGTGTGTTTCCATGCAATTGGCTATGGAAATGTTACCACAGCTGTTCCACATGCAATCAGCTAGTGGGGGACTGCAGTTTGTGCAAAGGCCATCAGGTGATCATGAGCATCACTTACAAAATGCAAGCTGCTGCCTAAGCAAAGCAGGTGTACTTTTCCACATCCACCAGAGAGGGTATGAGAGAGACAGACAGAGACAAAGTAAGACATTGAAGGGGGTAGGAGAGTAAGATCTAAGCATGTTTGTGTCACACACGTACCAGTATGGGGTTTCAAACACCTGCCTGATTATGTATTGCTATTACATTTTTATGCTGTTATTGCATACGCCACAGAGCTTACATGTTGGAAAGCTGTCCAAAGGTATATTTGTAGGTGAGTGACATCAGCAACAGTGATAAAGGAGGGATAAGGTAGGTGTAGTGCATGTGCTTGTCAACAAAAACAGGTGTCAAGGATGGCACAACCACTCTCTCTCAGGTACTCACACATATTATCAAAGTTGGCAGGGTCAGGATTAGAAATCCTAACTAACTAGTTTGCTACACTACAGTATTACACAGGTATCACATGCACCACAGAGATTATCAGGCTGATATATGGGCAAAGGGTATGTCAAGGTAACTGACATCAGAAGGGATGCTTCAGTAGGGAAATTGGAGGTGTAGTGAGTGAGAATGGCCTCAAAAGCATTGATCCCTACACAGAAAAACAAACGCACACACACACACGCACAGAGTTTCATAGTTGTCATGTCTGGGATTAGAACTCCTACCTAATTAGTACATCACACTACAGCATTATGCAGTTATAGCATGCACCATGAAACTTTCCGGGTTACTCTTTCCCCAAAGGTTTATTTCAAGGTGAATTACATCAGCAGGTTTGCCAAAGTAGGGCAATGGAAAGTGTAGTGACTGTGAATGGCCTCAAAAGCATTGATCCCTACACAGACAAACAAA
This sequence comes from Protopterus annectens, assembly GCF_019279795.1. Taxonomy (NCBI): domain Eukaryota; kingdom Metazoa; phylum Chordata; order Ceratodontiformes; family Protopteridae; genus Protopterus; species Protopterus annectens. Next base: position 781,655,821 of record NC_056732.1, on the reverse strand, counting down.
CACACACACAGTTTCACATTTGCCATGTCTGGGATTAGAACTTCTACCTAACTAGTACATCACACTACAGCATTATGCAGTTATAGCATGCAACATGAAGCTTAAAGGGCTACTCCTTCCCCAGAGGTGTATTTCAAGGTGAATGACATCAGCATGCTTGCCAAAGCAGTGTAATGGAAAATGTAGTGACTGTGAATGGCCTCAAAAGCATTGATCCCTACAAAGACAAACAAACACACACACACAGTTTCACAGTTGCCATGTCTGGTATTAGAACTCCTCTATAACTAGTACATTACACTACAGCATTACGCGGTTATAGCATATGCCATGGAACTTACATGGCTACTCTTCCCATAAAGGTGTATTTCAAGGTGAATGGCATCAACAGGCTTGCCAAAGTAGGGCAATGGAAAGTGTAGTGACTGTGGATGGCCTCAAAAGCATTTATCCCTACACACACAACCAAACACATATGGAGTTCACAATTGTCATATCTGGCATTAGAACTCCCACCTAAATAGTACATTACACTATAGCATTACTCAGTTATACCATGTGCCTTGGAGCTTACAGGGCTACTCTTCCCACAAAGGTGTATTTCAAGGTGAATGACATCAGCAGGCTTGACAAAGTAGGGCAATGGACAATGTAGTGACTGTGAATGGCCTCAAAAGCATTGATCCCTCCACAGACAGATACATACATAGAGTTTCACAGTTGCCATGTCTGGGATTAGAACACCTACTTAATTAGTACATCACACTACAGCATTATGCAGTTATAGCATGCACCACAAACAGAGCTTATAAGGCTACTCCTTCCCCAAAGGTCTATTTCAAGGTGAATGACATCAGCAGGCTTGCCAAAGTAGTGCAATGGAAAGTGTAGTGACTGTGAATGACCTCAAAAGCATTTTGATCCCTACACAGACAAGCAAACACACACACACACACACACACACACACACACACACACACACACACACACACACACACACACACACACACACAGTTTCCATGTCTGGGATTAGAACTCATACTTAACTAATACATCACACTATAGTATTATACAGTTATAGCACGTGCCACGGAGCTTACAGGGGTATTCTTTCCCCAAAGGTGTATTTCAAGATGAATAACATCAGCAGGCTTGTCAAAGTAGAGTAATGGAAAGTGTAGTGATTGTGAATGGCCTCAAAAGCATTTATCCCTACACAAATAACCAAACACACATGGAGTTCACAATTGCCATGTCTGGCATTAGAACTCCCACCTACACAGTATGTCACACTATAGCATTACACAGTTATAGCATATACCATGGAGGTTATAGAGCTACTTTTTCCCCAAAGGTGTATTTCAAGGTGAATGACATCAGCAGACTTGCCAAAGTAGGGCAATGGAAAGTGTCATGACTGTGAATGACCTCAAAGACGTTGATCCCTACACACACAAACACAGAATCTCACAGTTGCCATGTCTGGGATTAGAACGCCAACCTAACTAGCACATTACACTACAGCATTACACAGTTACAGCACACACCACGGAGCTTATAGAGATACTCATTCCCCAAAGGTGTATTTCAAGGTGAATGACATCAACAGGCTTGCCAAAGTAGGGTAATGGAAAGTGTAGTGACTGTGAATGGCCTCAAAAGCATTGATCCCCACACACAAAGAGTCTCATAGTTGCCATGCCTCAGATTAGAGCTCCTAACTAACTAGTACATCATACTATAGCATTACACAGTTATAGCATGCACCACAGTGCTTATAAAGCTACTCCTTCCCCAAAGGTGTATTTCAAGGTGAATGACATCAACAGGTTTGCCAATGTAGTGCAATGGGGAGTGTAGTGTGTGTGAATGGGCCATAAACCATTCATCTGGAAGCACACACACAACACTCCATCACACACAGGTTTACAATTAACAGGAACTTGTATACAACTGTTAGATAAATAATGACTTGTACAGCCATGTTACACAGTTATCACAAGCACCACAGACACTATAATGCTGAGAAATACCAGATGCAAATGTCTACAGTGATTGGCATTTGCACATCATGTGGTATTGGCCAATTGGATGTGTGCTGGGTGGGACAGGCCTCATGATGGGAAGCTGTTTGTCACTGTCTGTCACTCTCTTCCACACATCTATGTATGTGTAAGTTTGGCCTATTATAGTGTGTTGTCCTTGGATATATGTGTGTATTCCTATCCGATGTGTGTGCAGAGCATGACTGGTGTGCAATGTGGAGTGTGTGCACAAACATCTGCAACTGACAGATATGTATAGTCCACTGTTATTGCCAGACATGGGCTTCATTTCTGAAGTGTGGGAGCATGCCCAGTATGACCTTTCAGTATATTGTTGTCAGACATGGGCATCGTTTCTCTAAGTGTGGGAGCATGCCCAGTATGATCTTCTGTATTAAATGTGTGAATCCATTCCAGGTAGGTTGTACTCCAGTGCCTGCTTTTGTGTTCTACACCTACAGCTAGAAACCTGTTTCTGCAGGATCGGGTGACAATATGGGGTCACAATGGGCAAAGGATAGTGGGATACTGTAACTAATTGTGTCTTTGCTGCTTCTGCTACATGATTTTGGTGTTAGCAGAGATATTCAGACATATGTACTGCTTTACACTGTGATGTTTTATGTCATCAACTACTGACAGGTATACATATTTGCTTGCTGTAATTTCCTGGGGAACACAAGATGAATGAAGCTGTGTCCAGTATTGTGGTCTGCAGCCTACATATTCTTGCTCAATCATGTCATTCTGGAGGGGGAGCTGCAGACACTTGCTGATGGGTCTGTGTAAATGGTTCAGCACCTTGATACTGTGGTGGCTGAGGATCCCATGCTTGTGCATCCATTGACATGACAGTACAGTTGTATCCTGCTGTGGTCATATCTCACAGCTGTACAGATTCACACAGGTTACCCAGAGGCAGGGCTCATATTTCTGGTCATTTCCTCTTCACATTGTGGTTTACAAGCAGGTCTGTAGCCACCCATTCCTGTGTTTGCAGGCATGGATAGTATGTGCACACATGTGAGTTTCAGACTTCACACACTCCATGGCATCCATGCTTCTACCCCCCTGTTATTCTAGCCCCTTACAAACATTATGCAAATGTTATCTGATAAGTAACCCTATAGTTATCACTTTATCCCAGCAGTATTTAGGGGTTGGTCCACAGTTCATGCAGTAGGACATGGTGGACATGCTACTGGGATTTGTCGACATGGCCTTGCATTTGTATTCTGTGGACTGTGTTATTTTGTTATTTGGGAGTCTATAAGATAACATACATTGGCAGTACAGGTTAGGCACAGGCCTTTGACAGAGGACTGTAGGGCATTTGGTAGTGATGCAGGCCATCTGTAGCAGGCTGGTGCATTGTGTCACTCCTACATTCCCAGGCTGCAAGCCACTATATTCCCCTGGGGTGACAGGGTAGATGTGCAAGGTATTAATGTTAATAGTTTCTGTCCTTATTGATCCATTGGTGTGGATGCTGACAGGTGCTGCTTACAGCTAGGGACACACCTGCATGGGATGCCTCTTCAGCATGCTGAATTCTGTGGCTATTCCCATACAGAGGTGGGGGTCATATTGTACTCATTCCCAACAGCAGGGATAAGACCTGTGAGGTACCTGTGGCTGATGGTGGGGTGAGCTGGGTACATGTGTGCTATGGAGGCTACTTGCAGCTGACTTACCATATACATGGGGCATTCCACTTATGCTGGCTTGTACATGGACAACAGCAGTTTCTCTGTACTTCATAACTGTGCCTTTTGTGGTCTGCCAGTGTTTGGCTAGATGACATCAGTATTCCATACTACACAGACAACTAATGTGCTTCTAAGCTGCATATACAATTCCAATGGTGTGTCCATTTGACAATAACATTTTATACACTCTCTGTCTAGGGTACTTTCACATATGCACTGTTTGCATGTCTGGGCCAACATTCATGACATGTCCATCTTTTAGATGGTGACAGATATTACATCTGAACAATTAGAATGGATTACTGCTGGATTGTGTCTTGCTGGGATGCATTGTGATTGGCAGTGCAGTTGTGAGAACTTGGCCCTGTCATCAACAGTACTGGCCATTGGCCACTGAGACACAACCCTCCATGCCTACATGCTGACCACTTTCACACAATATACAACACAGAACAACCTAACACACAGAGCTCTGCATATTGTACACGTGCTACAATCTATCCTGCTACTTTGGCCAGCTCAGGTAATCTATGCTCCACTGTTATCATACCTGCACATACATGTTACTACATTTCTACATAGGATTGTTGGGGGGGGGGGGCACATCTGACAACTGTAAACATTTGTTATGACTATACTGGTGTTTCAGGTACTCCATTTCAGTCTATATTCTGACCTATCATGCAGACTATAGGCATATCAGTGTATTACAGTTCTTAGGTTTTATTGACCTACATCTCAGTTTCAGATTTCTTACCCTTCAGAACTAACATCCCACTGCATGACCTGTTGTAGTCTCTCTGTGTAGGTCTGGAGAGGGGCTGTTCTCCATAGCCATCAATCAGAGGCCTTAGCACAGCCTGTTTTTGTGTTTGTCTATACCTGTCCTGCTGGCTGAGACGGTTGTTGGGTATGTAAGCCCCACTGACATGCATGTGTGTGTCCTATGGACACACATTTGGCCCACCACATGTCCTGCAGTGGGTTTTGTCAACTTGTCTAGTACTGCCTACTATGTTGACACCAGTATTTGTTAAGGATTTCATGCTGCTGATATAGGTGTCTACTATCTGCTGGCATCCCATTCAGCCACCCGATTCCCTAACATGCTCGCATCCATACCATAGATATGGGTAGCAGAACATACTACTACATTCAGCAATTGATAGTGAGTGTGACTAACCTTGTGGCTGTGCCAGTTTTGAGGATGGTGCTAGTGGGTTGACTATGTCGGATGAACCTAGTACACTCCCTATACATGGTTAAGCACAGGTTGTGTCATGTTTGGCATCCCTTTTACTGTATGTGCGAGTCGGAGTGAGGTGTCATTCCCTGGGTTCCTACCATGTCAGTGTATGTGCTATGTATTGCCTCTTTGCCAAGGCCTAGGCATAATGGGCATGCCTTCTTCTGTCTGCTGGGGCAGCCTCAGGCTGTTCCTCCTCTGAGTCACTCTGTGCCTGTGCAGGCCTTGGCAATGGTGGGGGGCTGTGTGGCCCTGCCCCATGCTGTTCCTGCTGCACCTGTATCTGCAGGATCATATTGTGTAGCATGGCACATACGATGACAATTTGGGTATATGTAGCTGGTGAGTACTGCAAGGCTCCATCAGGTATGTCCAGGCACCGGAGCCATGACTTGAGCATCCAAAACACACACTCTATTATGATTCTGGTCTGTGCATGTGCCTCATTATGGAGTTCTTGTTCTGATGTGTGTGCATTTCTGATGGGTGTCATCAGCCACGGCTCCAGTGTGTAACCAGCATCCCTCACTATGTGGCCATATGGGATGTCCCCATTGACAAATCTCTGGTACAGCTGCGTCATATGCCAGATGTAGGAGTCATGATAACTTCCGGGGCTGCCAGCACACATATTCATTATAACCCCCTGGGCATTGCACATGACCTGGCAGTTCATGGAGAGGAAGCCCTTGCGGTTTATGTAGATCCTACCCTGCTCACCGTGTCATGCTTTGATGTGTATGTGCGTGCAGTCTACAGCACCCACTACTTCAGGCTATTCTGCTATTTGGTGGAAGAGACTCATATTGCTGGTCAATGCCTCATGGGTGTTGAGGAGATATATGTGTGCTCACCAGCATGTGCTGACATGGCATCCAGGAACTGGTGGAGTATTCTGGATGCTAATGCCTGTGAGATCCCCATAATATCCCCAGTTGGCCTTTGGAAGGTACCTGTGGCTAGTATTCTTAAGCCTACACATACCTTGGTATCCACTGGGATGGGTTCCCCTCTGTTGGTTCTTTGTGTGAGGTGTGGCCGGTACAGCTCAACAATTTGCTATAGGAGGTCCCTGTCCACCCTATAGCACTCCACTATTTCCAGCTTATGTAGCCCCTGGTAGGTTACCCTGGGTCTGTACACTCTTCCCCTTCTCATCACTGTGGGTTGGTCATCAGCATTCTCATCCTGTCCACCCTCAGCCACTTCCACATGTTGATTTATGAGAGCAAATGCAGCCCCTATAATGTTGTTGCTTTTGTTAGGTAAAATTTCCATGTTTGTGTACACCAGTGGTGCAGAGTTTGTTGGAAAAACCAGAGGGAAAGGTGTTTGCATAGTTTATAGTAGTGTGCTGGGCTGGGCTGCTACCTGCGTAATTGGCTGATTCTGATACATTTACCTGCCAGCTATGCTAGTTCTCCTTGATTACGTTCCTACTGCTGTTTTCCCTTCCCATTGTCTTCCTGTTTAAGCCCCGAGGCGCGGAGCACAAACCCAGTGCTTAGATGTGAATGGAGCTGCTATTTTTTGGTTTAATTATTTTTTTTTGTTTAAAACCCAGTGTGCGGCGCACACACCTGTTTAAGCAATGTAAAGCATGCTAGGCATCTTCAGACACACCCCCTTCCTTAGCTCTGCTAAGCTAAGGGTAAACCTGAGCCACATAGCTCCAATAAACTTAGAGTATGCCTGACACACCCCTCTATGATGTCAGCTAACTCTTAAGCTTGCATCATAATTTTCCTGCACCTACACAGTTGGGTGCAGGCTAGCCATAAGAGAAAACCTGTGATTCAGTATCATTCCCCTCATTTGCATAGAATTGCCTGCTAATGCCTAATTACAAGTCTGACACTGAGCTTTCCCCCTTAGCAACCACTATTCACTGGCCTTGTTGTCTTCTGCCTGCCATTGACTATAATGGCAAAATTGTGATTTTGCATAAAAAGTTTTTTTCAAGCTTTTAGTTTTATTTTCCATTTGCGTGCCACTGCCCTACACTTAAACGGCCGACATCGGCCAAAAATAAATAAATAAAAGCTATTTTTTGTTATTTTGAAACTGTTTTCCATATATTTGGCCATTGGCATGCCTTTCACATTATATACACCCTTTATTTGGAGCTGTCCTGGCTCCGTTTTGTAGTTTGCAGAAATGTACTCGGTTACTAACCAAGTACATTTCTGCAGGTTACACTAATCCTGCATGGACGGCTGCCAGCTTCCTGGATCACTAATTCACCTCATTTGCATGGTTTTCACCTGCAAATGGGGTAATTAGCATACAGGAGCTGTGTCCATGCAGGAATAGTGCAGGAGCGCTCATGCACATCCTGGGAGCTTATTCCTGGATCTCTCGGTGGCTATATTGCCTCCAGCAGCTCATGAACTATTCCTGCACACCGTGCAGAGCTTGCTGAATCCTGGTGACTGTGTAAGTCTCATTAACAGATGTGTGCAAACTGATAAAGCAGGAGAAGATGCTAAATGTATCCTGAGCTTTTACTGCACACATAATTAACCATTTGTGTATATCATTAGTTCTTCAAATATTGACATAAAAATGATTAAACAGACAACATGCACATAGCAAAAATGCCAATGGATTTGAAAATGAAAACATTTCTGAATTTTGAAATATGTTTAAATGAATCATGCTGATTAAGATGAGAAGGCATATCAGGGTATAGAACAATTTGCTATTTTATTCCAATTCGTTATTAATCTCACTGTTTCCAACAGAATACCTGTTTGACTCCAGCACTTGAAATTTAAATGTGTGAACTGTTCCTATCAGCTTGGGCATGTTTAGAGTATTCGTATCACATTCCTCTATAATCTCATTAACATTGTCCAAAATTCTCTCTTTAAATTTATATACTGCTTTACTAAGCTAAAATGATGAATATGAAATACATGCAGCTACATAAAGTAAATGAGGCATATACTGCAATCAGCATAATAATCAGTGTTATCTTACTCTAGCAACTGGATGCTGAAAATAAATGTGTTTAGAAGATGTATACGCTGTTCAGCTGAAGAAAGGAGAACTCCTTTTTTAGACACATATAAATATCTTAAGTTCATCATCAGCAAAACTGAACTGTATTCACTGTTAACCTTAGAAAATAGGCATTGTGCTACTACTTAACCTTAGTAAATAGGCATTGTGCTACTACTTAACCTTAGTAAATAGGCATTGTGCTACTATGTAACCTTAGTAAATAGGCATTGTGCTACTACTTAACCTTAGTAAATAGGCATTGTGGTACTAAACCTTAGTAAATAGGCATTGTGCTACTACTTAGCCTTAGTAAATAGGCATTGTGCTACTACTTAACCTTAGTAAATAGGCATTGTGCTACTATGTAACCTTAGTAAATAGGCATTGTGCTACTACTTAACCTTAGTAAATAGGCATTGTGGTACTAAACATTAGTAAATAGGCATTGTGCTACTACTTAACCTTAGTAAATAGGCATTGTGCTACTACTTAACCTTAGTAAATAGGCATTGTGCTACTACTTAACCTTAGTAAATAGGCATTGTGCTACTACTTAACCTTAGTAAATAGGCATTGTGCTACTACTTAATCTTAGTAAATAGGCATTGTGGTACTACTTAACCTAAGTAAATAGGCATTGTGGTACTACTTAACCTTAGTAAATAGGCATTGTGCTACTATGTAACCTTAGTAACCTTAGTAAATAGGCATTGTGCTACTATGTAACCTTAGTAAATAGGCACTGTGGTACTAAACCTTAGAAAATAGGCATTGTGGTGCTACTTCTAATTATGGTGACTGTGTATCTGATGATGATAATGAATACAGATGCATGTAAAATAGTTTATCTAGTTATTTACTTTTTGCAACACGTTTGACTCTAAATGTCTCACAGGCATAGCAAACAATAACTGAAAGACAGCCTCTTTTCCTGGGATTGTGACATTTTTGTAGTGGACATGAATATATGCTCCAGCAATCCTTAGAGATATGTTATTTGGAACTTTATGCTCCTTTGCAAGCTGGTTTAAAAGAAGGGACCATGCAAGCAGTGTTTCATAATGTCCTCTGTGATGGTTCAGTGAAGGAAGTAGTGTATATTGCCCCATAAAGAGATACTGGGACCCATCCCTGAAACAAGACCTAAAGTACATGTTGACTATTTCAGTGGAACTCTGTTCCCTAGAGCAGTTTTACAGACTTACAGTATGTTGTTATTAGGAAGGCACAGCTAATGCATTTTATATGTTTGGGTTAGCCTTGGAATCTCCACCAGATGTTTTGTGGCAGACAACCCTACTCCGCTGGTCTACAATAGGAGATCAGGCCATTACCTGCTCATTTTGTTGTTTATAACTTGTTTTTCATGTCATAGCTACAGTAACTGAACCTTTGGTCTCTTCTATCTTACATAACATAATGTCTATTCTAATATACTTATTTTCAGTGTTTTATTACATTGTTTCCTTCTAGCTTATTATGCTGCTACTTGCCGTTATATGTTTTGCTGGATAAATGTTATGCTTTGTTGGTACTTCACATGATTTACAAATGCAGAGATGGAGAATCACCAGGGTGAGTGCCTACCTTGAAATACAGGCATGCAGTGGGAAGAGGTAGGCTGTATCAGAGTACTAAATGGGCACAGTAGAAGGGGTTCTGACTGAACAATATATATCTGTTTATTTTTAATTTAACTGCGTAAGTGAATGCAACATGCATTAAGCATTTTCAGCCAAATATGATGTTGTAAGGCAAGGTTAAGTGCAACATATACAGAGAGTATAAGCTAGCCAAAGAACCTGCAAGTATTTGAGAGCAGGTAGGAAAAAGGATTACCCAGAGGAAGGAAAATGTATTTATGGAGAGGGAAAATTAAAAACTTCAAAAGGTAGCAACCAGAGTTCAGCAATGAATCAGATATTCAGGGGGTCTTAAACACTAAGTTACTACTTTGCTAGGACAGGGAGAGATATGATGGCAGAAAAAATAATGATACTGACACTGTGATATATAATGCATACCAGTGTGCATTTTAAAGGTCTAACAATTTTTTGTGAGTCACCTGTCATTACCACAATTCAGGTGTAGGAATCATGGCAATGACAGGAAATGTTCTAAATATCGTATGCAGAGTGTCTCTATGGGACTTTGCAATATGACTTTCAGCAGCCTTACCTATCATTAGCTAAGTTTGAAATATTAAAAGAATATTAAAAGAATAAATTGTAACCCATGTTTAAATTTCAGAAAAAAATGTTTTTGCTGCACCTACCTTTAATCTAAAGTATGTTAGGACTTTGAGTTCTATAATTAGTTGTGGAGAGAGTTAAATTCTGTATTGAATGCAGTGGCATATGGATTTAGACTGTAATGTATTCCTATAGACTGTATAAATGTCACTTGGAAATAGTCAGTAATAAATCTTTTTTCATGCACTTTGTAGTGGAATTAAGGTGCAGCAATAAGAGGATTGTGCCTTTAGCTGTTTGTATACATGTCTTACGTGTGTAATGGCACATATTGTATTCAGCTGATATATTTAATTGATATTATCTGTTTATTTTGGATATGATAAAGCCGGCTGACTATGGAAGTACCCTGACAGAGAGTCAATATGTTAATATTTGATAGTGTGTAAGTTGGTAAGTATAAAAAATCAAGTGTTAGTGATGTGTCACTGTTTCCTTTATTTAGGCTCTTATATTGAGTGAGAGTTGTAAAATAATGGTCCAGCAATCAAAGGGAAATGGTACAGAGTATCTGTTTTTGTCTACATAAATCAGAATGTAATCACTTGCCATCCTTGCCTACGTTTCCTAATGTTAATATCAAGTTGTCAGCATATAGCAACATTTTTAATTCTCTACTTTCTCATTTAAGCCCTGTCTTGTCTGACCTTCTAATCTTTTCTGCTAAGGATTTCAGACGTACAACAAACAGAAGGGGAACTGTTTCAACTAATTGGTAGGGTTGGCCTTATCTGAGATAAGTTTAATATTGAGGAATCTAGGGTGACAGAGATAAACACTAAAGTGAATAGTATGGAACAAACACGTATTCAGCTGATGCTGATGAAAGAAGCCCTGAAATACTTTGGAAGAATCAGTTAACTATTCTTTTCAATGACAGTTAAAACATATCAAAAAGATACAAAAGGGGAAACAATAGGGTTTTGAAATGGAGTACAGGTGTTGAATTGGCACATTTTACCCCACACCTTGTACTTGTGACAGTCATTTTGGACGTTGTCCAATGCTAGCATTTTAGAGAAGTTAAAGAATTGAGAGACATTTTTGGGGTGGGATTGCCACCTAGAGTCATACAGGAGAAGGTAACAGCTCCAAAAGGTTGGGAGCTAGCTGTACCTGATATACCAGAGCAGTTACATGTATACAGGGGGAATGAATGGCAAAGTGTCAAGAGGATAGGAATAGGAGGCATGGAATGAAAAGTTAATTTAGACGTGTAAGGATATGTCAAAAGGACACGTTGGAGACCCTTTTTTCAGTTGGGGGGTTACATAGAGAGGTTGAATCATCATATGTTACTGACACTTAAAAAGATCATAAGTAAAGAATTTGGAAAAGAGCATCTAGCAAACTGGAAGCAAGACATTTTTTAATAGAAGTAAAAAAATAAGATTGGATCTATACTATACCTGCATGCAAGTGGTATAGAAAAGGAACAGAGAAACCATTGGACCCAGATTATGAAGGGAGGGGGGAGTCAGGAGTTGAACTGAAGTTTAGCTCACACAGAATTTGAATAGGCAGGTGGAAGTTGTTTATAAGAGACTAGGGTTGTTAGTAGAAGAGACCTGATGGGCCACCTATAAGGAGGATAAATATCCCAAAAATGGTGAAGTGGTTAACACAAATAAGAGATGGGTACTTCAGTACAACAGAGCAGATAGCTCAGGTTAGGAAACAGTTACAACGAGATTTTTGGGCACCTGAAAAATCTTATAGGAGTAGAAATATCACTGAATGAATGGGATTTAGTTTACATGATGCTCAGTAAGGTGATTATTAATAGGAAACCCTGGATATTTGCTTGACTCACGTACATGAATATTTTACACCACACAAAAAACACTAGGTTTAAGCTGGCAGGATGTAATTGCTGCAGGTGGGAGGAAGTGATAGTGCAGACTGAATATACATAAACAACAGTACTGGATATACATAAACAGCAGTTTAAGATGGGTAATTATTTATTCTGAAAACAGTTTTAAAGAGTTGTAAAACAATCAATGTCATGTTAATATTTTTGTTTCTTCTTTCTTTTGTTTCTTTTGTCCCAGTTTGTTATCAAGTCCTAGTATTTCCTAAGCATTTGCTAATTAAAAACAGCTGGTGTGACTGTTAATAAAAAATATTTAAAAGTCACATCTAAAGTGAGTTCCTTTTGGTTAGGTATAACAGTAAAGTAGATTTGTAACAGTTGGTATTGGGCTAGACCACTTGCGTATCATGTTATGGGGTGGAAGACAATTGGACTGAATGTAGCTAACTGCTGGTGGACCACCGAATGGCATCTTACATGAAGATTTCCAAGAAGATGTAAAGGTCATGAAGAAAAAGTTAATAAATGTTTCTGCTAAAAGAAAAGTAAGATCACATCTCTTGAGTGAAGAAGTAATTCTACTTGCATAAATGTAGGGTGAAGAAAATTAAGACTTGGAATTAAGAGATAAGTTGAGTATTCATGTTAACTAAATACATGCCAGTTCTGATATTTATTACACTTGTGGTAGGTTGAGGTGAAGTTAATGATTTTACCCTAAAGTAGTGTGTATTTTTAATGTTGGAGAATGACTACTAATATAAGTTCTAATGTTTTGAATACTGCAGTGTAAGCTTTATAAGTATATTTGTTGATTACTGTAATAGTTTCATAGGTTCATGGGTTAGTACTAGGTTAGCGGCCTTTGTAAGCCATTTTAAGCTTAGCCAGTTTTCTTTTTGTTGTTTTAATTAACCTATTCCATTTGGTGTTAGACTGGTCTTAACCATCCCATGGTCAATAATTATATATTACACCCAATGAGAATAACTGGCATCATACCACAGCTACTTTGTAGGGACCCATGTATGAGATAAAACTTTTAGGAGCTGTCTCTGTCCGTTATCAGTAAAGTGGGCATCCCTGAGTTAAATAAAACAATAAAATAATGATGCAGACAATAAATGCATACATTATTATTAATAATAATAATATAAATAAATATAGATTAGATGGAGGAAGGGTTGCCCCAGAATGGATTTAGTTACTTGCACCACAGCTTCACACTTAAAACCTGAACTTGTAGCTCATAACCCACCCCTGCCAATCACAAAATATGGATGCCAGTATTTCCTATAGTCTGGAAAAGTTAAGTGGCTGCCCCTGCTTTGTTACTGGTAATTTTAACTAACACTCGGGCATATTCTGTTCTTATTCCAATTAACCAGTTTACTACAGCCATAATCTAACCCAAATAAAACATCTCACAAGGAACATAAAGTGCACAGAACCAATTAAGTGGTTTGCTGCTTAATCCATTAGTACAATTTAGCAGTTTTTTTAAATGAGAAACTGCAAGCCAGTTGATTAATGTAAAGCTAGTTGTAAAAATCAATGCTGTGTCTGCTTGCCTCTGGTTTTAACTCCATCCCCTACAGATAGTGCAGCACCCCCCCCCCCACACACACACACACACACGCACACTAACAGTACAGGGCACTTTATGACTAAGCAATGGTTCTTTGCTAGTACTGAAGACATTGCACAGTGAGGTGCAATATAAGATATGATGGCATCCTTGTTTCATCCACAACACTGCACTTCCAAGAAATGATGTCATGGGGAGAAATATTAACTGTTCATTTCTCTCACACTTCACATGACTGTGACCATCTCTACAGAAGCATATAGCTTTCCACTAAGAAAAAAATCATAATTTCGTGGGAATGTAGACATCTGAACTAACTGACATTTAACTACATCTCATTTAAAAACAAAACAGAGATGATTACTAATACAGTATAAATGTCAGCAAAGGTTGGTTTCCTATCCATGCATGATGACACATTGCTGTATGACTGATCAGTTATTCCCAGTAACATCAAGGTAAATAATTTTAATGAAATCCCACTGAGCTATAAATTTTAAAGTCCACATAAAAAAATAAATCACTATGATAGTGAAAGTGATGTTTGCAACAATACCGGGAAAGAAAAATAAACTACCTTTCCAATTCATTCATTAGTCTACATAAATGGAAGCTACATCTGACCACATAGCCATTCCTATTACCTACAACATATACTGCTTATTAAAAAAAAGTTATTGGTGAGTATGACTTTTAAATTAGTACTAATCTCTTAAAATTTGAAGGGAAATTAGCCAGACTTAAAATGGTGTGCAAAGACAGCTAGCCTAGTACTTACATATGAACCTATGACAACTAGTTATTATTTTTTTGCAAAAGAAAAGCATGAAACATATAAAGAAGTTAATTTTGAGGATCACCCTGTATAGATGCAATATATCTGTTGTAACTAAAGTAATATTATTTTTTAAATGAACATTCTGTAAACAGTCCAAAAGTACTGGGAATCTTCTAAAGTTGAAGCAAAATCACCTGAATGCTTTTCACCACCTACAAAAATAACTAGCAACTTTGCTTTAAGACCTGCTAGCTTAAACAATAGATCTGAAGGGGGATTTTGGGTATCCTGAGCATTTTTGTTAATATAGGATGCTTAACATTTAAACATTAAAAAATACAACCAAACAAGACAGGAAAACAAATATATAAAACTGAGGCACTTTTTAAGAAAAGAAGTGATACAGTTGTAAGATATCTTACTCACAGCTAAAGGGTGCAGGAGCATATTCTGACATCGGGTTACTGTTTGGAGGTTGCATGTTGCCCCTGCACAGAGCTTCCCTATGCCTATCTTGGTCATATTTGTCTACAAGACCCCTAGATTGCATCTAAAGCCATCCTAACCTCCTTTGATACTACAAAAGCTGTTCTGAGTTTGCCAACATTCTCCTAAGTTTGCCAAAATATTTCTAAGTTTTGCAGAGTTTTTCTGTGTTTGTAGAAGTCTTCCTATGTTTGCACACATTTTTCTGTATTTGGGAACGTTTCTCAGGTTTTGTGAACTTATTTCAAAATATTTCTGATAGGGAAAGATTTCTGCCTTTTGTTGTAAAGCATTTGTGACTGCACTTGAGCTCAAAACCAATTTGGTTTACGTTAAGAGGGTTATATTCTCTACTCTGGTGGGAGCAGATAGATGATTCAACTCATCTGAGTTGGTAATTGCTGGTGGAAGGCTTATTGGGTATTTATCTGATTGGCATGAGAACTTAACTGTGTAAAAGTATTTCATCCTGCTGGTATAAAAATCTTGCATTTGGTCATCACCTCCAAGACCTCCTAAAAGCATCTCTCAGTGGCCCCACACACACTCAAAAAAGACAGTGCCTCACACAAAACACATCTACGAAAACCATAGTAGCCCCGCTTCCAAGCCCATAAGGCAAATGCACCACACAACCAAACATTTTAGTTACTGGGGATTCCATTGTAAGACATATTGTTATTTCCCTTACCAGGCTAAACAAGGAGAAGATTACAGTGAGTTGTCTTTTTGGAGCCATGATCCACCAGATCTCAAATGGACTTAGATATTTAAACCACAAGTACCAGTGTGGGATTACCTTCAGTTGACTGAACTGCCGAAATGCCGAATGTCATCTGGTCGAGACCATATAACCGACATTTCGTAAGTCCAAAACTACAATAAAAACAAAAAAACACAAACAATATTTTTTTGTTGTTTTTTACAAGGGGCAAGCCTCCCTGCACCCCTCTGTCCCCCTGCTGCTTAAACATACCAAGTCCAAGATCACACTACATTGAGGAAAATGGCAAATTTCTCATTCCACAATGTACAGATCTCCATTCACATTGTTTGAGCTTCCGAAATATTGGTTATATGGTCTTGGCCATATGATGTTCAGCATTTCGGCAGTTCAACCAACTGAAGGGAATCCCCAGTGTGACATGGTCATAGTTCATCTGGGCTTAAACAACCTAAGACTTACTTCACTGGAATACGAGACATGATGGAGCTGCCTGAAAATGTGTCCCAGGTGATTATGAATCTAGATTGAATAGCATCCTACTTTCATCAATGATGATGCCACAGTACCAGCAAAAAATGATTGACTTCAAAAATTGGCTTAGTTTCTGATGTCACAAGAAGGGGATCCAACATCTGTCAGCCTGAAGAGACATTATCAACAAACCATGATGCTTTGCCAGAGATGGTTTGCACTTGTTACCGCTTGGCTTCTGGATACTGGCAAAGACTTTATCTATCCCCACAGTGTCATTCTTTAGGCTGTGCATAGTTGTTAAACCCTCCAACATAACAAAAATCACTCATGACCACCTAAAGGTACTGCTAGGAGTATAAATACAAAACTGCACTCCCTGGAAGCACTCCTCACCTTGGAGAAAGCAGTCATGAAAACATGTTTCAGAACCATGGACAGCATCAAAACTATCGAAGGCTACAACGTCTTTCTTACATTTTGATTCCTGTCAGCTCAGAATAAAAAAAGGAAGAGGTGTCTCAGTGTTCATAAAGTACAAGTACACTGTTAGACAGGTCCAACAACATGACTCACTTGAGCTGCTCCATGTCCAACTAACCATAAGTGCGACCCCCTATCATAGCCTTGCTAGCTGTAGATCTCCTAACATGAGTATGGAAAACCACACCTACTATGTAAACCTACTGGAATCTCTTAACATTCAGACTAACACCACACTTATGGATAACTTCACCTACAACTCCATAACTGGGAGACTTATACAACTCATAATTCACTTGCTCAGAGGTTTTTAGGGGTTTGCCAATGAAAACACCCTGGAGCATCTAGTTAGCTCCCCAACTACAGGTACAAATATCCTAGAGATGATGCTCATGAACATGGGAAGGATGCTGCTTCTTCCCATGCAGTATCTCCTTACTGGTAAGATCTATCCACAAAATGATCTCCTTTAGTATTAAAACTAACCTAGAACCCCATCAAACTCCAAATCTGTTAAGAACTTTGTTAAGGCCAAATAACTCAAACTAAGTGAGAGCTTATTAAACTTCCAAGGCCCTCCAAACTCAAAGAACACTGAGGTCTACTCTGTGATGTACACAAAAACACTGTACAACCACATTCATAGCTGCATAGAGAAGGCAGTACCTGTGTGAATCAAATCTATGATTACTGGCAAAAATAAACCACCTAGTAGAGCCCTACCTTAAATAGACTATTCAACAAAAGGAAAAAATCCTCTCCAAAGTCAAGAAAAAACAGGCAAAATAATGCAAAAAGACACTCACCAGTTTAAACAAAAAAATCAGAGAGATGGTCAAATCTGCCAAAGCAAACTATAAGACAAAGATAGCTTCCCAGGTGAAAGATAACCATAAATCTTTTTTACATTATGTTTGTAATCTCAGGGGAAATGCTCAGCAATGTTCCAGGTTAATCATGAGTGGCAACAACTTTACCCAGCCTGAAACCATAGCAAACCTGCTAGCTGACAAGTTCATTTCAAACTTCTTCCCCCACCTCCTGCCACACCCAAAGACATACCTGCAACTATTCCCCTACTTCCCCTACTACGTCATTATGAGGGAACAGGTCCATACTGTGCTTGCTAAAGGCAGAAACACAGACTCCGTGGGTCCTGAGAACATTCCAGGATGCTTCTTAAATAGATTAAAACAGGATTTATTGGGGTCACTAGAAACCATCTTTAACCACAGCCTCTGGATGGGTTTTTTCCCAGAGGAATGGAGGACTGCAACAGTTATCCTTCTGTACAAGGAGGGCCATCAGCTGATCCAGGGAACTACAGACCCATAAGCTACACTCATGTTATCTGTAGAGCCATGGAGAGAGAGTTATCATGGACGTGATCAATAACTACATAGGAAATTTCCAGACACTGGAACTGACCCAGTCTGGCTTTGTCAAAAGGAAGTATTGCCTATTCAGTTTGAAATTCTTCAAGAAAGTTAACAGGGCCATGGATAAGGGTAAAACAGTACACACTGCTTACTTAGAGTTGGTCAAAGCTTTTGACACAGTCCCCCACCTGGGGATCATAGATAAACTTACTGAGTTAGGCATAAACCCCTAAATCAGCAGGTGGATAGCAAACTGACTCACTGATGAGGCACATGCTGTCTGGATAGGCAAATCCACTTCTGATAAGAAACCTGTTACTCATGGTGTCCCACAGGGCTCAGTTTTGGGACCCCTCCTGTTTGGTATATTCTTCTCTAAAGTGAAGACCAATGTTAGTGACCTCTGGCTCACTAAGTTTACTGACGACTGTAAGCTGGGAACAATCATCAAATCCCCAAATGATGTTGACATCATACAGACAGGTCTCAAAATGACAAATAATTGGTTCCAAAACCATAGTGTGAGACTAAATACTAAAAAAATGCATAATCATACCCTTCAGTAAATCAGACATCCCTGAAAATTATAATATTGATAGAACACCCCTAAAATTAGACCTAGTTGGTAAGGAACTTAGGAACACAGATAGATAGTAACGTAAACTTTGATGACCAGGTAGCTACAGTAGTGAGGAAATCCTTCTGTATGGCTCAACTTATAAGTAAAGGCATGGCATCTAGGTCAAAGGAAGTCATAGAGCCATTGTACTTGGCCCTCATAAGGCTCATAATTGACTACAATGCTCTATTGTGCATGTACCTACCCAGCCACTTACACCAAATGGAGCAGCCCCAGAAGTTTCTCACAAAAAAAATACAAAGCGTAAGGCTGACTAAAGGCCCTAACATTTTACTCCATCTCGTATCATTTATTGAGAGGTGACTTATGCCTGACTTACTGGCATTCTTTGATCCAGCTGTAATGAAAATGTTACAAATTTGCAAGAAAATTTATACGAGAGTTACACATTCCATGGACCTGAACCTTATTTCTGACTCTAACAGAACTTACTGGAGAGACAGATTAATATCCCAAAGGCTACCTCATCTATGGAATAAACTTCCCCTTTTCATAAAACAAAGCTCATTCCTCACTCTCTTCAAAAAGAATTTGGATAAATGGATGGGGATCCATATATTCACTCTCAGAGTACTGCTCCATTAGATACTAATCACCTATGAACCTTTGAATCTATTGTTTTTCCACAGGTGCTTTGGCATCCTTTCATTTCCAGTGTGTGTGTGTGTGTGTGTGTGTGTGTGTGTGTGTGTGTGTGTGTGTGTGTGTGTGTGTGTGTGCGTGTGTGTGTGTGTGTGTGTGTGTGTGTGTGTGTGTGTGTGTGTGTGTGTGTGTGTGTGTGTGTGTGTGTGTGTGTGTGTGTAGCTTGAGTTGGGACTGAAAAGGGTCCAGGAATAACACACTGACTTGCACAGTTAGCAAAATGTATCATCTGATAAGTAACTTTTTTTTGCATAGAGATTTGGACAGAAGCAGGTACTGCACAATTTATAATTATGTTTATGAAGGCCCAAACTAAGAATTGTTGTATTGAATGATATGGAAATTACTTAATTCTTCTGTGTCAGGCCTTTCCTTCTGTTGTATACACTGTACACTGCTCAGCACAGAGCTTGCAGTTCTGGAAGGATATGGGAGAACACTGTGTAAAATATCTATGGTCCTGTTTCTTGAGATGACTGTTTACAGTAAAGCACGTGTATGTGGTCCTATTTAATTAACAGTACCTGCCTTTGTTCCTTCCTTTATTGTATCTTATGCATACCGCAGTGACATAAAAATATTCTGGTAATCTTTCACCAGTTTATAAATTTAAGGATGAACTGTTAACAATGTATCATTTCTCTATTTGCAGACTATGCTGAAAGTAGCACTACATTGCAGAAATGCATAATAATGCACACAGGAGACAGGAATGTGCTTTATGAGTTGAACTGTTTGATTTTACTTTGCAATTTATTGTGAGAGGTAAGAAAAAACATTTTAAAACAAATCTGGAAACACCATGTTACTCTGTAGTGCTAAATTAAAAACAGACTAACAAGGCATTTTATCGAGAAAGAAAATATTTGTAACTCTGGTTTCAGATTAAACCCAACTATAATTAGATATGTTTGTCTACTTTGGTTTGCAGAAATAATTGTAAGACATCTGACAAATCATATGTTGCATTTACAAAAAAAGAGAAATAATTAGACTATTATACTACACTGCTAATTCCTTTATTGCTGCATAGCCATGCCACTAACAATGCCTAATCTATTCTTTAATTCCTAGCAGTCTTATTTATATTGATATATACTTTTTACTCTTTTGAAAGTTATGCCTTATTTTTTTGTGTTATTATTAATCTGTGATATTGCTAATATATATTGACTAATTTGTCTTTGACTCATGATAAGGTGGATGTATGGAAATAAACATGACTGACTTACAATGGGTTTCTTAATTACATTAACTTTCTCAGTGGGAAATTACAGTAAAATTATACTAGTGAAACATTATTAGAACAGAATGCTTCTGTTTTCTAAATAGTCATTTCCTGGTATTCAATAAATTCCATGTAGGCTTATCAATCTAGAAAAAAAATGAAACTACATGTGTAAACCCTAAAAGTTTACACAAAATAATAATTACATCAAAGTATATGAATAAAAATATCACATCAAAGAAATTGCATATAAGGATAAGAATAAAACAATCAAAGCCTCAGACTTAAATAGAATATTAAATTGTTTTAATAAGCACTATGATAGCATTAATAGTTCACAGTTCAAGATGAGTAGCACTATGATTATTGAGAGCTTTCTAAAAGAAAAGATTCAAAACATTATCAAAAGAACAAATGAGTAAAACAGACAAATCCTGCACCTTTAAAGAACTAAAAGAGCAAATCAAGAATCTAAAGACTAACATAGCACCAGGACTAGACAGAATAATCCCTGAGTTATATAAACGTGAGTTATATAAACTTCTGCATGATACTACATTAAAGATTCTTTCCACTTTTCATGAAGCTAAATTTACATCTAATATACCACCTTTATGGAAATATTCCCTAGTTTCTCCTATCTAACCTGAAAAAGATCACACATTATGTTCTTCTTATAGACCAATATCTTTCTTGAATATAGACTACAAGATATTTATGTCTATACTGCCAAAAAGACTGAATATTGTAATTTCTGAGCTAACACATGAAGATCAAGCAGGAATAATTATTAATAGGAAAGTACAAGATAACATAATAAGACTTGTCCTTAATAGATAAGAAAATAATAATATAAAGAATAATGAATTATCTTTAATAAGTATTGATTTGGATAAAGCATTTGATTCTAAAAATTGGTCCTGTTTATTCAAAGTACTGCTTGTTTATAATTTTTCTCTGGAATTCATAATATTAATCAAAAAACTTAATGAAAGCTCTATTTCTTTTGTAAAGATTGGTTCTTTTATTTGTAGTCCATTCAAGGTGTTAAAAGGTACAAAACAAGGATACCCCTTGTCTCCCTTATTTATTGCTCTCACCATAGAACCATTTACTAATTATATAAGACATAAGAAAAATATAAAAGGCTATAATTTAAATGATAAACTGTTTCCCAAAATTCATCTATATATAGATGATTTATTAATAATAAAGTGCGGTGATATTGAGACATCATTAGAATACTTAGTTAATGCTATGAATTTATTTGAGAAAGTGTCTGGTTTAAAAGTCAACCATTTGTGTCTTTCGGCTTTTTCCGGTTAGGGGTCGCCACAGCGGAACTCTGGCCCACTAATGATTGGCAGTAGAGTCTTACGTGCTGGCTTGCCGGGCCTAATGCACAACCTTCAACGAAGGAACACCCATTCACGCATGTCGCCACACAGAAGACGCTCTAACTGAGAATAGAATGGGCAATGTCTAACTGTGAGGCGACAACGCTACCGCAGCACCACCACCGCAGTTGCTGTTTAAAAGTCAACCATAATTAAACTAAAACACTTCTGATAAATAAACACATATCAGTAAAGTTAAACTCTTATAAAAACTTTAAATGGGACAATACACAAATTAATTACTTAGGCATTACCATTAAATCCACTTACAAGCAATCATTATCAGTTAATCATAAGCACCCAACTAATACAATAATGAAGTTAGTAGAAAATTGGAACATATTATTCTTTTACTTTTGAAGACAGACTATTTCTAATTAAAGTGATCATATTACCACAAATTCTATTAATCAGTCAATCATTAATCCATCCCCCACTTAAAATAATGATAAAAAATAAACGATATCCTACTCGAATTCCTATGGTATCAAAAAAACAAACAAAAAAAAAAAAACAGAATCTCCTTATAGTGGAATACAACTAGTTGGGAAGAGGGAGGTACTGGTTTTCCTAGCATTGATTTCTACTTAAATTCTGTTATCAGTACATTACTCCTGTTGCTTAATCCATCATATTCATCCAGCTGGAAATCAATTCATGAGAATATGCTACTAATAAATAATAAATCAATATTTTATTCTCTGATTAAAAAAGAAATAAATGTCTTTATGTGGACCTTGCAAGAGTTTATGTTGAATGACAAACATAAATTCACATACTTCCCTTTCATAAGTCAGTTATTGTTAAATTTCAAAAGATTTATGTACTCAAAGTCATACAATTAAAAACGTAATAATATTTCCAATAGCTTTACTAGTGAACGTTTTATTTCCTTTGATGTAAATAAAATGTTAGAGTTAAAGAAAAATAACCTGTTGTACTGGCATCAGTTTATATCTGGAAACAAAATTCACTTAGCAGATTACCTGATAGCCAGATACAGCTTGCAGAATTGTAATTGGCACAATTTTTAAACTTGTAAAGAATTCATTCAGAATAAAATTATATTACCTTTGGACACACATGATAAAACCATACCTAAAATATTAGAATTTATTTCTATTATCAGTAATGGTTCCATTATGAACACCTCTTTCATATCAGAAGTGTATAAAATCATTAGAAGGGACTTTAGCAATTTAGACTTAGCTTTCTAGAATTATTCAACTAAAACTAACAATGAGGAATTTAAAACAAATTATAAAAAACTATGAAATCTGTAGGGAAGACACCATCTTCTTCATACTGGAGAATTTACACATGGACATTTTTTCATAGAAGCTTTTTAACCCCACATAAAGTTACCTTAATTTATTTAAAAAAATATATAAAATACTGGAGATATGATTCGACACCAGATGCTGATGGTTGCATATAATCATTAACTGTAAAATAGTAACATCTTTTTGGAATGATTTTAGATATTTTTGTAAAGCATTATGGAATGATAACTACATTATCGCAGTTTCTCTTATACTATTCAATGTTCCTATCCCAGAAGCCATACCAATATACCAAATACCTCTTTAATGGTCAATTTTATAAATAGCAAGGAAAGTCATTACAAATAATTGGAAGTCTAAGGCTACGATCTCATTTAATAGTGAATTTATTAATTTAGCTAAAGATGTTTATAATAAAGAAATTTCAACCATAAAATGGGAACAAATAATACAACACATCAATTAATTGCTTGGCATAATTTGTATAACTTATTAGAGAGTATTAACTGTTTGTATTTGTATTCTTTGTTAATGGCATTGTAAATACTGAATTTATATATATGTATATATTACCCTCTCTTATACAGTTCCCATGTTATGTTCACTATGGGTATTGTATTTTGTATTAAAAAAAAACACTAATGATTTTATGAAACAATAGCTGTTTTGTTTAGTTTGATCTGTTTTGACTTTTATATTAATTCTGTATGTTTCTTGGAGCTTTTCTCCCCGGGCCTCTACTGAAAATGGACATGTATCCAGCTTGACTATCCCAGTCAACAAATGTAAAATAAATAAATAAAATAAATAATTTCCATAGTTTTTATAAATTGACTGGTTTTTGCAATGTAAAATCAAATAAAAAATTCTAGGGAAAAAAAAAAGTCCACGAAGGCTTCATGCAAAGCCTACACAGAGTTTACATGTGTGACTGGTTACATGCAGTGAGCAGCAGCGCTCATTGTATATTCATGCCACGCACGATGTTTAAACATAAATAAGTGAGGTTTCATGGCTGGCAACAGTGTTGCCAGCTAGGAAACCATGTAAGTAAACATGGATGACATTCCTTTTTTAAATCAGAGGACTGACAGTCCATGGTTTTGCAATAATCACCAGGGCTTCACAGATAGATCTCAATCTCTTAGTGCAAGACAAAGGCCAACATAATGGTAGGACAATGACCCAGAAATAGGACATATTTGACATATTTTCCCTAAAGAAATGTGCTAGAATGACCATGGGTTTGTATTAAGATACATATGCTGAAGAATTTAAAGTCTGAAACTCAAATGAATGTAATATCAAGTCCCATCAGTCCTGAAATCATCCCAGTGATGTGGCAGAAAGCCACAAATTTGATAAGGAACACATCTGGACATTCTGTGAAAATCTGGCCAGTTGAGAGGTATAAATGCTAAGTATATGGCCAAACACAGTGCAGGATAGTTTATCTACACTGCAGAGTATTGGGAAATCCTATTCCTGACATTCTGTACTGAAGTTGGGCAAATGATCTGTAAGGGTACATGGACTGCCATGTAAAATAAATATTCAGGGTAAGTGTGTGTATTGAAAAGTGACACACAGATGAATTGCAGGAATGAATAAAGGGAAAGAGGACAGGTGAAACAACATAATGTACACAGATGAGGGCATGTTAATGGAAGATGGTTGTATCAGCAACACCAATCACATATCAACATGGTACAGTAGGGACTGCCCAGTGAAAATGTGTATTATGTGACTATGGAGAAGATGTCTGTGTGTGATAATCATCTTTACATGAATAATTCAGAGGACATCTATCAGGGATCTGACTTACAACTGGGGCAGGGTGCATATTGTGAAGCTGTGCAAAATGATTTGCCTGAATATGAGTGTAATCTTTGCAGAAGTCTACAGCACGTAGGACACAGGCAAAGGCTCATAGACAACATTAAAAGTAGCAACCACAATCAAGGACAACATCAGAATAATACCATTAGTAATCCCATGCCTCTGATATAACATATGTGATTTAGAGGGATCAGAGATGATTTTACACAAACACACTTGCTCAACTATTATATGTCCATACTCTATTAGGGTAATTTGCCTACTATCTGGCACTGTAACATCTGCTGGAGGTGCTAGAACAGAGGCTGCTTTACCTGTATGTGACATTATGAGCAATACAGGTTCACTGGTGTGCATGGTATATATATATATATATATATATATATATATATATATATATATATTGTGTGTGTATATATATCCCAAAAACAAATAGGTGCTTGCTCAAGCAGACGCAGTGCTCAGAACTCAATATGCAATCACCAAACCCAGATTCCAGCACCCACATACATTCTCCAACTTTTCCAATGAAAATCCACAGGTTAGAGCACAAAACAAACACTGATGTAAGTGTTAAAGATTTTATTCCAAATGCAAATGCACAGAGTAACCATTCAGGTGATCTTCACAGCAGCCATACTGCTACAAACACTGACCAGTTACCGGTTTCACCCCTGGCATCCTCATTCACACACACTTGGAATAAAATCAAAAATGTCACAGGCCAGGTTGAGAACCCCAGGCCAAGTTATTCTTGTCCCATTTGATTTGCAGATATGCAGCATTTCCAATAGGCACGGTCTGATACTGCTCTGTAGGGCTGGTATAGGTCACCTCTTAGCAGCCTACATGATACTGAGTATACTGAGAGGTCTTTCAGTCTTTCCATGTATGTCATGTTTGGAAGCCCTGGTGTCTCCTAGGCACAACCCTGTGCTTTCCCCAATTGCTGCAAGTGTCTGGTGAGGTACAGGGAGAAGGGAGTATTGTACTCAGTTAGTGGTCTGATAAGGGTAGAGTATAACAGATATATGACCACCCTGGTCTTTGATGTGATGTCAATATGTATGATGTGCACAATGCAGAATGTGTGTATCACCATGATGGATACATAGTGATGAAAGCATAGATTGCTATCAACATGTGTTTCCAAGTCTCACAACACTGTGAGCTTAGAGGAGTGCTATGTGTATCATAATTAACAGGGGGTACTTCATTGCCAAAGGGGACAAAAGGTTTAGTCCGTGAGTTTGGCACCAATCATTTGTGTGTGGCAGCTCCTTCTGTAATATGTTACCATCACTAGGGGGCTCTATATTAGTGCATCCAGTTACCAGTCATCTGCAAACTTGGTAAACCACAGGCCATCTACCATTGCTTGGACTTCAGGGAAGTAGTTTGCAAACAGTTTGTGGCCTAGCTCATATCCTTGTCATATTCTAATGGTATTTGGCTACAGGTGGGGGTGTAATGCCCAACTGTGAGAGTGTGTGTTATGTTAGTGAGCCAGCTGCCTATCTCTGTAGTACTGTATGGCTTAATTCCCACATGGGACGGCTTCACTATGACACATGAATGTGGGATAGTGTCAAAGGCCTTGGATAAATAAACATAGGCAGTATGTGCTGTTATCCTTCATCCATGTCTGTGGGGTCAGTATCTAAGAAGCTCACAAGGTTCAATAAGCAAGATGTACCCTTGACAAAAACAAAATGGGTAGGGTCATTTGTTGAAGGCCACCTATGTCCCTGTGGATATGGTCCATGCTGATTCCTCCCTAGCCTTGCAGTTAAGTGTTTTTAGGCATGTGGGTCAATAGTGACAGCTTTGCATGTTACCTGATTGATGTGCATTGCATAGCACACAACATTTGATATTACATTTTGTACTGTGGTTGATATATGTGTGGAAAAAGTACTGGGACGCCAGGTTTGCAGTGTTTGGAGGAGTGGCAACAGATGGATGTATTGTAAATATGTGATATATTGTTACATAGGGCCTTCAGTGTGTAATGTTTAATTTCATGTCATACACAGGAAATGGACAGTAAACAGCAGTAGTACAGCATAATATAAACATTTCCATAGCAAGGCGAGAAGCAGGTTTGAGTGATGGTTAACATAGTGCATACATTTGTTTGGATGCATGTAAGCAGTGTACAAATTTGAGCTACATTGCTAAAGCTTGACAGTTAGTACTGAGTCTATAAACGATACCTGCTACTTAAATGACTATGTAGCAGCATGTGTTAATGCATTGTTACATTCCTTTTTTGGCCCAGATGGTACTGTGTTCAAATTCAGGTGTATCTAATACTTTAAAATACTTTTCATTACAGACTGATACTGTAAAGACATGAATTGTTTATACAAGATGTGCTGCTGTATTTTGCCGCCTGTCACCGTCGCTGCACATTAGTGTGCAATGTGCACCTCCTCACAAACATGGAGCCCAAACAGTGAAAGGATACGTTGGTTTTTCTGCTACTTATGTGTGTTGTGTGTGTTTCTATTTTTAACCAGATTAAAGGTGTTAAAATGGGGTAGATAGGAAAGTGGTGAAATGAGGATCAAGCAGGGAGAAGAACAACTCCCCCAAATTCCCTAATCTTCCATGCAGGACTAGTCTAGTCCTGCACGAAAGCTGCTGTTTAGGAGGAGGATGGCAGAGCACCAAGCATATTAATGAAGGTGTGCTGACTGACCACCTAATCCTACACAGAGTGTGGACGAGTGCAGGGGGCATGTCTTAGAGCAGAGCTCTCAGAATAAACATGTTCCTGCAAAGTAGAACAGCAGAAACTGTAAATAAACGAGTGAGACCACTCATAGGTGTCTGCATATCCCACCAATAGTCCCCCATGTGTACAACAGCAACAGGACATAAAAATAAAAAGAAGTAACCCCTGTAATTATTTCTAAAACTCTGAGTACAGCTAACTGTAGGTGCATGGGTGTGCCCATCACTTAGCTACGGTTAAAGAAGCTTAAAAGACGGAAGAGGATAACAAGGAAGATATATGCCAGTGAAACAACATAGCAATAGTGTAGTGGTCAGAGCATCCACCTAACGAGCAGGCATTCCTGGTTTGAGTCCCACTGCAGCACATACCATTTTCCATGTGAAATCTGTATACGAACATATATTTACATTTTATTGCTGTATAACCTATTAAATAACATTTAAATGTGAACTGGAGTACTGCATGAAATGCACATGTGAAGAGTCAGTACCATAATGAATAAGTCAGCAGTAAGCAGGCGTAAGCACAGATAAGCAGTAGTAAGCATATGTAAGCACTAGTAAGCGTGTGCAAGTGCGTTTGTGCGGGGTGAAGCACCACCGACAGATTAAGCAAAGGAGAAGCTAACTGCATGTAAGACACTGTGACCGGAAGTCAGCAGTGCTTACCTCTGCACAAACCTGCTTACAACTGCTTGAAATTGCCTTAAGCACACCGTATCCAATGGCCGGTGTTCTGCCCAGCGACAAAACAAACAGCCTCCGCAAGTCCAGAACCCAGGACCATTAACAACATACACTAAACGATTTACTACTAAGCCATGCCAGATATGCAGAAATTGTATGTTGTCAGAAACATAACCCCAGCCCAGTCATGCAACAGTACAGAGAATGTATACCTACAGCTAGATGGGCGTGTGTCTACAAATATATCACTAACTAAATGGATACAACATATCTATAGATGTAGTCACATATATATATACATACATATTTAAATATACAGAGATATATACATATATATATATATATATATATATATATATATATATATATATATATACAAATATATAAACAGATATACATGCAAATGCTGACACCTACACATATATATGTCACATCTATATGTCCACATACACACATCAAGTGACATATGTACACAGATATATGTCTCCGTAGGTATATTCCGGCATAGACATGTTGTTGTTGTTGTGTCTTTCAGCTTTTCCCGGCTAGGGGTCGCCACAGCAGAACTCTGGTCTGCTAATGATTGGCAGTAGATTTTTACGTGCAGAGTTTCCAACCCTGACGCACAACCTTCAACGAAGGTATGCCCATTCACGCATGTCTCCACACAGAAGATGCTTTAGCTGAGAATCAAACAGGACAACGTCTTACTGGGAGGTGACAACGCTACCGCAGCACCACCACCGCAGTTCATTCTGACATAGACATATGTAAGCAAATATATATACCCACAGAGGTATATATGGCCAGACATTTGTAGATACCAATGGTAGATGAACAGAAATATATATGTCCACATGCACCGTCAATGGGCCTGAGAAGCCTCAAACAACATAAGTCACGTAAAAATTTGCATACCCCCTGCCCAGCCAAACTCGTCTGCCCTGCAATACACTGCCAAGCTCATAGTATTGTACATCTTTCATTGAACTAGGGAATTAAATCAGCCATCTGTTATGTGTCACATATTGACATCACATACCCCTCTCCCCCACTCCCTAGGCAGGTTTAGCAGTACAGGCCCATCCAACCCAGGCCATCATCAACCCATACATGCATAACCCACAGTTCTGCTTCCCCCCACCCACAGCGCACATGCAGCCACCACCCCTACCCTGCTTATCTGCCCGTAGCTACCACACCACCACACATTGCCCCCCCTCGGGACCCATCCCTTATGATGTCCCGACCCAAGTATCCTAGGTGTGGCACACGCCGGAGACCATGCACATAGCCAGGGGTCCCTATGTAACCCTGGGTGTAGACGAAGGTTGAATACCCAATGTTTGGGTTGTCCTGCATGGGACAAATGTATTCCTGGTACTAACAATAGATGTCACGTGTGACTCTGTGTACACCAACGGATTTACTGGTAGGTATTGCAAAGCATACATGGCACACAAGGTTGGCTGGTATGCACACGAAACACAGTATCCAACAATACCAGTCAACATTATCGGATATGTAGCTAAAGATTTAGAGGTATATGTGTTAGTATAAATACCCATAACTAAATAGATATATACCTCCCCCTCTCTGTAGTACAAATGTATACATACATAGATAGACATATAAATAAATACCCACATATACATATATACATATGCAGACACCCATACATCCACATGTCGTTAGATATATATACAGCAATATATATATATATATATATATATATATATATATATATATATATATATATATATATATATATATATATATGTGTGTATGCAGACATATATATATATATATATATATATATATATATATATATATATATATATATATATATATATATGTGTGTGTGTGTGTGTGTGTGTGTGTGTGTAGATATACACAGATATATAGTTATGATATAACACGTAACATGAAACCCCCCCCCCTGCCGGACAGGGGAAACATAGAAACAAACCCACAAACAATGTAAACAATCCACTGCTCCCCAGATCACAGACAGAATACAACCGGGGGGGGGGGGCACAGTGGACCCGAGAAGTCTAATCTTGGAACAGAGACTGGAGCATCCCTTGTGGGACACCACAAAATTGTCTTGTTATAGGAGGAAGCCCGTGTGATAACCTATCAAGGCGGGGTGTGTACATACCCAGACTACAAGGGTGGGAAACCCTGATGACCCATGGGTCAAGACAACATACGAGAAGTGTCCCATGAAGTGGAGAGTGGGCAGTGTATATTGGTGTGTTTAGACCCGACCTGCACCCAGAGTAAGGATGAGTGCTGTAGAGGAGGTGCAGGTGGGGGAACTATGGGTATGTAATTATGGGTGTAGGCATGCAGGTGTTTGCTGGAGTGGGTCTATTCCGACCACCCCAGGGATGTAAGCAATAGTGTTTATTGGGCTGAGTTGCTGCCCAATGGGCAGCCACTCCCGCTACGAGTCCCACTGCAGCACAGTCTATGTTACATGACAAAGAACAGTATAGCCAGATGTAGATGTAAATATGTAGAGATATGTGTGTGTATGTATTCCCACAACTACATGGAGATATACCTCTCCCTCTCTGCGGTACAAATGTATACATACATAGACAGACATATATAAATACCCACATACAGATATATACATCTGCAGACACCCATACATCCATATGTCATTAGATATATATATATATATATATATATATAGATATAGATATAGATATATATATATATATATATATATATATATATATATATATATATATAGATATATATCTATAAGTGTAAATATACACATATACATATAGCTAGGATATGATACAGCAGTTAAGAATTACATATGTTCACAGGCTGTGCCAATGGGGGTGAGGAGCCCAATCAACAAATGTGTAACACGTAGTATCAACCCCCCCCCCCTCCAGCTAGACAGGTGAAACATACAAACACACAATAAAAGTAAACAAACCACTGCTTCCCAGACTACAGGTGGGATACTACCAGTGAGAGAGACCCACCAAGTCTAATCTTGAAACAAAGACAAGAATGTCCCTTGCTGGACAACCCAAAACTTTTATGGCTATTCGGGCTTCCAGCCATTACATGCATGTTCCCGAACTAGAAGGTTGGGGAAGACTGATGACTCATGGGGCAAGATAACGCACATGATGGGTGCAGAGAAGTGGAGAGTGGGCAGTGTGTAGTGGTGTGTTTAGACCCGACCTACACCCGGAGTGAGGAAGACTGCTGAAGAGGATGTGCAGTTTGGGAACTATGGGTATGAAATTATGGGCCTAGCTGTGCAGGTGTTGGCTGGAGCGGTTCTATGTGGACCGTCCCAGGGATGTAAGCAATAGTGTGCATTGGGCAGAGCCGATGCTGAACGAGCAGCCACACCCGTTACGAGTCCCACTGCAGCAAAGTCTAGTTTACATGGGGAAGGATTGTATAACCAGATGTGTTGTTGCAAACCCACTAAACACACCAAAGAACACATGGTCGCAACACCCCACTGTAGGCATGCAAGCCGAACTAATTGGCATCACAAGGTATTATTGCTGCGACTTCACCCCCAAACAGGGGTGTGATTGTCCAGACCTACCCCCAAATGCAGGGTATATACACAGCTGTCGATGTAGAAGAAATGGCCAGCTGTCCTGCACATCCCTGAACATGTCCCCACTATCAGCCCCTCTGTGTGGCCCAATAACACTACTTACCTATCGACCCCTGTTGTATTCGTAGTAATGTTCACAGTCACAGGTAGGTGACACCCTCCACACAACTATATTGGCAGAATCCTGAACCCCCAACCCAGGTGTATTACCACAGCTGTCCCAGACTACACCTGTAAATAACACATGATGGGAAAACCCAAGCACACTTGGATCACCACCTGGTGAAGTCCACCATCCCCCAACACTCCAGACCCCTACACCAACTACTGACACTGACACCTCCTGTCCTGCCTCACATACATATCCCAACACCCTCCAAACCTGCACTACTGCTCCCCCACCAATCAGTCGAACGACCTACTATACAATTAAAATGTCCCCCCCTCCACCTACCCGCCTACACCTCCACTATTCACATCTACTCTACAACACAGGTATGGCATAACTAAACCTAAACTGAATACCTGAGTGTAGCCTAACCAGAAATGCTAAACTGGAATTCCACTTAACCTTACACTGACCTTCATGAACAGTCATACCTGACATGTACACCTAACTTAAGCATGTATAAAAATGACATGTACATGAAGTAACACAGGGGTATGCGGTAGCAAGCAGGAGTATGCCTGTGTGGGCGGTGGTAAGCAATGCCCACACTGTTTAAGCAATGTGGAGGCCAACCCAGTGTAAGAAGCAGTAACCAGAGGTCAGCAGGTCTGTGCCTAGTGCACACCAGTGCATACCTACCTACACTTCCCCCGCAGTGCCTTAGGCATGCTGTAGCCCACAGCCCTCATCTTGGCCAGTAACAACATAATCAGCACTCCCAGGTCCACCCCCCTGCACACTATAGTCCAAGTGAGTTACCACAAAGGCATGGCAGATATACAATCAGCTGCTGTTATCACAAACATATCATCCGGCACAGTCAGTTAACAGTTTAGGAAATGTATGTAAGTATATACATTAATACCAGCCAATGTGCACAGTGCTCAGTCACAGTATTCCGAGCAGTCTATGAGTACCAATGAACAGTGACTGTCCACGCATACTGTGAGAACAGTAGTCTCGTATAATACTGAAGAGATGAATGGAAAAATGGCCACGGTGTGGGGGAGTGTTTCATCAGCGGAAGTGGGAGATGAGGCTGGTCTGGTTTGTGAGCAAACTGCTGCATCTGAAAACCCTGGCAGGATGCTACCAGTGGGAGAAACAGTGTAGATCAGCAAAGTGTGCTCATGACATAACAACAGAACCATCCCTGCCGGGACGCACCAGATGTTATGGGTCGCAATAATGTTCCCACCAGTATCAGAGGTGGATGAAGGGAAGGCTCGAACGTATGTGGACTAAACTGATGAAGAGCTTGCAGAAGATTGCATTGAGACAGTAATATGGAGGAATACCGAGACGTGCAGATTGAGAAATGTGTGGAGGTGTGGTATGGCAGGGCTAGCAACTGCAGAATGGATGAATGCTGTGAACATGAAGCTCAGGGGCCGGGGAAAGGGAGCATGGGTATGACATTAAGGTAGAAATATGAAAAGTACACAGAGCTGCAATAGTGTAGTGGGTAGAGCATCTGCCTACCGTGCACACATTCTCAGTTTGGGTCCCACTGCAGCACATTCTATTTCCCGTGTGAAATGGGTATAACAAAATTGGTTTCCTGTATAACCTACTAAATGACATTTACACTTGAGCAGGAGTACGGAATTACACATAGCCCACTCACTATTCAAAGGACATGAGACGACACACAGATATGTATACACAGACAACTTGTAATGGTGTATTTTACAATAATGTATGCCATTACTGACAGCACATAGATCTGGAATTATGTAATCAGTGAGGAATGCAAGGCCCACACAGAAAAGTAAATGCAGACAGTGCAGATATATAACATACTATGCTGTCCATGACAGGTCCATCAATTTGTACAACTGTGGACAAAGGATTTGCCATCAAGATAGGTAACAATAAACAATAACAGATGTAGTTCAGCAGCCACCAGTTACACCCCGTAGTCAAGGCCTAGGGGGACATTTATTACCTGTGATAATGTCTATGTATTTGTCACATGTATGGACCCTGACCAACAAATGTTGTGGGAGTCCACGATATGACTGGGATGATAGCAGGAATGCCAGCAGTATATTATGATAGGCCAATACCGAACAACCGCTAAACATATCACAGCAGGACAAAGCCAGCCATATATGTGGAGGACAGAGGCAGGAACACAGGGCCATACTTGTAATATTGCTATTACACACCCTGCACATTGCCGGTGTTACAGGATTCAATATATCTAGGACAAGCCCTGTGTGGTGCACAGGCAAAAGCAAACAAACAATCCATGGGCCATCATGTGGATAGGCCCACTGTTGAGAGCTATGCAGACAGTCTGCATTCCATCCTAAACTACTATGTACACGCAAACACTGCAAGACCAGCAATATAATAGGGTGGGGAGGATTGGCATAATGGTTAAGGTGTTTACCTTGCAGACACAAGGTATAGGGTTTGATTCTCACCTTTGAGGATAATTGGCTAGGCTTAAAATGGCTCACAGAGGCAGTTAGCCTAGTACTCATCTATGAATAAAATACTATGAATAAAAATCTATGAAAAATACAAAGCACATAACAACACCAGTCACACTGTGTGTAGGTCTGGAACAACCTAAGGATGTGTAGTTGTCCTGTGTCTGCAAGCCCCGCTGTAATAGGTACTGCGACCTGCCATCTGTAACACTGCTGCCCACATACAGGAAGGATGTCCTCTATACTGGAAAGGTGAAGAGACAATGCCCACATGAGTAAGCATCTTACAGTACTGGATTGCCATGATGATGGTTAACAGAATCACTACACAGCAGGCTGCATGCAGTCAGCAACTGTTGCACAGTGATTGGTGCAGAGTCCATCACCTGATCATGTGCATCACCTACAAAAGCCATGCTGAAATCCATTCAAACCAACTCATTCGCTCTACTGGAGAGGGAAAGAGAGAGAGAGAGAGAGAGAGAAAGAGGAAACCAACCAAAAAAAAAAAAAAAAGAAAAAGGATATAGAAAACAAACGTACACCACAGATCTTACACAGTGGGGAACACAGTACTACAGTCCACAACTGGGAAGGCGTCACACCCGTCCAAACACTAAAAGGTATGTAAAACACAACTGTATGTAATTTAATGCAGTATGTGGTATAGATTAATAGGATGTACGATGTAGTATGTTTGATATGTGCCATCTGTAATTGTCCCTGTAATGATGTCCTGCTGAACAACTGCTCTGGACAATATTGTCTGTCCCTGTAAGCAGTGGGACATACCCATCAGCTGTGAAGATCAGCAATGAATGACAATAATATCTGCGTATGTTATGTTAGTGTGGAGAATAGCTGTTGGTGGATGTACTGCCATCATGATAGACACATGTGTGTCAGTGCACACCACTTGCAGGACAGTCATGTGAATGTGTAATGTAGCATGCCCAAATGCCATAGGTGTGTAAGAGGCATACCAGCAATCTCACACCATAGGTACCACCCTAATGATAGGCTGTGTTCACATGTGGCACCTGTCTGTGTTGCAGCAAGGCAGAACAGTGCAGCTGTGAATGAAAGATGGTTACAGAATGCAGACCAGATGTCTGTATGCACTCCACATATCTGTGTGATACGGACTGTGACGTGTATGTGTACAGATACAGACACTCATATAGACATAGGTATATCAACAACATACAACATATATCTACACATATATGTACATAGATGTATATTTATATACACACACACACACACACACACACATATATATATATATATATATATATATATATATATATATATAGTGGCACTGAAAATGGCAAGCAGGTGGAATAGTCTGTAACAGGCCAGCAAAGATAAGTGTCCCCACAGGGAGTATGGCTACAAACACATAGCATAAAGCATGGCACATACACATAGCACAAAGCTTGGTACAATGCAAGATATGTCCCAATGGTAGGTAAGCAGCTGACATAACAATTGCAATCTGTGAATGTATTGTTGTAGCTGATATGGTGGGGGAGACGTATATGTGTATTAAGACCTATGGTAACCCTGCTGTATGGGTGGCTCAGACCTGTTTCCATCTTTATGTCTTCCAGAAATCATGTTGCATTGTCACCTTCCCGCGTACAGTGCAGCAGAAACGACTATCAACATTGACCACCTGGTACAGCACTACTTACTTCTTTTTGGCCGGACAGCCCACAAGCAGCAGGAGAGGACTGCCCCATGGAATGAGCTAATCTACAGGGTCAATGATGTCGGATTGCATAACTGCAACTATGAGCAAGTCCGGCATCATTGCATCGACTTGTTATGCCATGTATGTCGGTGTGCAGCTGCCGTAAGAGGTGACCACCTCGCAACAGGGGGGGAAACCCACCCATCCACCCCTCACCCATGTGAAGGAACTTCTCAGCAGCCTAGTGGCACCTGTCTGCCCGCAACATCAACACCTGGCAGGGCACATCTTGGAGGTGGGTGCCAATGACACACCAGCTGACGAGCGTGCAGGTGAGGCCCCAGGGCACCTTGGTACACCACTCATGTGTATGCATCTGCAGCTGTACAGGTACATCATGCAAAACTGAGATGTCATATACTTTGTTGCTGTATAGTAGTAATAAAATGTTGTGTAGAAGCTGTAATATTGTGTAATTCTACTGTTGATGTAACATACTGCTGCACTCACCTGTTATGAATGCCAGAGCTGCGGCCACTGACATCAGCTTTCTTGCACTCCTATGTAGGTCCCTCGAGGATACAACCACAGCAGCAGCCCGTAGCTGGTGAGTATGGTTCGTTTTCATGCATGATGATAAACTGGGCATGTAATAGCTATAGGCTATCCCCATGCACACGTCTAACACACCTAGCCATACTGCATGCTGTACACATTCACGTTTTGTTGCTGAGAAATGCACTGCATCACAGTAGAGACCATGCTGGGGTATCAGAAGGGTACAACAGACACATGCAAGATAACTAATATCCTGTCAATGTGCAATGTGTCCACAGGGATGTGACATGTGGCAGGACACATGGCCTACAGTAGGGACATGTGTGACTCAACACCACCATGGCTGCAGCTGCACACAAGCAGGTTAAGTAAACATTGCAGATGTAACCCTGACCCCACAGCACTCGTCACAGCAGTGTGTGCACTCCAAGGGATGTGCACATGAGTAGGCTTTGCAACTATGCAGAGGTCTGGGACATGTGTAGGGCACCCCTCACAGCCATGGTAAGGTCTGCTGGGGTTCAGTGTAATAGTCATGTACTGGTCATACATGCACTGATGACGTTGTGATCTGTAACGCAGACATCAGGCATCCACAACTGATAGCTGTTCACAGACCATCCCAGGTATGTGTAGCTACAACACACAGGGGCTGTGAGCATTGGAGCAGACATAACTGACACAGTACTATAGCTGCATCAATGGTTTCTACACCTGTGAGATATAGTGCACAGTACAAGGCAGGGTGTGGAACAAGCCACAGTAACACTTTGTACATGGGTGCAGTGTTAACACGGGGAGGGGCCATCACCTACCAACAAAGCCCATGCCTCACACACATGCATACTGCCATTAGCATGATGTCACTATAGTTGCACTGCATGCTGTTGAGCTCCATGTGTAATGCATGTTGACAGAAGGCTAATGGGAGGACTGTGTGAACAAATGTTGTGCAACTCCACATGACTCGGTTGTGTTCGTAAGTGCAATCTAGTGCAGTGTGGATGATGCATGTCAGGTGTGTGTGTGTGTGTGTGTGTGGGTGTGTGTGTGTGTGTGTGTGTGTGTGTCCATGTATGCACAGGTGATAGTGGGATTGACCACATGGCAGTATTTCCCCTTGGGATTGTGCCGTACATGGAGTGAGACATGGGACACCAGGACAACCTGTCAGGTATGTGAACGCAGGACAGCTGATAGCATAACAAGGTCTGTAGCATTGAGCATGCATTGGGAGGTGCAGTACATATCAGGTATACACATCATATTGCCAGCAGCAGATAGGTAACTAGCTACCCACATATGCAGCACTACAAATGCAATGGGGAATTATCACAGGACATCAGTGAGTGTATCCAGGTAGTACTGTCGTCTGCATGATGGGTCACTTGTGCAGCAGATGTGATATGGACTGAGCAATACTGTAGTATGAAGCTCTGGTGTGTGACATATGTAATGAATGTAGCAGTCCCAACCATATAGGGGCCTCGTACACCATTACTGCCCATACACAGGGTAATACAGGGTGACAGCTGTGAGGCCATGTACAACCTACTCCTTCCAGGTCAGGGAGGCAATGGAGTAACAGGTCAGGTGTGGTAGCCACATGTGTAGGCATGGAAAGGGATGATATGTTAATGGGCTGTGGTGATGTGTGTGTATTAGCAAGTGCCATGCAGGAAGGGGAACATATGTAACTGTGGGACTGTCTGCAAACTCTGGGAAGATGAGGTAGTAAGGTGGCTGTCAGTGTGAGTATGTGTAAGTGTGTGTACTGTTATGCATTGCTGTACAGGTCTTAACATGTGTATTTGTTTCCCCCACAGGTGGTGAGGTAGGTCAGGGTCCCTCCTGCATGCATACTGAGGTAGGTGTCCCTACAGACACCAATGATGATGAAGGTACAGGTAAGGCACAGGTGAGGTTGTCAGAGGCGGACACTGTGCCAACATGTGTCATTACTCCTAGCCACCCCAAGCCTGCACACAGTTACAGTGCCCCTACAAACCCCATCACATGTGGCCATAGCAGAGGGACAGTTGGTGCTTGGTGGCAATGGCCAGGAAAGTGTGGTGTCCATGCCAACTGTGTCGGGTCACAGTCGGCATAGCCAGATGTCTAGAAGGCCACCACACCAGCAGATGTACCATGGTGCTCGTGGGAGGAACGCAGGTCATCCTGCCCCTGGCACAGGTGCCACAACTGGTACCACCAGGAGCATGTTTCAAGCTGTAATGGAGGCACAGGCATGTATGGAAATGCACTCCAGACAGGTCCTGAGGCTGCAGAGGTCTGCTTTTGCAGCTGTAAGTGGCAACCTCCATGAATTCACTGTTGCCTTCCATGAATATACTGAGGTCATGCATAGATGGTGGGGTGAGATGGTTGGCCTCCTCGACCATGGTATGTCTGTGATAGAATGTGTGGTGGGAGTGGTTTGATGTCTGCGTGGGCGTAGGCCAGAGACACCAGCAGCTGGCAGTCAATATGGATGTGCCAGGATGCACAGCCGCTCCTGTAGTGGCAGTACCAGCCCCAGCACACCGCAGGGGCTGCTGTCCACACCACATCACAGCAGGCCACATACACATGGCCCTGGCCAGGCCCAAGTGGGACATGGTTCCAGCGGACATATGTCATCATCAGGGGAGAGTAGCACCTCAAGGTCTGTACCTGCACATACCTATGGAACCCCTGGCAGGCACAGTTGGTGTGTCCGTGGCCAGATGCACTGAACTGCACACCCTGCCAGGTATGGTCTGCAGCTGTCCAACATTGCCCGTGTGGGGCAACCACATGGCGGAACTGTATGCATGCATGCCCACACACTATGCAACCACACCTAGGGTGTCCCCATACCGGCATACACCACATCACCACACCCCAATCAAGGAACCACACCCCTCACCCACACACATGGTGACACATATTTGGACCACCCTCGGCCTCTGACACACCTGCAACACACCCTGTGCATATGATGATACCTGTGCCACATCCCTGTCATCCAAACATCGATGCAGGGACAGGCTAACATTGTGCTGATGCACACAGTGACTGTAATGGGGTGCCACAATGTACCGCATTGTAGAATGTAGTCGGGGTAATGTGTACTGCATACATGTAAGGTAGTGTAGCCATGCAGCTAGGATGACATTCACACACCCTGTGCATATGATGATACCTGTGCCACATCCCTGCCATCCATAACATCGATGCAGGGAAAGACAAACATGGTTCTGATGCACACAGTAACTGTGATAGAGTGCTGCAATGTACTGCAGTGTAGAATATAGTCAGGGGTAATGTGTACTGCATACATGTCAGGTAGTGCAGCCATGCAGCTAGGATGCAGCTCAGCTGTTGGTAACACCAACTGATATCCCCATACTGTCATCCATTTGTGCTGTAGGCATACATGTGTCAGCAGGAGGATGATCCGCAGTCATATTCCACAGGAGTATGTCAGTGTGGTGACACCATGGCTGTGACATATGTGGTGTACAGTTGCACACATGCCGCAGGTATGTATAACAGCTATTGGCTGTGCAAACATGACTGGTGGCCTGCTGGTACAGGTATAATCTGCACCCTTATGTCAACCCATCCACATACACACACACATCCTGACTTGGCGACACTGTGTCTAGACCCCAACCCAGGAATGTTGTGCTACTGAACTGTGTGGCTGTCATTGCACACACGACACCATCTGTAGGGTGAGGTGTGTACCAGGTCACGTGCTACATGCAGACCATCCACAGACACGTACACTATGGTAATGGGGGATGTAATGTTTGTATATGGTGAATACATGGTGTGTCATACCATCATATACACATTGACCGACACATAACGAGTAGACTCACATCTTAGAGACCTGATTGTATAGTTGCTAACTAACTAGTCCATGTGCCCAATGTGTTACAGATAGGCTGCACACAACACATGTGTAACTGGACTGTATCCTGTTTTATGTTACCTGTATGGGTGATGGTTACATTGGCCTCCTGAGAGTGGTAAGTGGGCCATATACCAGGTGTACCATGGTGTAAAGACAGTGTACACAGCACCTACATACCCCACTAGGTATTGTACACACTAGAACCCATCTAGATACTCTGACATACCCACTATCACACAGTGGTCATGACGGAAAAACAACCCATTGCATATCATAACAGTGGTACCACGGGGATATGTATATGATGCACATGCTACAGGCATAGTAGGGTGTTGCATTGTGTTGCCACACCTATGGGCAACAACAACAATATCTGTACTACTGTGTGGCAATGTGTATTGTAATAGAAGTATGTGGACTCGGACCGGTGTACCCTACAGATATGCACACATGCACATATACACACACATGGCAGACCTCAATGGGATTCCCATGCCTACCGACCCATTGGTGCAACACTGTTGTGCTGGTACTGCAAGGCACATGTAGCTGTTAGGGAGTGGAGTGTAACAGGCTACATGTTACGTTAATGGGGTTGAGAGGCACCACACACAATACGAGACGTATGAATAGGCATCCCCCCAGCCAAACACATCTGCCCTGCAATACACTACCAAGTGTTGGTGATCCCATAAGCAGGGCCAATGGCAACATGGGCACACAATGTTACCTGTACTACATTCCACCTGTATGATGTCAGGATGTTATTGGTAACATATCATGCAGTACATTAGTACATTCTGGCTTTCATGGGGAATGTATTATGTGGATGCCATCAACATTACCAGGCTTCAGATACACAGACACAGATATGCAGATACAGGTATACATATACATAATTTTATATATATATATATATATATATATATATATATATATATATATATATATACATATACATGTGACTACACATGCACATGCAGTTATATGTACAGTACAAAACATAAGTGGTAAGTGCACACAATATGGAACAGCCACTATGCCTGCAGTTGACCCCTGAACGACTGGACACTGTATGTGCCAACCATACAAATGACAATTGTTGCCTGTAACATACACCCACAGAGAGGTCATAGGCAAAACAACACCCACAGGTTTGCTGACATGGTAACCTGTCATCGTGTACTATTACAGTTCTACATGCCATGCCACATAGCTGTTCAGACACTGACAA
This sequence comes from Protopterus annectens, assembly GCF_019279795.1. Taxonomy (NCBI): domain Eukaryota; kingdom Metazoa; phylum Chordata; order Ceratodontiformes; family Protopteridae; genus Protopterus; species Protopterus annectens. The sequence continues at coordinate 781,613,765 of NC_056732.1, read as the reverse complement.
CTATATAAATGGAGTGATGCTACTGTGGACCAGTTACACTCATACAGTAGGTTGGAAAGGTTCACAGCTGTTGCTGTCCAGGCCAAGCCATTCACATTGTACAATAGGAAAGACACACTGAGCCACAGGATACCTAACAATCGACAGTATGTACTCCAGGTGTATAGTTCAGCAGCCTCTATCTACACACTGTATAAACACAATAGGTGGTATGGACGTCTTATGACCACATGGGCTGTTACTGCTACATAACTTGGCATAACTGACACCATCACATGCACACCAAAACACAGAACAGTTTGTATGGCAGGGGGCAGTAGTCCTGCAGTACCCAGATCCATGACAGTAATGTGTATATAGGTGAAGTGTGTGGTACTGTACATCCAGATACCTTAAGGCAGCTCAGCCCTGATAACCCCACATTTTGTAGCAGCCTAGGTCTTTTCTGCTGCTCCCCCCAGACTCAGTTATACAGGGCCATATACCACTGTTACATACACTGGGCTCAGCAGTGCATGAGGGCACATGTATTGTGTAGGTGGCGCCCACACATATATGGCCCCAGCCCCACCATATGTGTGGGGGTTACAACGGCAGTGGACTGATGGTAGACATGGCAGTGTGTTATACTCCCAGCCCACTATGGATCAACCACTGACAACATGGCATATGTGCACAGTGTGGTATGTAGGTGATGGACAGAGTCTGGAATACAGGCACATATGTGGACAACTATTGCCATACACTACATAAGGTGCAGGTGTTACAGGATAGTCTGTAACATACCCTTAGTCAGGGAATTGCTGGTATGGACGGCCATGGATGTATCCATGTACCAGTAACACTCAACACACACACTGACAGTGTATTATCTGACACAAGACCTGTCTGGTGGACAGACAAGACATGATAGGCACAGCTCCAGCTGGCATTAGGGTAGGCCCACAGTTGTGTGCTATGCAGACAGACTGCATTCCATGGCAAACTAGTATGTACACCCACACCCTGTAACACCAGTACTGTACAATGCATAACACAACTCCACTCGTAGTCTGTCTGTACTTCCTGATCCTCCAACAAATATGTGGCTGCCCTGAGTGTGCCGGTTCTCCTGTATGGGATATTGCTACATGCTATCGGTAGCACTGCTGCCCACACACGGGACAGATGCCCATCACACAGGAGATGTAATGGGGCCACACACACATGATGTAGGGATCAATAGTGGGTGGTTGTCATGACAGTGTTAAATGGGTGTAGTACACATGTGTAATCATATATCTGGATATCTGGATATGTAAATGTACATATATTCCCACCATAGTTCCTGAAGTGTAGGCCACCCCAGCCCGTATGTTCCTAATGTCATAGTTGCAGGGGATGTCAGGTATCTCTAGCAGGTATACTAGTAGGCTATTGCTACTGTCATTGAGATTGCCTTCACAGACATGGTGCGTGTGGCAGGTCACATCTGCTCATAACATGTGTGCCATTGGTTACTGAGCAACATCCAAAGGACACCAGTGTGCAGTATTGCTGCTAGCATGTAATGCCGCTGTGGACTGCAGCAGAGATATTGGCCAATATATGTGGGGGTCTGACACAGTCTGTACATTCCAGAGGTATACACATACGCCCTTAGTGCTACACATGTGTACCATGCCTCACAATATGGATGTGGATGGCCATGTAGATGGGTATAACACATGACAACAAGTATATAATGTCCACCATAGGTCATGCATTCACACACCCCTGCCTGGCCTGTAACAGTATGACCACTGGTACAGGGGTGCCATGGTCACATACTACACAATAGGTATTGACATACATCCACACTGCATCCCACTGCCCTATCTGACATACATGACTGTTAGGGGAGGTCCGGCAGTGGGACATCTGGGTAGTATCTGCACATGACATCCCACTGGGACCAGCTGCTAGGCATGTCACAATGCACTGTGCAGGCTGCAGGCAGACTGGCTCAACACTGGCCTACACCTTCCAAGGGGGAATGCACATGTACTTGCATATACAGCAGGCTCTACAGGCATGTCACAGCACAGGGTAGGATACACCTGTGTGACAGTGCATATCCACAACCAATGTGAACACAGCCATAGCCACAAATGGTTTGCTAGCGTGGTATGAGAGTATATGGACTATAAGTTCGACAACATCCTATGTGCTACTCACAGACTGCCCTACATATACTGGCCTGCTACACAGTTTGGTTTGGTGGATGTCTGTGGTATGGGACATGTGTGTTTATGGCCCTACAAACATGTACACCACTACAGTACCATACAGTGGGGCAGCATGTAACATCTGAACATAGGGGAACTAGAACAATGTCATCTACCACAGTCTGTACACAGGTTAAGGTACATATCAACACTACACACACTGTCAACATTCACCATAGGTAAACAACCTCAGTACTGTATGAACATCCTCATAATGTGCAGGTAATGTAATGTAATGTAACCCCTACTGTACATAACATGTGTAGCAGTCAGATATATCAGTGGCTTGTTCTCAGATATGATGCCACAAAGTATGGTGTACATCACATATGCACCACTTCATGCATGACATATGTACAAAGGTTGACAGAGGTGTGACTGGGAGCACATACACAGGGCCAATATTGACATGTTGCTGTGATGACCACATACATTACTGTTGTTACAGGGTTGTTGCAACATATGTCCTTTGAGGGCTATGGCGTCTGTGACTACCACAGCTTTCTCCATCTACTGACTGTAATCCTCACACTACCTAAAGCAGTCGACAGCTAGATACTCCGTGGGTGACACATGCAGCTATGATCACAACATTGCCCAGGCTGCAGATGACCCTGCAGACGGTGATTCCCCATCAACATGGAATTGACATGGCAAGTATTGAGACATGTACATCAGCCATATCAACACAAACACTGTGAAAGCAACATTACTACAAATGGAGTATAGCGGCACTTATAGGCTGTAGTCAGGTCAGGCACATCCACCTCCCATTTGATGCACTGTTTCCACAGTGTATGTTGTTAGAGGTACACCAAAATCCATCTGGGATGCTGTTTGGCACACAACAGATCTAGTTCCTGCTCACAGTGGGTGACAAGGGCAAACACCACCATGATGTTCCTGGGTATTGGAGTGTGTTTCCATACAACTGGTGATGGGGATGTTACCACAGCTGTTTCACATGTAATCAGCTAGTGGAGGGCTGCGATTCATTAAGAGGCCATCAGCTGATCATGAGCATTTCTTACATTACACATGCTGCTGCCTAAGCAAAACAGGTGTAGGTCTCCACATCCACCTGAGAGGGGGTGGGGGATGCAGACAGAGGCTAATACATGTCAGGGAGGGGTGGAAGGGTACAACTGAGGTATGGTTGTGTCACACATCTAGCAACACAGGATATCAAACCCCTGAAGACTATGTAGTACTGCAATTATTGGATGCACCACATGGGTTACCTGTTGTGGAGCACTCAGAACATATATGTGATGGTGGGTGACATCTGCAACAGGGATACTGTAGCTATATGGTAGGTGACATACATGTGCCTATCGGCATTAACAGGTGCCAGCGTCAACACAGCCACACTCTCACAAGGACACCCACATTGACACACGTGGCAAGGCCAGGTGTACAACTCATTGGTTGTGGGATTGCCACATCACATCACTGTGCAGGTATCCCATGCACCACACAGGTCATACTGGGGCTGTACGGGTGAAGGGTATGGAAAGGTGTCTGACATCAGACAGCATGCTGCAGTATGCCCATGGGGGTTGTAGGGAGTGTGGATGTGAACATCTGCAGCATGCAACACACACACAAACACACAGGGTGCCACTACTGACATGCATGTGTGCATGTCTGCACAGGTGTGTGGTGTTCAACTGCGCCAGATGGCTGTCCACGGCTAGGCGATGGGTATACCTTGGCATCAGGCCACATGACGATGGTCTGCATTGCAGCTCAGGGATGTAGTGTCTGCATTTGCCCACACAGGCGGGTATTGTATCCTCCATCCGGTCACCTGGGTGACTACTTTGTGTGGGCATTGCTGTGCATTGCTTGCCATGTCTGTGTATCTTCATCCATGACATGGACTGCATCTGGGATGTGCACACCTCCCACATGCATATACAGTGACATGTGGAACTGTACTTGGAGTGTTCGGCTCATGTTGTGAACACAGATTATCATCAGATGTGCCAGTCCTGCCCACCTTAGGCGGGAGCTGGTAATGGCTAGCAGCTTTGCCCTGCACCTACATGGTGTGCATGCTATCAGCATTTCTTGGTGTTAGTGGCATCTGTCCATACGAGCATGTTGTCAGGTGTGGTATGTCCTTTGTGGGTCACATGTGATGGCACCACAGGTGGTGCAGTTGTCCATTGGAGAACATGAGGGAGGTGCACTGTCTGCACGTATGTGCATATTGGACAGATGGACTGGGTGTCATGCCCTCTGTGGCCCACCGCTGTCACTCCATAGTTACTATCAGTGGCCAATGTGCAGTGTACTACTCACATATTGGCTGTTACCTAGGCATGTGTGTGTGTATGACACATGGGGTGAGAGTGTGCTCTGGGTAATACTGGAGTTGCTAACTGTGATTGCCTGGCCTTGATGTCACATGTCTGGGTATGGCTCTGCACCCTGGCCTCTCAGCCATATCACATGTGTTATCCCTGTACAGTGGACATTGTGATATATAGTATGGCCACCATATAAGAAAATGCAAAACCCGCTCCACATTGGCCACAACCACCTCTACACAGGATATGGGTTACAAGCACACACTCACACCTGTCATGTTTGGGAGTAGAACCCCTACCTAACTAGTATATGACACTCCAGCACTACACAGTTATAGTAAGCACCAGGGATATTACTGGGGTAGACCTTGCCCAAAAGTGTATTTCACACTGGCTGACATCAGCAGGATTGCCAAAGTAGGGCTTTGAAATGACTGTGAGATACTAGCCTAAAATGAATTGCTCCCTACACAGACAGTGACACACACAATACATCCGGAACTGCCATTTGTGGGTGACACACACAATACATCCGGAACTGCCATGTGTGGGGATGGAACCCAACCACGCATCTAATTCACACTTTTACAGCATGCGCTACAGAGATTACTGTGCTACAGCTCTCCCAGGGGAGTATTTCTAGGTGGGTGACATCAGCAGCCTTGCCAAAGTTGGGTATGTGAAATGTACAGGGTGTGAGTTACCTTAAAGCATTGCTCTCTACACAGTCAGACATACACACACAGTTGGTAGGTCAGGGGCTAGACCTCCCAACTAACTCCTTAATCACATAGCCATACAATGTTATGGGACGTGCTACGGAGATTACTCAGCTATGATTGTCCCAGAGGTGTATTTCAAGTTGCATGACATCAGCAGCCTTGCCAAAGGAGAGTATTCGACTTGTAAGGGGTGTGAGTAGCCTAAAAAGCATTGCTCTCTACACAGTCAGTGACAGATAGACATGCACACATACATACACACAGATTCATACATGCACAGTTGCCACGTCTGGAGTTTGACCTCTTACCTAACTACATTATCACACTACAGCAGTAAGCAGTTACAACATGTGCTATGGAGATTACTGTGCTACAGCTCTCCCAGGAGAGTATTTCTAGGTGGGTGACATCAGCAGCCTTGCCAAAGTTGGGTATGTAGAATGTATGGGGTGTTAGTCTCCTAAAAGCATTGCTCTCTACACAGTCAGACATGCACGCATACACACACAGTTGGCAGGTCGGTGGTTAGAACTCCCAACTAACTCCTTAATCACACTATGGCCATACAATGTTACAGGACGTGCTATGGAGATTACTCGGCTATGATTGTCCAAGGGGTGTATTCCAAGTTGCGTGACATCAGCAGCCTTGCCAAAGGAGGGTATTCGAACTGTAAGGGGTGTGAGTGCCCTAAAAAGCATTGCTCTCTACACAGTCAGTGACAGACAGACACGCACACACAGACTCACACAAGCCACATCTGGGATTTGACCTCCTATCTAACTACATTATCATACTATAGCAGTACACAGTTACAGCATGCACTACAGAGATTACTGGGTTACAGCTTTCACAGGGGAGTGTTTCTAGGTGGGTGACATCAGCAGCCTTGCCAAATTTGGGTATGTGAAATGTAAGGGGTGTGAGTAATCTAAAAGCATTGCTCTCTACACAGTCAGTGAGAGACAGACACACACACATGAACAGTGACACACACTCACACACATAGTCTGTGGTGCTGACAGGTACTGGTCAGTAGTAACTGCAGTGTGTGACATCTGCAACTGATGTGTTTGGGTCCCTTTGGCTGTGTGCTAGGTAGGATAGGCGTGGATGGCTCCATGTCACGGTCACCCTCTTCCACACATCTATATCCATCTGCCTTTACCATATTATGGTGTGTTGTCCTTACATATATGTCTGTATTCCTATCCACTGTGTGTGCAAGGCATGAGCGGTGCATACTGACATGTGTTTGCAGTAACTATTTTAACCGCTGGATATGTCTGGTCCGCTGGTGTTTGCATACATGGCCTTCATGTGTTTGTGTGTGAGCATGCCCAGTATGACATTTCAGTATGTTGATGACTGACATTGCCTTAATTTCTTTATGTGTGTGAGCATGCCTAGTAAGGCCACCTGTTATGCAGGTGTGGTGCATGTCCAGTGGTTTGTACTGCACAGCTGACCTTTAAGTTTTACACTGACAGGTAGCATGCTGTGTCTGTAGGGTATCCACCGATCATTTGGCATTGACTGTTGCAACATGTCTGCATAGCAGGGGGGTATACCTGACTATTTCTATGTTTCTACACAAGAGTGGCGGGGCGCACCTAACTGTATTTCTATGTGAGGTGGGGGGGCACACCTGACAATTGTACACATTTGCTAGGACTGTACTGGTATGTCCTGTAGTCTGATTCTATCAGTGGTCTTACCCTTCATGCTGGCTACGCCATATCAGTATACTTCCGTTCTTAACTTTTGATTGCATACACATTAGTTTCTGACTTCCTAGCTGTCACAACTGACATCTAACTACCTGGCCTGCTGTGGTCTGTCCGTGTAGGCCTGGGTGGAGGTCAGCTATACCCCTCATTCAAAGGCCATAGTACGGCATTTCTTTGTTTGTCTACACCTGTCCTGCTGGCTGTGACTGTTGTTCAGTATCTGACCCCCCTCTTGACTGGCATGTGTGTGTCGCTTATCCTGTGGGTATCCGAGTATTGCGGGTGGTGCTGCAAACCTGCTTATGTCAGATGCACATAGTACACTGCCTATGCATGGTTAGGCACAGGCAGTGTAATGTTTGACATCCCTTTTACTGTATGTGAGAATCAGAGAGAGGTGATATTCCCTGGGTCCATCCTGTGTCAGTGTATGTGCTATGCGTTGCCTCTTTGTCAGAGCCAGGGCATACTGGGCACGCCTCCTTCTGCCTACTGGGGCAGACTCAGGTTGTTCCTCCTCCGAGTTACTCTGTGCCTGTGCAGGCCTTGGCATTGGTGGGGGGCTATATGGCCCTGCCCCTTGCTGCCCCTGCTGCAGCTGTTTCCACAGGATCATATTGTGTAGCATGGTACATACAAGGACAATTTGGGTACATGTAGTTTGTGAATACTGCAAGGCTCTACTGGATGTGTCCAGACACTGGAACTGTGACTTGAGCATCCGAAACACATGCTATATTATGATTCCTGTTTGTGCACGTGCCTCATTATGGAGTTCTTGTTCGGGTGTGTGTGCATTTCTGATGGGTGTCATCAGCCACAGCTCCAGTGTGTATCCAGCATCCATCACTAGGTGACCATGTGGGATGTCCCCACCGGCAAATTTCTGGTACAGCTGCATCAGATGCCAGATGTGGGAATCGTGATAACTTCCAGGGCAGCCAGCACACACGTTCAGTATTATGCCCTGGGCATCTCACATGACCTGGCAGTTGATGGAGGGGAAGCCCTTGCAGTTGATGTAGACCCTACCCTGCTCACCAGGTGGTGCTTTGATGCATATGTGCATGCAGTCTATTGCACCCATTACCTCAGGGTATTCTGCTATTTGGTGGAAGAGACGCATACTGCTGCCCAACGCCTCATGGGTGAGGGGGAAATATACGTGCTCACCGACATGTGCTGCCATGGCATCCAGGAACTGGTGGAGTACCCTGGATGCTGATGCCTTTGAGATACCCATCATATCCCCAGTTGGTCTTTGGAAGGTACCTGTAGCTAGTATTCTTAGGCCTACACATACCTTCATTTCCACTGGTATGGGTTCTCCTCTGTTAGTTCTGTGTGTCAGGTGTGGCTGGCACAGCTGAACAATCTGCTGTAGGAGGTCCCTGTCCACCCTATTGCACTCCACTATCTCCAGCTCATGTAGCCCTTGGTAGGTCACCCTGGGTCTGTACACGCTTCTCCGTCTCCTCACTGTGGGTTGGTCAGCAACATTCCCATCCTCACCACCCTCAGCCTCTTCCACAAGTTGTACGTTAGCTATTGCAGCCTAACATTTTGCTGTTGTTAGTGTTAAAAGTTCCCCGCTTGTTTACACTGGTGGTGTAGGGTGTGGGAAAAAACAGAGGGGTAGGTGTTTGCATAGTTTATCGTGGCATTCTGGGCTGGGCTGCTGCCTGTGTAATTGGCCGGTTCCGATCTGTTTCACCTGGCAGCAAACCTAGTACCCCTTGATTAACTTCCTACTGCTGCTTTTCCTTCCCATTGCCCTCCTGATTCATCCCGAGAGCATGCCATGCAGTTGGTGTACTGAACACTTCTGCTATTTCCTGGATTCACTTCCTTTATCTTCCTGTAGATCCTGTTGCACGGCACGCGCACCCACTTACACTGTGTCGTACATGCTGGGCAGGTTTAGAAACACCTCCTGGCTTTGTTGTGCTAAGCTGGATGCAACCCCAAGCCGCAGGGCTCCAATCCACTGACAGTATGCCTGACACTCCCACACATGATGTCACCTACCTCCTAGTCTTGCACTCAGCTATTCATACTCATACACTGTTGGGACCTGCCTCACTTGCTGGGGAAAACCGGGATTCACTATCCTTCCCCTCATTTGCATAGTATTGCCTGCTAATGCATAGTTACATGTGTCATACTGTGCCTCCCCCTTAGCAACCACTACTCACTGGCTAGGTTGTCTTTTGCCTGCCATTGACTTGCATGGTGGAATATTGATTTTAGTTAGACTGTTTTTTTAGGTTTATTTTCTTATTTCCCCACTGGTCTTGTTTGCGCACTGGTGCCCTATGCTTCAACGGACGTGATCAGCAGACATATCATAAAAGTTGTATTGTGTACATTTGACATTGTTTGTAATGCCAATGGCCTTCTACTTGGCCATTGGCATGCTTCCTCAATGCTATGCAGCCTTTATTTAGAGCTGTCATAGCTCTGTTTTGGAGTTTGCAGTTCCATACTCGATTACTAACCGAGTGCATTTTTGCATATTACGCTAGTCCTGCACGCCCTGATTCCTGCTTCCTGGATGACAAATTTACCTCATTTGCATGGTTTTCCCCTGCAAATGGGATGATTTGCATACGGGGGCTGGGGACGTGCAACACTAGTGCTGCAGAGCTCACGCATGTCAGGCGTGCATGTATGTGGATCACTCAGCCGCCATATTAGCGAAATTTCATCTAACACTAATCATGCACGCCATGCAAGCTTTTGAGAATCTGGGGGAGTGTCTCAAACCACACTTCTTTACTACAGGTTTGACAGATAAAGCTTCATTTAAACCAGGAAAGCCATTAGCTTTTAGACACAGTGAGTGTTTTGATTGGATTTTATTATTTTTATTAAAGTTGTTATTTTATTATTTTAGCCATGGTGTGTCAAGTATGTTTTGGAATTATTATTTGTGTGTCTCATAATGGAGTCTCCTATGACCAGAATATTGGGTTGTGGATTGTTTTGCCTTATGGGATTGGTATTTGAGACACAGTGAGATGTGACTTTATGTGTTGTCATGGGAATTGTCTTGTTTGTGTGCACACATAGTTTCTGAGGACTGCACCTGAGAGACTTTTGAGGTTTGGGTAAGTTCCATGTGAGCACCTCCGCATATGTGGCTGTATGCATATTGTTCTTTGTGTGTGAGTGATTTGTGTGAGTCATTGTCAACCTGTTTGTAACTTTCTGTGTCTGTATGTGAGAGGCTAGCGTCCAGCGTCAATGTGTAACTATACCTGTTACATACTGTATTTGTCTGTTCGAGAATTAAGTGGTTGTAATTGTACATAAGGCAATTGCTACATTGCCTTAAGATGTCCATTTCAACTAAGTTGGATACAGCAGTAGCAGGAAAGTGCCCATCTATGTTTGCAGGTCCTAATGTCTACTTTCAAGGGATAGGGGTGGAGGGTGTTTGTAACTGGACAAGGGAAAGGTGCTTACTTTGTGTAATCTGCAGCTAACCTAACCAGTGATGCATCCCAGTGGCCAAACCAGATGCTGTCTGAGCAGTGATAGTCCTGGGTGCTACAATAGACAAGATAAACCTAAATAGTACTGACTAAATGCATAAATGCTGCTCACCGCACAAAGTAGTTGCCCTGTGGGTAATATGGGACTGAGGAAAAGTTCCAAGGTGTTTTTTATAGGGAAATTCAGCTTCTGGTTATTGCATATATACAAGGCATCAGTAACAGTCACTGTGTGAAGAGCAGCTTTGCGCAAATGTGAGGCTTATATATGATCAGAAAAAAGCAAAGTTTACACTAACTGTGCAATAAGGCCAGTCAGGTAAGCACACAATGAACTTTCCACCAGCAATTATTGACTCAGATAGATGAAATCAGCCCTCTCCTGCCACAAGAGTACAGATCTCAATTTCATTTGTCTTGCCATGAATGGCTTCAGATGTTGGCAAAATCTCTCAAAGTCTCTGATGTTGTCTCCAAATGATGAGACACTCTGGAAAAAGGAGCCAAGACTCGCATAAATGTGAGTCTTTATACAATCCGAAAAAAGCAAGTTTTACATTAGCTATGCTCTAAGGGCAATCAGGTAAGCACACAGTGAGCTTTCCATCAGAAACTTCCAGCTCAGATAGGTTGTTTTTTATGGCATTAAGATAGAAATATTAAGGGTGTTGGGTGCTCTTCTCCCATATGGATCTTTGATTATCAATGAAAGTGATTTTCAGTGATTGAGGCTTGCAGTAACATCACCACTGTCTGACATTACTATTAGTGAGTTAACCAATTCTGATTACAGCCCAGGTAACCAATGGTCAATTACTGTCTTGAAAGCAGGTTTAGATCGCTTATTCTAGTATCTATGAGACTGTTTGATTTGTGAATGTACAAAAAAACACAGAGTAATGGGTTCCTCACTGCCTAGAAGGCAAGATGGATTTCATTTATGGAGTCTGTAAGACAGAAAAAAGAGTCAGTGCTTCTAGTTTTTGTCTGGTAACTTAGGGATTTTAAGCTTGTGATCCTCTTTGTTAAGAAATAGTTGGGAAGACCCCAGAGATTCCTATGTCTACTGAGGTGTCTAACAGAGTGGGTGTTATAGTCTGTAATTGGTCTGGTCAGTGGTAAATACAAGGGAAATATAACATCTTTAGAACTGAAAGATATTCCCCTGGAGATCAACAGTACCATATGGGATGTCCTCATAACCATTGGTATATGCTGATCAAAGGATAGGGAATTATCAACTCAGGCTCCCCTTTCCCTTATTACATTTTCATTTTGAATTGGGCAAGTGTCAGTGCTGTATGCTGGGAGATTTTCTGCCAAATGCAAAAATGTTACATTTTTTAGCATTTAATTTAAGTCAGTTTTCAATATACCAGGGCTTCTTTGTCAAAGAAGGATTTGAAAATGACTCCCAGTTTGCAGTCATTTGCAAACTTGGTTAGTCATAGGTTCTGTTTTTCAGTCAGTGGAGATATCGCCGTAGGAAAAATGTAACAGTGTAAGTCTGCCCTAATTATGAAAAACTTGCTCTCAGTGTAAGTTTCTGACTTTGACGTAAGGCCTGTCTATAATCAGGTTTACATGGGGGGGGGGTTGAGATTCCAAAAGACCCGTTCTCTCAGTAAGAGGTCATTTACAGTGAGAGAAAGTCTTTTGGAATCGTGATCATCTCTGTAGTACTGAAACAATAAAAGGTGGGGATGAGAGAAAAGCTCAGTCCCTTAACTGTTTGGTATATCTCAGTCAACACTTTCAGGTGTTTTGTCCTTTGTGATAACAGAGAAAACAGTACTGATTAGTTTTATGACATACTATACTAAGATTATGGAGTAAGTAGCATGATTTAATTAAGATAATCATTTAGAATCAGACTGAATTTCTTATAATTTGCGCTGTTAACTATTACTACAACTTATTAATACTGATACTGTAATAATTTTATTTCATAATGTAATATTGTATTCTAATTTATAGAATATTTTATTAATATTAACTTCCAGTTACACTGGACATACATTTATTGTCAGACACAAAACAGACATTTTTATCTTTATTTTTGATAAGAAAATAGGAATTTTAGTTAATCTAATTAGTTAAAACAGTGTAAATGAAAGTGGCCATTCTGCAACAGACAATCCATAAATGAAAATAGCTAGCAGGCTTTGCTTTATCACCAGATAATAACACTGTGTCCAGCCTGTCAATCAAAAAGCCAGTATACAACTGTCTTTCTTAAACATGAGTGCAATTTTTGCATGGAAAACAAATTTCTCAGATGGGTAATTAAACTAAAGACTGCTTGTGAATTATCATGCTCAATCTAGAAACACAAGCAAATTTCAAAGAGTAGTATTATATACTTTTGGTTATGTTTTTTTGACAACCAGTTATGAATCTTCCTTTTATGTTTTTCTTCTTACCAGTTTACTGCCTATCTACCAGAAATATTATGTGACCAAACTTCAGCATGTAATATGCATTTGTTCTTTGATAGTAAGCAAAACTTCAGAATACCAACGACTGCAGCAGAATTTTAAGTTCATGCATTTCTTGGTAAGTATTTTATTATGAGCACTCTGCAATGTTATTATCAGATCTATGCAGGTAATTAAAAAGGCAGTATTCATCAGTCTATGCTTTCTCTTAACATAAAAAAGTCAATCAATCAATCAGTCAATAATAGGCAGAAAGCCTAGAAAACACAGCCACATGGGAAAATGTGAGCTAATGTTCTCAAATATATTTATGAATCATGTGCCACATATGTACTTACGCATATGTTTATTGTGTTGTTAATATGGCTAAAAGGCTTGGATAAAAGGATATGTTTTAGCAAAAACTCAGGAATAAGAAACCTATTTTACATAGCAGAGCAAGCATACAGACAATAAAAACAATAACAGAGTAAACTGAACATTTCCATCAGGTATGAAAAATATTCATACAGAAGATGAGCGCACCCTATTGCCATCCAAGCTCAATGTGTAGGCAAAAAATGAATATATGTTGACTTAAAGAAGACAAATAAAATGAGCAATTGAGTAAGCAGCCTTTAATATGTAGGCCATAATGCTCACATAAACAAGGTAGTACATGACTGAGCCTAAAAGCTTAAATAATTTTATTTATTAATTTGACGCTTCTTAACAGGAATAGTGGACTGGTCCGAGGACCCACTTCTGCCACAACCTAGCCAAGGTGGACAAAGCAAGATACACACATCAGAAAATATAGCAATAAATTGTGAAATCCATTGAAGAAACAGAAGTAATGACTTTACAAAATACATAAGTATGGAAGGAAAGTTTAAGTTTAAAACTTAATATTTGGTGTAAAAGGCATCTGTTAATAAAAGTCAGAGGTGTAATGCGTAATAATACAATCAGGAGACTTTGTTTATGACAGAATGGGCATGAGATAAGCACACCACAGCATGGATTATTATAAGGTTAATAATAAAGCAACCACATGTATAGTCACAAACTTTCTGTATGTAAAGTACTTGTTTTATAAAGAAAAGACAGAAGGGGATTCAGTAAAGACTACACAGTATTTTTTCACCATGTGCGCAATGCTGTGTGATGTGCACATGGGCATGGATACTTTTAGATTCAGTAAAGTCCGTGTAGGAGTGTGCACTCACACGCAAACAAGGTATATACCATGGCATGCTAATTACAGTATGAGTAGCCAAATTGTATGCTAATCAAGCAAACCAACATGGTGGAGCAATTCAACATGCTCTAAGGCAGCTGTGTAGACTCCATGCTGGTGCTCCCTGTGTATTCGAAAACTTTTCAAATACAGCCAAGGAAAGGAGTATTGCATGGACAGAAGAGCAAGTAACAGTTGTTAGATTTGTACAGAACAGATTTTGACATGTGACAACAGACACATAATTCTGGTTCTATACAGAATGAATGCAACAAAAGGAGAGTATCAATAGCAACATATTCTTTTAAGTGCCATGATATAAATGCAGCTTCAGTCCTCCACCCCCTAATGAAGAATACACTTGTAACTAATGCAGACAGTTAAAAGTGCAAACTCAATGAAATAGACTATTCATAGTGGCATGTAAGCATATGCAGTATATAGCTGATGAAATACAGGCACAATGTTTCAAAAACAGTACTCCTCTGTGCATATATATGGCAAAGTAATACCCTCCCTTGTGTGCTCAACATTCAGCTCCCCTTCAGTTTCCCTGGCTTCCTGGTTGCCAACCATGTAGATTCAGGACTGTCAACAAGGTGAAGATGCAAATGAGGTCTGAACTCATTAGATTTGCTGAATCCCAATAAATTGGAACCATGTACAGATGTTCACATTGTGTAAGCACTCCCTCAGTGTTTGTTTTTAATGGATGGCAACAGTGAATGATGATATCAGGGTGTGTGTCAGGTTAGACTTACAGAGGTGAACATGTAGGTCTGTGAAGGGTGAAAATGCACATAAGCAGTGCACAATTTTCAAGTTCTGTTTCATTAAGATGCAACCTCCTCTTCACTGGTTGGCAAAAGGTGTCATCTCTGTTAACTTTAAGTACCTTTTTTATTATTTTGTCATTGTTTGCATGATACAGCACTTAGGGCAATCACAGCAAACAGAGGAATGATTGACAGGTTTCCCAGTACTCGTCATGTAACTATTGCTGTGGTAGCAAGTGTATGTGTAGGGCTGGAGTATAGTTGGTCCTGGATTCTAGTACAGGGTGTACAAACTTTCCTTCACTTTTTGTGCTCAACGTTTGCATGATATCACTGGTACAGAGGAAAGTAATACCAGTTTTGCCTGTGCTTACCTTATTTACACTGATGTGCACAGAGGTGTGCATAGCATACTAATGAACAAGAAGCAGGTGTGTTTAATAGATGCTAATTACAGCATAAGTGGGTGAATTGCATGTTAATGAACTAATCCAACATGGTGGAACTATTCAACAAGGTATAAAGCATCCATGTAGACTCCATACTATTTTTTTCCTGCATATTTCAATATGACTGGAGTAGAGACACAGAAAATCTACAGGGACAAAATGCTAGGGGCTGCTGCTGCTTTGCTCTATCTGTATGTGTGTGAAAATAGTGGTGCTGCTGCTGGTGCCAATAAGCCTAGGCTGAGAAGGAGAAAGGTTTTCAGGACCCAGGTAACTTCAGATGCTACATGACATGGAGATTGTAGAGCACTACAGGGTAGAGAGGGCTACATTACAAGAACTCTGTGTCCTCTTCTGCCCTCAACTCAGAGTCAGAGCCAACTGAGGGGAACTCATCCCAGTGGAAACTAAGGTATTTGCAGCCCTCAGAACTTAGCTACAAGTACCCTTCAAAGACCATGATGGGTGTGTCACAGGCATCAGCATCCAGGATCCTCCAACAATTCCTGGATGCTTATGCTCATACATGCCAGTGAGCAAATATGTTTTTCCCATAGTTCTGAGGAGAAGGCCAGAAATTCCACCATATAGCACATTACCCTGAAGTACTGGGTGCCAAAGATTGTACTCATGTACACATTAAGGCACCACCTGGTGAGAAGGGTAGAATCTATATTAACCAGAAGGGATACCACTCCATAAACTGCCAAGTCATGTGTAATGCCCAGTGAATTATCTTGAATGTGTGTGCTGGCAAATCTGGCGGTTATCGTGATTCCCATATCTGGCACACATCACAGCTGTACCAGATGTTTGCTAGGGGGGACTCCCACAGGGTCATTTACTGAGGGATGCTGGCTATGCCCTGGACCCATGACTGATGACATTCATCAGAAATGCACACACAGCCACAGAAGAAAGCCATAATGAGGCATACGCTTAAACCAGAAACATCATAGAGAATGTGTTTGGGCTGCTGAAGTCTTGGTTGCAGTGCCTAGATACATCTGGTGGAGCCCTGCAGTATAAGCCATGCACATGTGCACAAGTCTTCACAGTATGTGCTATGCTACAGCTGTGCAGGATCAACAAGGAGAAGGGAATCACGTCTGCCCACCAACACATAGGTCAGCACAGCCACAGTCAGAGAAGGACTTGGAGGAGGAAATACCAGCTGCTGTGGGTGGAGGCAGATGTAGGCATGCTCAGTATGCTCTTGCTTTGGGTAAGAGACAATGTATAGCACATTCACTTGCCACCTAGGTGCCTAATATCTTTCTCCTACTCAGATATATATATATATATATATATATATATATATATATATATATATATATATATATATTAAAAGTAATGCTAGGCAACTCACACAACCTTTACCTCCCCATGTATTGTCTGCATACTGCTTGCATCAGTCAGAGTCAGCCCTGAACTAAACCTGTGTCAACTGCTGCATTTGCAAGGTAAGTCCTGAACCTAGAGTGTATTCTTTAATAATATTATGGCATATCCTTGTATTTCTTAACCTGGTATAGTAATCAATTAAATAGTGCTGGATTTGTACAGAAAGTACCTTAACATGCAACAACAGAGACTTATTTTACTTATATGTGTCCATTAGTAAGTTGTAGGCCTCAGGCATCAAAACTCACACAGTCACAACTTTCAAAAGTAGTGATGATCACTGCATGCCCTCAGTTTAGCATCATACCTTTGTACTGGTAAATCATTAAAGAGGCAAGCTAGAAAATAATGGTACACATTGCAGTTTCGTACTCAAAACCCTTCCCAAGATCAAACAACAGGCAGGGTGTAGAGCAAGGAGAGTAACAAGAGCATCATATCCTTGTTTGTGAAATATAATTAACTCGCTTTTGCTCCTCCCTAAAAGAACAATCTATGCTTGTTTGTGCCATAACAGTAACACACCTATACTTCCCCCAAAAGAACAGTATATGCTTGTTTGTGCCATCCAACCTGGCTTTCATTTGCTGGCAACTGCATATCATATTACTCCCAGGTAATATCCTCACACATTTTAAGGCCAATGATATGGAATGAATTACACACTGCATGTCTCACACTACTGGTCAGATAAGTGAAGACTTACCAAGAAACACAGAATTGTAAGACAGAGCTGTATATTTGCAAGCATAATCATAACAGGTTGTGTGATCACTAAGTGAACTACATCCAAATATAATAAAGATAATTAAATGTACAAATAACAGCTGATGGTTTCATAGCAGTGTACATTCTGTTGCAGTTGGTTATGTGAAGAATGGCTTTGGTTCTTTGCAGAAAAGAAGTTTGTGTGGCAAAGAGGAATAGGGCATCCAACCTGTTTTCTGAAGTTGCATTGGTGTGAGAGTTCAAATCCTGAAATATGTAGTAATATGTAATGTGTACTATCATTTTCTACTATGTATGTCATGCATTGCTTTTCCTTATTTCACATATCTCTCCCTTTTTTCTTGTCATATTTTTCTTGTTTTTAATTCCATGTTTTGTGCAATGTGCTGCATAGTGCAAATAGTGGAACCGGAGAACAAATAAATTTCAGGTTTGGATGTGCTTACCTGGTCTGCACGAAGCACAGCATTGTGGAAACAGGAAAAGCTGGACCACCTCTGAAGAAGACAGCCAAAAATAGAAAACAAATACATTCAATTAATGCTCTTGGCAATCACCAAGACCCTGTCTGGAGTACAGATGATACTGGGTTCTAGTACAGAGTGTGTAACCTTAGTTTTACTGCTGTGACATTGCAGAGTACAGCAATGAAGTGCAACATAGACAACTGCTTTTTCGTCCTTCTTGTGGCAACAGGTGTAAATGTAGAACTGCCATACACGTGGTCCTGGGTTTGAATATATCATATTCCATACACTATTATTTTTATTGATTTACTAATATATGTATTATCACATTTATGATCAAATGTATGACTGTGAGTATCCTGTGTACTATAGTGTCGTAAATGTATTCCTGCTATCTGAACTGGCATGGGCTTCACTTTTGCCAACAAAACATGCACAACTGCTTATACATGCAATAACCATGACATTGCATTGCTTGCCACAGTTGTGTTCTGCTTACCATAGTACAAACATGGTGCTGATACCCAGAAGGTATACATTATATACTCAATGCTGTCAGATGTTAGCAATGTGGCTCACATTTGCGCACTGCTTACCTATGTGCAAACATGTGTATCTCACGTGTATGCATTTTGCTAACCATAGAGCAAACCAGCTGCTCACCATGCTATAGAAATGTTTATATTATGCTATATTACTGCCGATTACTCTCCATTTCCTGTGTGTGACATGAAATTGCATGTGTAAACATTACAAACTGAGGGCCGTATCAAACAATATGTCACATATTTACAATACATCCATTTGTTGCCACCCCCCATTCACTGCAACCCTGGTGTCTCGGTACTTTTTCCACACAATATCAACCACAGTACAAAACGTAATATCAAATGTTGTGTGCTATGCAATGCACATAAATCTGGTAACATGCAGAACTACAACTGTTGACCCATATGCTTAAAATCACTTATCTGCAAGGCTGGGAAGGAATCATGATGGGCCATATCCACAGGGACATAGGTTACGTTCAATACACCTGACCCTACCCATTTTGTTTTTTGTCAAGGGTACATCTTGCTTATTAAACCTTCTGGATTTCTTGGATACTGACCTGCAGACCTGGATGAGGGATAACAGGACATACCACCTATGTTGATTTATCCAAGGCCTTTGTCACTATCCCCCATCCATGTGTCATAGTGAAGATCTCCCATGTGGGAATTAAACCATACAGTAGTACAGGAATAGGCAACTGGCTCACTGACATAACACACACACTCAAAGTTGGAGACTGCACCTCCACCAGTAGCCAATTACCATTAGAATACCACAAGGATCTGTGCTGGGCCCTCAACTGTTTGCAAACTACTTCTCTGAAGTACCAAGTATGCAAATGACTGGTAAATGGATGCACTAAAATAGATTCCCCCAATGATAGTAACATATTATGGAAGGAGCTGCCACACACAAATGATTGGTGCCAAACCCATGGACTGAACCTTAAAGCATACAATGGCTCATTGTTCCCTTTGACAATGAAGTCCTCTGCTAATTATGATATGCTTAGCACTCATCTGAGCTCAAACACAATGTATGCTTAGCACTCCTCTGAGCTCAAACACAATATTGTAAGACTTGGGATCATGTGTTGATTGCAATCTACACTTTCATCACTATGTGTCCATAGTGGTGATGCACACATTCTGCATTGTGCACATCATACATATTAACATCACATCCAAGACCAGGATGGTCATACCTCTGCCATACCCTACCCTTATCAGACCACTAATTGAGTCCAATGCACCATTTTATCTGTACCTCACCAGACCCCTGCAGCAATTGGAGAAAACACAGGGCTGTGTCTGGGAAACTCCAAGGTCTCCAAACATGACAAACATGGAAAGACTGAAAGACCTAGCAGTGTACTCAGTATCATGCAGGCTACTGAGAGGTGAGCTATGCCTGCCATACAGAGCAGTCTCACACCCTGCCCTACAGGAAATGCTGGACATCTGCAAATCAAATGTGACAAGAATAACTTGGTCCAGGGTTCTCAACTTAGCCTGTGACATAAACAGAACATGCAGGGAAGACAGATATATTTTCCAGTTACTCACACTCCTCTGTGAATTGCACTTTATTCAGCTGCTTTTACTGTATTTGTGTTTCTTCCTACTTTATTTTTTTTATTTTGATTTTGCTGCTTGTTCTTATAAGTATTCAATTGCATTTATTCTGATGCATTTATTATTGCTTCTTAGTACTCTAATTAAATTGTGAGGGCGGCCACGGTGGTGCAGCGGTTAGCGTTGCCACCTCACAGCAAGAGGTTCTCTGGTTCGATCCTCGGCTGGGGTGCCTTCTGTGCGGAGTCTGCATGTCCTCCCTGTGGTCACGTGGGTTTTCTCCGGGTGCTCCAGTTTCCTCCCACATCCCAAAGATATGCTGTAGGTGGATTGGACACACTAAATTGGCCCTAGGTGTGAGTGCATGCATGTGTGCCTTCTGTGGAAGGTTGGGCGCCGGGCTGGCAACTCGACACCGTAAAACTCCACTGCCAATCATGAGCGGACGGTGATCCGCTGTGGCGACCCCTAACCGGGAAAAGCTGAAAGAAGCAGAAGAAGAAGAATAGTCTAATTAAACTGGAACTGTTATTCTAAGCCTTTTGATTTAAGCACTTGGGCTTCAGGCCAGTTGTTTTACATTAGAAACATTTGTGGTCTACACTGTTATGGCAGGAGAAGTAGCTTACATCCTTCTAAGTTGAGAATTGCTGGCTGGAGGCTTAGTGTGGCTGTTATTCTAAAAGTGTCTTATTTATGGTTTAAGCACTTGGGCTTCAGGCCAGTTATTTTAGATTAAGAAGGCTTGTGGTCTATACTCTTGTGGGAGGAGAGGGTAGATTCTGCCCTTCTGAACTGGAATTTGCTGGTTGAAAGCTTATTGTGCCTGCTTATTTGAGCTGTTTTCTTCTGATATTGGTACACCTTGTTTGCTGTAGCATAGACTAGATGCAGACCTGCTGAATCTAGCTCTGTGTGTATAACTTGAGCACTAAACCAGGCCATCTTTTGTTGGAGAGGGTTCCCCTGCACCTTAGTAGCAGGAGTGTGCAGTTAGAATTTGTCTGATTTAAGGTTGCTGGAACAGGGCTCAGTTTTGAGCTTTTTTATTGGTTAATTGGTTAATTTATTTAAATAAGTTTGCTCTTGTTTGCTGTTATATTTAAGTGTGTATCTGTTTTCCTGTGTTAAATCAACCTAAACAGAGTTTAAATATCTTTGCATATTCTGGTTACAGGTTTTGCTGTATCCAGATCTATTTGTGTGATTCCTGTGTTTCCTGCTATGCCATCTTATGTTGGCTGGGTCCTGCCTGCACTTAGTAGGAGTAAATGAACTGGTTGGAGCTGGTCTGGAATAGGATGTTTAGCTAAGAGCTCAGGGACAAGGGTTGATTGGTCAATTTTTGTGCTAATATTTAACTTTGATTTTTGTGGTATTTAAAGCCTATGCTTGAATGGGTTTTCACTTGTTTGGAATTGAGCACTACCACTGCACTGTTTAACCCTTTGTGAGGTATCTCTGCTGCATTTTTCCCTTACCAGTACTCCTGTGTAAGTGAGGCCCTCCCTTGTAGCTACTGTATTGATTTTATCCAGCCCTACTCACACTTATAGGTACTTTCTTCAGATAGTACCCACTCTACTATCCCTGACTTCTCTTCCACAGATTCTGACAATTATGGATGGACAATTTCCTATGGTTTCAACTGCCATTCTGGTTGATATGGGCACTCTGAGACAGTGTAGCAACTGCCTCATGTACACAGACAACCCTCTACTACTACCACCTAGGTTCACAATATGTGAGAGATGCAAGTACATTAAGAACCTAGAATCTTTGCTGTCTCAATCAAAGCCAGTACATCTGGCACTGAGAAGGTTGTCTGCACAAACACTACAAACACTGCATCTCTAACACCACCCACACCTGTACAACACACTTACATATGCAGAGATTTTCATCAAAAACACACCTAAACAAAAAAGACTTCCATGGCAAACACACACACACACACAAACACACACACACACACACACACACACACACACACACACACACACACACACCATTACCCACAGCACCAAGCACTGCACAAAGTACACACGCCTGTGTCTCACAGCCTCTAAGGCCCAGCCACAAACCTAGCATACCAGTCATAGGAGACTCTATTGTGAGACACACAGATGTGCCCCTCACCAGGCTAAACAAGGAGAAATTCACATTAAGTTGCTTGTCAGGTGATAAAATCTGCCATATCATGCATGCACTCAAGTCTCTTAACAACAGGTACTGTTATGATTCTTTCATAGTCTATGGTGTGAATTACTTGAGATGTACCTCTCTGGACTATATGAAGAGCGACATGATTGAGGTCACTGAATATGTGCCCCAGGCAGGTATGTCCCTATCCTTAAGGAGCAGAAATCACCCAGAATTATGCCTCAATACAAACAGAAAATGAGTGACTTTAACAATTGGCTTAGTTTCTGGTGTCATTTCAAGGGGATCTAGTACCTGACAGCCTGGGAGGATATGATTGACAGACCACGATGCTTTGCCAGAGATGGCCTTCATCTGTCACCCCTGGGCTTCAGGCTTTTAGCAAAGGCTCTTGCCTCCCCCATAGTGCCCTTTTAACTCAAAGTCATGAGGACAAAATTACCAACATGAAAATTTCTTCTAGACAAAATTTAAAGGTCATGCTTCTAAATGCTAGGGGTCTTAGCATGAAACATTCTTCACCTGGATGATGCTGACATTTGTGCAGTCACTCAAACCTGCTTCAAAGCTGCAGAGAGCACCCCAGCCTTACCAGGTTACTCATTCTACCCTACTTTCAGACCACAAACAGAGGGCTACAAAGCCGAAGGAGGTAGAGTTTCAATATTTATCAAAGACGTGCACACTGCCAGGCTGGTCATATAGTATAACACATAGGAGACACTCCGACTGCACTTAACTGTTGACAAAACATCTATTCAAATCATCATAGCTACCTACAGACTCACTGACCATGACTCAGGATGCCCACTCCACCTATCTGGACTTACTTTTATACATCAAGATTCAACCATCTGTCCTGATCCTGGGTGACTTTAACTACCCAACCAAAGAGTGGAAGACCTATTCTAGCCTAAACATGAACACCCAGAGATTCCTCAACTTGATCAATGCCAATGCCTGGTACGAGCCAACATGAGTAGCCACTGTAGCACCCCTACAGTGTCATCCTCCTTGGTAAGATCCGACCATAAAGCAACCGCTTTCAAAGTCACCATCTCCCCTGACTCCCCCCTTGCCAGAGTCAAACAAAAAAAATTTTAAAAGCTGACTACAGTTTCCTGAGAGCAGGCATAACCAGCTTCACAGCCACTGTCCCTTCAATTGGAACTAGCACTAATGTCCAAGTCTACACCAAAAAACTATATAAGCACCTACATAATTGCATGGACTCAGCAATACTTGAAAGGACCAAATCATCTTCCTCAAGGAAGAGTAAATCTGTCTGGTGGTCAGCAGCAATAAACAAAATTTATAATAAAAGGAAAATATTGCTGTCCAGGACCAATAAGGAGTAGGTGCCAAGTTGGAAGCAATATCTCAGTTGTCTGAACAAGCAAATAAGGTTACTGGTAAAAGCCTCCAAAGCTAACTTTGAGTCCAAATTAGCCATATCCACTAAGGCAATCACAAGGCTTTTTCACATATGATCACAATCTAAAAAGGCAACACCCAAATCTGCTTTGAACTGTTGGTCAAGAACAACACATACACAAATGCAGTAGATATAGCCAACCTGCTGTCAGACAGATTCAGTGAAAACTTCACCCCATGTCCCCCATCAGTAAACCAAGACATCCCCAGCACCTGCCCCCTCCCCTCATCATCAGGGAGCAGGTCTTTAATGCCCTCTCAAAGGCAACAAATACAGTCTCCATGGGACCTGACAACATCCTTGGCTGCATCCTACCTGAACTCAGGCATGAGCTCTCAGTACCATTAGGCACTCTATTCAACCAACGCCTGAGAAGCAGCTTCATCCCAGCCGAATGGAGGACAGCCACTGTCATCTCTCTAAACAAAGGTGGAGAGTCCACTGACCCAGGGCAATTATAGGCCCATTAGCCTAACTAGCCTGATCTGCAAGGCCATGGAACTCATTATCATGGACCTTATAAAGAAGGACATTGGCAACCTGCAAACTCTTGACCTCACACAGTTTGGCTTTGCCAAAGGGAGATCACACATGTTAAACTTGGTCAGTTTCTTCAAAACAGTCACCAAAGCCATAGATGAGGGGACGATGGTGCACACAACCTACCTTGACCAAGTCAAAGCCTTCAGCACTATTCTCCACTCAGGCATAATAGATAACCTCTCCCAGCTAGGCATCAACCCATATGTTACTAGATGGGTAGCTGATTGGCTCAGTGATAGAACCCACTCAGTCAAAATAGAGGCAGCCACCTCTTGTAGTAGACCCGTAACAAGCGGCATACCCCAAGGATCGGTCTGGGGCCTCTTCTGTTTGGGATATACTTTTCTGAAGTGCAAGCCAAAACCAGTGGTCTGTGGCTGACCAGGTTTGTAGATGACAGCAAACTGGGTGCTGTCTTAAACTCCCCTACTGATGTGAACATCTTCCAAGAGGGTCTTACCCAAATTTAACACTGGTGCCAGAAGCATGGCCTCAGACTGAACACCAAGAAATGCATCATTATCCACTTTGGGGAAAATGGTGTCCCCACTAATTTTTACATTAATAACAACTTACTAAGCATGCAATCAGTCATGAGGGACTAGGGCACCCAGGTTTATAGCAACCTGACTTTTGACCACCACTTGCCTACATTGTATGGAAGGCTTTTTACATGGCCCACCTTATAAGTAAGAGCATTTCATCCAGGAGCAAGGAGGGCATACCATCCCTGTACTCCTCCCTTATCAGACCCATTATCATGTACAATGCCCCCTTTGGCATGTACCTTGCCAAGCACATGCAGCAGGTGGACAGACCACAGAGGTTCCTGACCAGGAAAAACAGGGTCTCAAACACCTATCCTATACAGATAGGCTAAAAGCCCTGTCCCTCTTCTCAGTCTCATACAGACTGCTCAGATTTTACCTCTGTCTGACATACAAGGCCATCTCAGGCCCACCCTTGATAGAGTTGCTGCATATTCATAAGTCAAACTCTACTTGCGCAACCTGCACACAAGGCCTAAACCTTGTTTGTGACATTAATGGAACTTGCTTTTGGAATAAATTTGTATCCCAAAGACTCCCCCATCTGTGGACTAGACCTCCCTCTCCATGTCAAGCAGTGTACCTCAGTAGCTCTCCTTAAGAGGAACCTTGACATCTGGATGGGAAACAGAAAATACACTCCTGGGAACCCACCTGTGTACCTTCTGAACAGGAGAAACAGGTGCTGACTCTGTGTGAACATGGGTGAAATTCTTGGCTAGGCTTATAAGGACCTCTGGGCCAATAGTCTAGCATTGTCCTATGAACCTATGAATCTATAATAGGCTCCCTCTGCATGTGAATCAGTGGTCCTCAACGATCCTGTTCAAGTGCAACCTTGACTACTGGTTGGGTGACTGAAAAGTCACCTCTGGGGTGGCACCTATGTCCCTCATGGACAGGGACAGTTGGTGCTGCTCACAAAATCACTCTGCTAACAACAACCATCCAACTTTGCTCAATAAGGGTACTTGTGTTTTTACACAGCTAGGGTTCTATATACCATAGAACCATTCAGCTAGTAGCCTCTTATGTACATATGAAGCTAGGAGCCTATGCAGGTCTCCCAACATTTTGTCTCCCACATGGCCTGCTGATGTCATTTATTATAAGTTCAACTGCAGTCTTGCAAAATTCAGACTTGTGCCGTGGCACTTATATAATGTACAGTGTTATATATTCTGTGTACTTAGGTAAGAATTCTGTTCTCACTGCAGTCAAGTGTATGTGTGTGTGTGTGTGTGTGTGTGTGTGTGTGTGTGTGTGTGTGTGTGTGTGTGTGTGTGTGTGTGTGTGTGTGTGTGTGTGTGTGTGTGTGTGTGTGTGTGTGTGTGTGTGTGTGTGAGCACGTGTGTGTGTGTGTGTGTGTGTGTGTGTGTGTGTGTGTGTGTGTGTGTGTGTGTGTGTGTGTGTGTGTGTGTGTGTGTGTGTGTGTGTGTGTGTGTGTCTAGCCAGAACAGCAGAAGTGTATATCCTGCAGTTACTTCTTCATTCTCATGAACTGACAGTATTTTGATACTTGCACATGCCTACAGATCCATTTCATGCAGGCCACCCAACTTCTTCTCTCCAACATGCACTGCTGATGTCACCCGCTATAGGTTGACCTGCAGCCAGGTAAAAGTCAGACTTGTGCTATGGTGCTTGCATAAAGTACTGAGTTCTGTAGTTTGTGTACTTAGGTGGGGGCTCTGCTCTCACTGCAATCATCTGTGGGGTGCCCCCTGAGTCCTACATTCCTCAATCCATTGTTCAAAGGTATCCACCTTCCTGCTCTGGAGGTTGTTGTACTGGTGTCTACATTGCTCACCAGTGTGGGAGGATACCAGTAGCACTAGTCACAGCCCAGGACATCCCATGCCTCTGACTTGTACTCTTAGATGGAATAGTGCCTCTGCAATAGCCTGGGCCTATGTTCCTTCACTAGGAGTCCAACAAACACTTTGGACTCCTGGACACTCCATCTTTGAGCATGAAATCTCACTCCCTCTCCATGCATGCCTGCCAGGCCTGCCATGGATCAGTACCAATGTAGAATGATGTTTTTCCACCAGTTGCAGTTATCTCATTTACCAGGGGTGTACACACTGTTTGATAGTGTTGTGCAATGCTTATCATCGCACAAGCATGATGTTTAGCAATGTGCACCATCAAGCGGAGAAAACATAAAAGCATTTGAAAATGTTACATACACCTGTATTAGAACCCAATACCATCTGACCCTAAAAAGGAATGGATCAATGAATTAATAGGTGATGCCACAGACTCAGCTGAGTATCAGATGTATTTTAAAGACTGAATAGCAACTGGCAGACTAAACTGCTGCTGCATACACCTGCTTCTTAACTGACTCTGTGGCAGCAGGTATTAATGCACTTAATGCAATGATACATTAATTTTTGGGGCCAGATGGTACTGGGTTGGAATACAGCTGTATCTATTATGTTTAACTGGTTTTGTATCAGTGTTGTTGCACATTTGTGTGCAATGCACACCACTGATCAATAATGTTTTAGAGTATATAAATGGGGAACATAAGACAATGAGTAACGAGGTCACATGGGCAAATCAATCAGTAAAACCTAAAAGAAAAATCTAGCCAAGCTAGACTTTCCACTGTGTGATTCCTTAAAACCTCTTGCATTAGAGGTAACATGGGATATATGCAAATGATTAAGGACATCAGGTGTTTCAGCTATATGGCAGTTCTGAATGTCCATGAATTGGTTATAGACATCAGCTGGGTACGACAACCCTGTGTTTCCAAATGTTAGCCAAACAAGTTATGCTGTGCTGACGAGGCCATAAGAAGGCCAAAACATACATGTCCACACCTAGTGGAGTTTGGCTTTATTGGCCTGAATTTTTCCATAACAGATTTAAAAAGGGAAAAAAAGTCACGGGCATTCAGAACTGCCATATAGCTGAAACACCTGATGTCTTTAAGGGGTAATTTGTATATATCCCATTATACCTCTAATGCAAGAGGTTTTAAGGAATCACGTAGTGGAATGTCTAGCTTGGCTAGATTTTTATTTTAGTTTTTAATAAATTGGAAATGTAGAACAGTGGTGAGATGGGGAACAAGCAGGGAAAAGAACAATATGAATACCCTGTTAAATTGTGACAGGATTGATTGTATGAAATACATGTGCTGCAAAACTGACTCTGTGGCAGCACGTGTTAATATATTGATATATTCCTTGTTGTTTGGGCCAGATGGTACTGGGTTCTAATGCAGGTGTAGGTGGTAATTTTACAGGTGTTTATGATACATTGACATACATTTATATATAGGTGTCATTCACCATTGCTTAGCAATGGTGTATGAGTGCACCATCATGCAGTAATGCTTTATAAAAAAGAAATGGGGAAGATAGGACAGTGGTGATATGGGGAACAAGCAAGGAGGAGTACAAAGGGAAACCCTTGCTAAACTGTGACAGTTACTATTGACAGTATAAAATACATGTGCTACTTATCTGACTCTGTGTCACCATCTGTTAATGCTTTGATGCATTCCTTTTTTGGGGCCAGATGGTACTGGGTTAGTATCCAGATGTATCTGTATGCTATTCAAACAGTTCATACTAATGTACAAACTAATTATTCTATCAACTTTCTAAGTGTGGAAGTGCAGTATTATATATCTGTACTTATTTTATGGGCTGTTGTCCCCCCATTATGTATGCCTTTAGTCTTCTTTAAAGGGGGTGACAGGTATGTTTGTGTTTCATTGTAACATGTCTGTCAGACATTTTATGTCCCTATTTCTGTTTATGCACATATCCTTGCATTATGTTGGTCTTTCTGGTGAAATGTTGCACAGAATCAGTGCTATCTGTGTAGCCCTGGTAGTCATTGTAGCATTTCACGCAAATACACTGACAGATGGTTCTTTGACTTACATGGAATTGCTATCCATGTTCGCTTGCAAGGTTTTTCGGCCAGAAACAATGCTGTGACCTGCGAAACCTTGCTATGATGCACTGTCACAGTAGCAGGTATACTCCATGTTGGCTCTATGCGAAGCCTACATGGAGTTTATTGAATCCTGAGGAGATAATATGGGAAATAAGTGGTTGAGAGATCCTACAATTTGAAGATAAGGGAGATGGATATACAAGATATAAATAATACATTATTTATGCTTGATTGCTTACATAAATCCACACTCTCACCTACAGTCATTTCATCTGCATCTTGCTATGGAATGAAAAAAGTCTGCATGCTGGTGACTTTGCAGATATCACGTGCACATTTGATACTTGGATGATCAGAAGACTGCTGGTTCTATTCCAGCAACAAGCACTTGGATTCATGTTCTTGTGTTGATACTGCAGTGCAGCTTTGGTAGTGTTGGTGTTGCCCTTAGGGTGAGATGTTAAACAAAGGTGTCCTGACCAAATAGTGGTAACTCAGATCAATGTAAGTGAGTAATCACTTAGGTCTTACTGAAAAAAGGATGTAGATGGTTTTATTTTCATTTTCTATCATTCAGAGAGTAATGAAGCTAGCATCCTTGCCAAATTTAAACTGTCTATATAAATACCACCTCAGATCTTCCCTGAAAATAGTTGCTTGCTTAGTTGGCCAGATCCAGTCTACAAAATGAAAATATAATAACCTCAATATATATGCAGAGGCCTGTGGTGGAACTGTTCTGCTATACTATCATTTGCTTTTTTTGAGTAGTTAATTTAATAATTTGTTTTAAAGCAGTTGCATGTATGGGGGGGTCAAGTAATTGTGAGGGAGTGCTTACTGTAACATTGGATGTCAGCCTGGATAGACTGTTTGGGGTTGTGGAAGAGTTTCATGGATGAAAGAAGCAGTTTAACTGGGAATCAGGTTGTGAAGGAATTGTGGGTATCAGAGGAAGAAACGGAACAGAACTATGATTCAGATTTTCCAGCCATCCTAGCAGGTAGGCAAATAGGATAGACTATATTTTGGCAGACTGGATGACTGTAGGGAGATGACTATGGCAAATATTTTTGAGAATGTTTTTTTTTTCTGGACATGATTTGATGGTAACAGTTTTGATGATTTGGGATAGCAGCCAAACATGATGGAGATAGCATCCATAAGAGTGAAGATCAAATGAAATGCTTTGTTGGTTACATAAGATACAAGAGGAGGTTATACAGGAGTAATCCTGGAAAGGATAATGAAGCTCACAGATTGTGTTTGATGCACTAAATGATATTGGGAGAGGGAACATAATGGGAGAAAGGGTAAGAAATATAAGAAGTAGACAGTGAGGTACAAGAAATGGAAGTTAACTTAAAGTCACTATCAGAAAAGAACAACAAGAGGAAGACAACATGAGAAAATTCAAAAATCTGGTCAAGAGACCTGTTACAGAGAAAGGCAGAAATCCAGAGATATGGCAAGGGATATACGTAAGCTGGGTAATGACAGGACCATACTGATGAATTCAGATAGATATGTTTGCCATACTTCTTGTGTACAAGCTTAAAGATTGTCACAGTCTGTGCTATACATAGGGCCAATAATATGAGTAATGGGACACTCAAAAGAAGAATATTCTTTGATATGACTGGCCTTTGATACTGTTAACCATTTACTTCTTCTAAATAAGCTTTAGTCAGTAAGTTTCTGTCATGTACATCTCATGTAGCTCAGGAATTACTTGGAAAAATGAGCGCTCCAGCTAACTACTGGCAACATCTAATCTGATCTAGGCACACCTTTTAGTGATGCCCCACCAGGCTTCATGCACAGTTCAGTTTTATTCTCCTTCATCAGTGACCTAACTACTGACAATTTTAACTTGGATATTACAAATTATGTAAGCAACATTCCTCTTCTTCTTTTCCATTTTCCCATGCTAAGTCCCCCACCACTCTGAAGAAGAAGAAAAAAAAAAACAGCTACAAGAGCTACAAGATCATTTGAACAAGATATACAAATACATATGCTTTAGAGACATAGGTTAACCTGTCAGTGATGAGATAAACAAATACATGCTGTTGATGTCAAAGACCTTAGTCCTCAGTACTGTTGAATGACCAGCATGACATACTGCTTGCTGTTTTATTTGTTTATGTTTTGGGGGAACTAGCATCCTGCCCTGACCAAGAATGATGCTGAAATTTAAAGGTAAAATAATAGGTTTTAACAACTGGATGAGTAGTTGGTGTCATTACAGGCTCCAGGGGCCACCAGCATGTGCCAGCATGAGAAGAGGTGGTTAAGTCCTTGCTTCCCAAGAAATGGCTTGCACCTGTCTTAGCATGGTGTTTTGCATACTGGCTAAAACATTTACTGCCCATAGTGCCTTTTCAGGCAAAGTCCATCTCTTAAACATTCCAACATAGTAAATTCTAAGTTGGATTATATCAAGGTGGTACTACTTAATGCTAGGAGTCTAAAGAAAAAAATTACCAAACTCATGATCTCCTAAGATTTAAACACATTGATGTCTGTATCATGGGAGAGACTTGATTTCATTGTAGAGAGAGTACTCCCTGTGTTCTTGGGTTCAGTGACCCACTGATAACTATGAGACAATATTCATTTGTAGGGTTCCAAGTTGCAATGAATAAACATAACTATCACATTGTAGCTAGCTGTTGATCATCATCCACATCAACAGATGACTACAGCAATTACCTAAATCCCTTAGATAAAATTAATATCTACCACAGTGCTAGTTTCATAAGTGACTTTAACTACATTGCCATTAACTTGCAAATCTATACCACTAATGCTTCTTGGAACTTATTAATCTGAATTCTCTTTAAAATATTGTAAGTTAACTCAGTGCCCTAAATATTTTCTTGGCAAGTATGGTTACTTCTTGTGCACCCCTCTGCGTCCTCTCAAGCAGTTAAATCTCTCCAAGTCCATTATCTTCTTACTGCTGCAAACTACCATTGCCTTTAGAGACTTCTTACAACAAATCTTGTGAAAACCCATAGATGACCTAAGTAAATGGCAAAGTAACCATTTGTATATTGACCCCTTTGCTATCTAACCTCAGTATTTGAATTGAGAGGTCTGCCCCATCTGCTCAAAATATACTGGGAAATTTAACAGCATATACCTAATGCGGAATACTTTATTGAGAACATAAAACTTTCATTTAAAGGCTCACTGCTGCTTTTCAGCTGTGAGAAACATTTCTGCAGTTTGTTTCTAAGTAGTGGGTATATTTGTAGCATTTCCATATTCAGGCTTGTATTTGGGCCTAGTGTTTGTGGAGGCTGTGTGTCTGAGCACATATTCAGGGACATCTTCGTTTAGCCAAAGCCATCAGGCATTTCAGTGAGAAAGAATTGTTTGAGGTCATTGGCTGACTGATGTCACCTGGACTACAGCTTAGACTAAGCACCTCATTGGTTCTTTTGAGATTTCTTTCTTAAAAGCTGTCTCAGGTTTCAACTTTCTGTTACCTAAGAAACTCAGTTGTGAGTGTTCTGCCATTTTACACTCAGCTAATCGAAGGAAGGACACTCAGCAAACTCGGAGCTATAATATATAACATTAAGTATCCTGTTTTTTGTTTATTTTGTTCTTTATTTCTTTGTTATTTATAGCAATTTGTGTACTGTGTATTTTTCTAGCTAGTTTCACTGTGTGTGAGGTATTAACTGGAAATTGTCCACTTTTATTAAGCATCTGTTGGGCTGTTTGTTTCTGATAACTTGTTGCAATTAAACTCTTTTTTCTAGAGGCTCCTTTAGCTGTTTAAAACTTTCATTTAAAGGCTCACTGCTGCTTTTCAGCTGTGAGAAACATTTTTGCAGTTTGTTTCTAAGTAGTGGGTATATTTGTAGCATTTTCATATTCAGGCTTGTATTTGGGCCTAGTGTTTGTGGAGGCTGTGTGTCTGAGCACATATTCAGGGACATCTTGGTTTAGCCAAAGCCATCAGGCATTTCAGTGAGAGAGAATTGTTTGAGGTCATTGGCTGACTAAGGTCACCTGGACTACAGCTTAGATTAAGCACCTCATTGGTTCTTTTAAGATTTCTTTCTTAAAAGCTGTCTCAGGTTTCAACTTTCTGTTACCTAAGAAACTCAGTTGTGAGTGTTCTGCCATTTTACACTCAGCTAATCGAAGGAAGGACACTCAGCAAACTCGGAGCTATAATATATAACATTAAGTATCCTGTTTTTTGTTTATTTTGTTCTTTATTTCTTTGTTATTTATAGCAATTTGTGTACTGTGTATTTTTCTAGCTAGTTTCACTGTGTGTGAGGTATTAACTGGAAATTGTCCACTTTTATTAAGCATCTGTTTGTTTCTGATAACTTGTTGCAGTTAAACTCTTTTTTCCAAAGGCTCCTTTAGCTCTTTAAAACTTTCATTTAAAAGCTCACTGCTGCTTTTCAGCTGTGAGAAACATTTCTGCAGGTGTTTCCCACCCTCCCTCCCTGTTGGTATAGTGCTTTTATAGTTGGTGGATTTGCAGTTGCCCTCCCCTAGTGTAAATTTGATCTGGGACCCTCCTCCCAGTCTGGTGTCATTACCTCATTCTACCCAGCACAGGGAGAACATTTGAGAAGGCCAATCAGCTTAGTTTCTGCTACTCCTTTCTCTCTTTCCACGAAAAAAAAAAAAAAAAAAAAAATCTGCTTTTACTGTATTTGTGTTTCTTCCTACTTTATTTTGCTTTTGCGGCATCTTAAAAGTACTCAGTTGTATTTATTACTGCTTGGTGTAACTCATTCTAAGCCTTTTAGTTTAAGCACTTGGGCTTCAGACCAGTTATTTTACATTAAGAAGGTTTGTGGTCTGCACTGTAGTGGCAGAACAGGTAGCTTACATCCTTCTAAGTTGGGAACTGCTGATTGAGGGCTCAGTGTCTGTTATTCTAAAAGTGTATTAATTCTGGTTTAAGCACTTCGGCTTCAGGCCAGTTATTTTACATTAAGAGGGTTCATGGTCTGCACTCTTGTGGGAGGAGAGGCTGGACTCTGTCCTTCTGAGCTGGGAATTTCTGGTTAAAGGATTATAGTGCCTGCATATTTGAACTGCTTCTTACTGAAATTGGTACACCTTGTTTGCTGTAGCATAGACTCGATCCAGGCCTGCTGAATCTAGCTTTGTTTGTATAACTTGAGCACTAATCAGGCATTCTTTAAAGTATTCAATTGTATTTATTACTGCTTGGTA
Source organism: Protopterus annectens (assembly GCF_019279795.1). NCBI lineage: Eukaryota > Metazoa > Chordata > Ceratodontiformes > Protopteridae > Protopterus > Protopterus annectens. The sequence continues at coordinate 781,579,808 of NC_056732.1, read as the reverse complement.
GTAACTTGATTAAAGTGTAGCTATCATTCTAAGTCTTTTGGATTAAGCACTTGGGCTTCAGACCAGTTGTTTTACATTAGGAAGGTTTGTGGCCTGCACTGTGGTGGCAGGACAGGTAGCTTACATCCTTCTAAGTTGGGAACTGCTGAATCTAGCTTTGTTTGTATGCTTGTTATTTCCCTGAAATGCTAATTCCACCTAAAATGCGGCTTTTCAGTGCTTCTGTGGATCCCTAGTGATATCTGCATTGCTTACTGTACTTATTTCCTTGTTTCACTTGAAAGAAAGTTACTGTTTGTGGTTTTTGCATTTAAGTTACTTGTAACACATTGCATTTAAGTTACCTGGCACTTGCTCACTAAAGCAATTATATAAGTCAGCACTAAATAATTAAAAGCACTACACCCTCACAAACTCCCCTTGAGTACCTTGTTCCCCAGTGGCCCTTTTTTTCAATTATAAAGGAGTTCCCAATACTATTCTAGCATGTCCAAAGGTCAGTTGTCAATCTCCTCTCCGGTTCAGCTGGTGAATCTAGGAATCTTGAGGCAATGTTACAACTGCCTCATGTACACAGACAACCCTCTCCTCCTCCCAACAAATTCCAACACATGTGAGAGATGCAACCATATAGCCAAACTGGAGGCTAAGCTCTCTCAACTCAGTACTGGCGTAACCAGTCAGGAGGAGAAGGAAACCACACTCACTACAATTCCAGTCTCACATAGACCTACCACGACAGCAAACCAAACACATAAACACACAAAAGCATACTCGGAGGCTCTAAATAAAAATCTGCCTAAGCAGCAGAGATCTCCAAAGCAGACACCCAAGCAACCGCTACCCCAAAACAAAACACGTGCAAACCATAGCTCATAAAGCCAGTGTGCCAAACAGTCACAGCCCTTAAGGCTAAACAACACACCTGATACTCTTGTAATAGGTGACTCTATCGTCAGGCACACTGAAGTCCCGCTCACCAGGCTGAACAAGGAGAACGTCACAGTGAGCTGCCTGTCGGGCTCTAGGATCTGCCACATAACACAAGCACTCAGGTCACTCCAAGGTAAGTACAAATATGACTCAGTCATTGTCCATGCTGGTGTGAATGACCTGAGACATACCTCCCTGGACTACATGAAAAGAGACATAGAGAAGCTCTCTGAGCATGTAGCCCAGGCCGGTATGACCCTGACCTTGAGTAGCATCTTACCCTCACCAAGAATGATGCCACAATATGAAGACAAGATGATCAATTTCAACAACTGGCTTAAGTATTGGTGTCATTCAAAGGGGATCCAATGCCTGTCAGCCTGGGATGACATGCTCGACAAGCCACGATGCTTTGCTACGGACGGCTTGCACCTGTCACCCCTGGGCTTTCAGATATTGGCAAAGGCTCTTGCTACCCCTATAGTGCCTTTTTTAGGCAAGGCTCAAAAGACAAACCCACCTCCATAGGTATCACAAGGGATAAGAAACTAAGAGTAATGCTACTCAACGCCAGAAGTCTTAACCTCAAGATGCATGCACTCGAAACTCTCCTTAGCATGGACAACATCGATATCTGTGCAGTAACAGAAATCTGGTTTAAGGCTCCCGAGAGCACCCCAGGTTATACCTCATACCATGCTTTTCGGCCCCAAAACTTGGACCGAGCCACAAAAGGAGGGGGGGTATCAATATTCGTCAAAGATACCTACACCTCCAGGTTGGTGGCACAGCACGAAGCATCAGAGACTATCCATGTGCAACTAACAGTGGGTAAAACTGCCTTCCAGTTTGTAGCCTGCTACAGACCACCCTCCCAAACCCAGGAACCCCACTCAGCCTTCCTGAGAACACTGGAAAATATGAAGGTCTCTCCAAACACCATTATATTGGGAGACTTCAACTACCCAAACATAGACTGGGAGCATTACTCTAGCTCCAACACCCTAGCCCAAAGGTTCCTAGAATTTATAAACTCAAATGCTATGGAACAACTTGTTACCACTCCCACAAGAGGGGAAAACATACTAGACCTGATCATCACCAACATGGGGACTCTATGCTCCAGACCAGAAGTGTATCCCTCACTGGTAAGATCAGACCATAAACTAATCTCACTGCATATTCACATCCCGACCCCACCCCCTGCCCAGAAAACCACAGTGAAAAACTTCTCTAAAGCAAATTTCACACTCCTCAAAACCGAGGTGGAATCCTTCAAAGCCCCCGGGCCTGTGGCAAATACGGCCCAGACCGCAGAATCCTTTATAACTGCATTCTATGAACACCTTCAGGAATGCATGGATCATGCAATCCCAAATAAAACCAAGACCCAATCCTCCAAAGGCAGACGTCCTGTCTGGTGGACCCCAGCCATAAACAAACTATACAATAGAAGGAGGAAGCTACTACATGATAGAGCAAAATCCCAAAAAGGGAAGGCATCTCTGATCAGTATTTGCAAAAAACTATGGGCACTCATAAAATCGTCTAAGGTCAGCTTCGAGAGAAAAATTGCACAGGACACTAAGAATAATCACAAGGCTTGCTTTAGTTATGTTAGGAACCTGGGTGGGAATTCTTTCTTTCTTTGAAACAGTCACCAAGGCCACTGACGAGGGGAAGGTGGTCCACACAGCCTACCTGGACCTCACAAAAGCCTTCGATACAATACCCCACTCGGGCATTATAGATAAGCTCACCAGCTTAAATATAAACCCCTATGTCACTAGATGGGTTGCAAACTGGCTCAAGGACAGAACCTACATGGTTAGAATTGCTGGAGCCTTGTCAGACTCCAAACCAGTTACAAGTGGCATCCCACAAGGCTCAGTCCTGGGACCTCTCTTGTTCGGTATATATTTCTTGGAGGTACAGGCCAACACGGAAGGACTGTGGCTAACCAAGTACGCAGATGACTGAAAACTGGGCGCCATAATCGACTCTCCAGCCGACACAAGCATCCTCCAAAAGGGCCTCATAGAAACAGACAACTGGTGCCAGAGCCATGGCCTCAAGCTAAACACCAAAAAGTGTATAGTCATCCCCTTTGGCAAAAAGAAAGTGCCCACAAATTACCACATAGGTGGTAATCCATTAAGTACGGAAGAAGTAATTAGGGACCTGGGGACCCAAGTTGATAGCAATCTCTCATTTAACAACCACATGGCCAAAGTGGTTAGAAAAACATTTTATATAGCCCACCTAATCATGAAGGGATTCACATCTAGATCAGGGGAAGTCATCGTGCCTCTTTACTCATCCCTCATCAGGCTCATAATTGAGTACAATGCCCCTTTTGGGATGTACCTTACCAGACACCTGCAGCAACTGGAAAGACCCCAAAAGTACCTCAACAAGAGGATCAAAGGGCTCAAACAGATGCCATATGCTGCCCGGTTAAAGAAACTCCAGCTCTACTCAGTGGCATACCACCTGCTCAGAGGCGATCTGTGCCTGATGTATAAAGCCATGTCCAACCCGGAATTAATGGACATGCTGCACCTCAGAAAATCCAAATCCCATCGAGCTACGCGCTCGAGAGACTTGAACGTCAGCACTGAAATAAATTGGACATGCTGGAGGGACAGATTCATAACCCAGAGGCTCCCTTCACTCTGGAATAAAATCCCAGTCCAGGTTAGGCAGAGTCCCTCATTGACTCTCTTCAAGAGGAATCTTGATGAGTGGATGGGAGATCGTAGGTTTACCCCGGGTATCACTTCTTTGTCACTGTTAAACAGAGGCACAGTATACTAACCTCGAAAAAGGGCATAGCAAAATTAATTTAAAATGGGTGGCGAAAGCCAAATACACTCTGGCTAGGCTTATAAATGCCCTAGGGCAGATAGCCTAGTATGAACCTATGAACATGTTTAGAAACAAACGTAATAGTCAATTCATACAAAAAAGCTCTACTCTACCTCTCAGAAAAGCACTGAAACAGGCTATCACAAATCTTAAATGCACCATTAGAAAATGTATAGCTGGGTAAGAACACAGGATACCCACTTCTACAAGGGAAAACTTTAAATCCTTCTTCAGTTAAGCCAGGAAGCCAAGGAGTGTCACCCAACTATGCAATGAGCTAGTCTAGAGTAAAACTAAACTCTTGGATCCCTGGGAATTTCATAAAAAAATAAATTTATCTCACACTTTACTATACCCACCCACTCTTTTATTTCCCTGTCTCCTAAACCTCTTCAAAAATTACCATAGACCAAGTTCTATGAGTACTTTCCAAACCTAAACATGCCAGTTCTGTGTGCCTTGATAAAGTACCAGCTTGCCTGCTTATTACAACTAAATAATCTTTTTAATCTAAGCCTCTTCACAGGTTACATACCTGATGTATGGAGATATGCAAATGTGAACCCACTACACAAGGTCATCCCTACCACTAATCCAAGCAATTATGGACCCATTAGTCTCTCCAGTCTTGTGTGTGAGCAAATAGAATGTGATGTATCCAGAGTCATTAATACAGACATATCTAATATCCTGGCTCTTAACCCAAACCTATTTGTTCTTGAAACTTCTTGTAAAAATCACTAACATCAAGGACAATGATAATTCTGTTTACACTGCTTATCTTTCAGCATAACAAAATCAAATCCAGGGAAGTATTATGGATAAACTGACTAAATGTAATGTGAATCCCTAACTCGTCCCTTGGATATTATATTAGATGGCTGACAGAATTCATGTAGTGAACATTCCAGGAGCTTTTTCTGAATGTAAGTGTGTTATCAGTGACATTCCACAAGACTCAGTATTGGGCCCCCTCCTTTTCAGCATATATTTTTCTGATATCCAGTCTAATACTTCAGGATTATGATTATCTAAATTTACTGAGTGCAACTGTTAGCCCTCATTCTGATACGCAGGTATTTCAGCAAGGGGTTGGCTATGCCAATGGTTAATGTTCAAACATTGGTCATAAGTTAAATGATAAGTAATGTGGTGTAGTTTTAGCTGGCAAACAAATACTTTCTACCTCCTATCATGTAAATAATACACTCCTCTAAAATGGAACTGTCTTCAGGGACTTGGGCACCTATGTTAATAACTCATCATTTGGCAACCATGTCTTCACAATACTTCAGAGATCCTTCTGTTTTGCCCTTTCATTTATACAGAAATTGCCTCTAGAGCTAAATAAGTCTTAGTTCTCCTAAATAGATCACTTGTAAGGCTCTTTCAGTGAATATAATGCTCCTTGCGGCATGAACATTTCAAAGCATATGGCTTAACCTGAGAGACCTCAGAAATATTTAACTATGAAGATCACTATTCTTAAGTAACTTTGTTAGTCAGCTAGAATGATAGTTCTGTCCTTTTACTTATTCCTCTTCTGACTCCTTCATGATGACCTTTGCCTTGAAAGTCCCTACCATACTCATCTACCTGCACACCTGGAGAACCACCGACTCCTCAAGCCCCTGTGCTAAGGATGCCAACTTACATTAACTTTATAAACAAATAAATGGTTCATTGGTTAGATACATACTTAACCCAATACATTCCACACCAGTGGGACAAACTAAACCTACAAAAACAAACAAAGCAATTCACTGGCTACTTTCAGAGTTAATCATGATAATTGTATTGCAGTAATAAATTCTGCCCTTGGTTATCCTGCTTATTGCTTCTACACAAAGGGAGTGAGCACTATTGAATTGCACAATAATTCAAGGGTATATTTGAACTAGCTCTTAATGGTTCTTGAGACTGCTTGTCTAGTATGAATTTATGCATGTATGATCCTGTAGTAACAGGAAATATTAAATAGTATTTACATGATGGCACAACATTTGGTATTGCATTATTTTTACAAGTGGATGTGTATGTTTAACAGAACTACAGAAATGAATGCTTAGTTTTCAGTATAAGTAAATGAAGCTGAAAAGCAAATCACATGCAGTCACTATTCGTTTAGTTTGTCATAGTACACTAGGGCATATTTAAGAAAGGAGATTAAATATTCAAAATATTCTTTGTAATGCTCAGTACTTGGTCATTGTTGTTAGGGTCAGCTGTTTGAAGGTCAGCTTCTTTAGCAAACAGGAGTATTCCGAATGCTATTTGAGTACAGGCACTGTGCAATACAGTTTACAATAACTGTGCATTTTAGTCTATAGTACCAATTTAAAATAAGAGTGAATAGTGTACACTGCATTTATTATTCTATGCAGTATAATCTTCCAGAATACACTTTAACATGCAAATGCAGCCTTCTTACTGAGACAGAGGTTTAGCATTTTTTAATGAGTCAGTCAAACATTCAGTTATCATATGTATAAATTAATTATTTCTGATCGTGGTGAAAACAGCCATTATCAATAGTTGATATTCTGTGGAGGTTATCTGTTAATGGTTCATTACAATGTTAAGTGTTCAGGCTACAGAAAACCTTTGTTGGAGTTTTTTTAACATTATCCTGATCAGAATTTAATATACACAATTTTTAAAATGTGCGCATAAACAAACATTTGATACCATAGTATTAAAAAACACGACAAATCCTGAACTGACATAGCTAATGGAGTGTTGGAGTGGCATTCTGCATTTCACTTTACAGTAAACCAAAATTCACATAGTACGGTACAGCATGAGGGAAACATGCACTTAGATTCTAGTACGCAACATGTCCATGAAGTCGCACGTGTGACATGCTCTCCTGGAGGTCAAATTGTGCAATTCACAAAGCATCTACCATTTCAGCAAGGACTCTGGTGATATCTTGTCCCTGCCCCATGGCCCTGCACATTCACTAAGTCTTGAACATTGAAACAGTTAGCTTGAGTGGTGGATGGTATCCATGCTGTGCATGGTTACAGGTACAGCATCCACCTCTGTCTTCTCTATAATCAGTAGACCTTGCAGCAACCAGTAGGGTCTATACCACAAGGGGAGACATACTGAGTAAACCTATCTTTGACTTCCCATCCTTCTGTACATTATTGTGTGTCTGAGGTGGATTCACAGGCACAGCAACTATGACCATTGGCAGGATGGGGATCTGGACTCCACATTGCCTATCTCCAATACTAATGTCATAAACCTTAGTAAGTCATAGTTTGGCTGTCATCACTGGAAGAGCCTGATTCATCTCTGACATCAGGCAGCATATATTCACAGTGGAGGAGCCTGATAAAATGTCAGCTGTGAAGAAACCAGTGGAAAGAACCCACAATACATAAGACCCATCACTATAACCTAAATCCCTGTGAATGAATAAATAACATTTTCTAAATTAGTAGGGCAGATAACTAGATAGCAAATGTTGTGCTGGTGGTCTGTGAGTTTGAAACTCTGATGTTTCTTTGGAAATATGCAAGAATGCATTTAATGAGCATTACACTAACATTTAACCAGAATGCAGACACTTGATCCCACAAAGACATACTCACATGGCATACCTAAAAATGAATATTCCTTGTGGGTGGTCTGCTTCAACTTCTGTATCCAGGCATGTGAGCACCCTCATACAGAGAGTTTAGTAGTTTCCTCTGTCTCTGATAAAAATGGTTCAGCTGATGGGTCACTTCAGGTCCTGTGCCAGTTATGCATCACAAGCCTTAGCAGCATCAATCATGTCAGTGATCTGACATCTCACTTTCTAGTAATTCTTGTCCACCAACAACACTGATATCATTCACAACATCTCTCCAGGCACTGTTGCAAAATGGATGGTAAGATTTATCATGGCCGATCATCTGTGCCAACCATACAAATAGAGGGCCTTCAGCATTGGAAATTTATTGGTTGCCACAACAGGGCATTCTGCTGTGGAAGGAAATGAAAAATGTATGTTGGAATAAATGCATCACTAGCTGTCATATCCCTGTCCTAATATAATCTATAGGGTGCCCGTTTGATGTTGGTATATAGCCTTAATGTTTGTTGGTAATAACAGACAAATATTGCATACCCACTGAGAGACTTTGTATCCTTCCTATATTATGCACCCCCCCCCAAAAAAAGTGGACAGTATGTTTCTGCTGCAGAATGTGTCATACAGCTACACAGATGTGTGTGTGTGTGTGTGTGTGTGTGTGTGTGTGTGTGTGTGTGTGTGTGTGTGTGTGCGTGTGTGTGTTAGACCTACAGGTTACAGGTATGCTGATGCAGAATGCACTGTGATTAGTTTGTGTTGCAATAATACATAAACAATTTGTATTCCACCAAGTATCAGTCATGCAAAGTGCTTTGTCATAAACAGCAATATGTCCCTACCATATTACTCTCCTACTGAGTTCCTTCATGCCAGTGTATCTAAAACTTATTTGTGCATAAAACAGTCATTTTCTCACCCAACAATACACAAAATGATGTATAGATTGTCACTGCAACATAACTGGGTTATCGAGTGTAGTAGATGAAGTAGCCAGTACTTGGCTTACCTGCTAAGAGAGGATAGCAGCATGTACATGCCATCACACAACACAATCAATGCACAGCAAAGACCTCTGTGATTGCAATAAAACAATAGTTAACGCTCATAAGCACACATAATCATAATAGTACTTGATGTGAACTGTATTGCACTATTCAGGTATTTGCACCATTCCATACTACACCAACATTTTACACACCACCTATATTATGCACCCACCCCCCCCAAAAAAAGTGGACAGTATGTTTCTGCTGCAGAATGTGTCATACAGCTACACAGATGTGTGTGTGTGTGTGTGTGTGTGTGTGTGTGTGTGTGTGTGTGTGTGTGTGTGTGTGTGTGTGTGTGTGTGTGTGTGTGTGCACGTGCCCTCTTCTCACTTCCATTATCTTTTCTGTTTCCTTTATGCTCCTCTGCTTGCTGACCCTTCTTACTGACTTATACACCCATTTCCACCACTTTTATGGCAAAAAACAACAGATTTAAAGATTGCAGTAGGGTCTTTATTGTAGGTCACGATTTTCTGTATTGTCACAATGTAGCATATGAACAAGATGAAGTGTATGCATTCTCAGCACGCCTTAGTTTTTCTTTTATCTCACTCCTAGCTGGAATTGCACGATTTCCTCTTTCATCATGGGTCCTGTGACTTTTTTTTTTTTTAGATTAGCTTCACAATTTGAATTTCTACCTAACTTTGGGCTGCAGCAAGCTATAGGCCTTACATGAGGTAGGCGTACTGTGATTATGCAAAGCATGTGTAGGAATCCCAGAGTTAGTCATTCAAGTGAAGGTATGACATAAAGCAAGATATTACATTTTAAAATATGTGAGAATTCACCATTTAATACTCAATTGCTGAATTTAATGAACGGAAATAATATCAAAGTTATCTTAAATAAAACAAACCGTATAGTTATGATAAAAACAATTGCAATCATAAATATATTTTTCTTTTAATAAATTATAACAGTACTCTTTTTAAAATAAAAGTGTATTAAAAATATTTTTTTTTTCTTATTTTGGCTAATGTTTTGAAGATTGTAGACCCAGCAGCTGTTGAACTAATGGAGCTATCTGTATGCACAAAACAACAATGTAAGTAAAGCATGAATTTCATTAACATATGAGTAAGCAAGATACCCTAAATATAAATATTACTTTTAAGAATATTTACCCAGCACTGTGGCACAGACGAATAAAGCCCTGACTATATCCTAGATGATCTAAGTTCAAGCAGCAGCTCAGGTGCTTCTACAACACCAGAGAAGGAAGTATGGGAATAAATGGCTACGGCTCACCCATCCTGGGGGAATGGTGTGGTGGTTCCTAACATTTTTGTGGTGCTCAAGTACTAGGGAGGGTCAGAACAAAGAGAACAGGTGATGGTATTGAGAGGGGTATGTGCCATGGTTATTCAAGCTGATAACGGTAACCCTTGTCTTCTCATGAGAGTGAATACATAGGTGTACACACAGGGACAATGGTCATCCTTGAAGTGTTGCAGGTGCTCACATCATCACCAGGAATAGCATTATAGTTTAACACAGAAATGTCTCCATTGCTCTTATTCAAGATGATGTGAAGCATCTGAGGTGTTGTCCATCATGTAGTTCCCTGTCTAGGGTCAAGTTTAAATTAGGTTGATGTAATGGTCCAGCAATATAGTAAAAAAAAAAAAAAATATATATATATATATATGTGTGTGTGTGTGTGTGTGTGTGTGTGTGTGTGTGTGTCTATATAGTCATATATGTTATATCCACGTTTTATGTATATATATATATATATATATATATATATATATAAATATATATGTGTATGTGTGTGTGTGTGTGTATGTATATCTATATATATATATATATAGAGAGAGAGAGAGAGAGAGAGACATACGTGTAGCAAACCAATAACTGCAGTAATTTTCAGTTATATACCTGTACTTTCATTTTTAGGGTTATAGATGATTATGATCTTCAGGATCACTAGGATCATTAAGTCAGCAATAAGAAGAGGCAGGATAGTGAACAGGGACTGCATGATTGAGAATGTGTGTGGCAGTAGATTGGGATGTTGAAACAGTAGCTGGGAATTTTATGGGTATGGCAGTGAAAGTGGCAGGAAGTGCTTTACAAAGGAGGGAAGATGCAGTGAAAAAGATGCTTTGTATCTACATTTCCCTTTCATTTTTGCTCTCTGTTTCTTTTTTGGACTTTTTTTAGTTGGTTATACCAGGCAATTGCCAGCCTGATGAGTTTCTGGGGACACAGATAAGGTGGACTGAGTATCTGACCATATGGAAAGAAATTTCAAGGGAGAGTTTCTTTCTTTTTTTCTTGGAGTATGTCAACATCCTAATTGAAGTTCACTGTAATAGAACATTGCTGTTAAACACTGTCAATTCCTTCATGACTCCATAGATGAGTCAACAAAGACATTTCAAAATTCTATCCAACAACAGCTTCCCACAGAGCATGCAACTCCCTCATCTCAGCTTTACACACTTACAGAATATTCCTTCCACTTTCTATTTTAGACAGATCCCAGTAGAAGAAACCAAGAAGCTACTTTTAAATTGTAACAGCATCAAAAGAGCCAAACTGAGAAAATTTAATCCAACATTCCTAAGAATGGCAGTAATCACTATTTCCAAACTGTTCATCCACATGCATAATCTTCTTTTAACCTCTGGAATTTTCTGCATTCCTCTTAAAACACACAGTTGTTCTACTCTGTGAAGATTGGAGGAAGATGGACGAAGGCTGCCAGCCTAGTCAAATAGAATTTGATACATAATTCCATCAACTGCATGTATAAATGTAAAATACAGGCTTGTGTTTTTAAATGAAAGAAAACACTGTAAAATGTGAACTTCAAGATTGTTGCAACATTGCCATCTGCTGTAAGGAAAACCAAGCCAAGCATTTCAAATGTGTCTTTTGAAGCTGAAAAGATCTTATGAATCTGTTTAATGTTTACAAGGGGTCTATATTAGAACATCGAAGTTTCAAAACTTTGAATGTTCTAATATCGGCTCCTATTCAGCGAAAGCTGAAAACATCGAACATACAGAACAGCAAATTTTTTCCTAAGGAAACAATTTGCTGTTCCAATACACATACACACAACACAAGCACACCAAACAAACAGCAATCCACACACATACACCTAAAATCTTACACCTAACTCTACAATAAACTATACACACACCATAACTATCCACTTACCTTAACCCAAACCCTAACCCTAAAGTCCATCACTATCGTACACGCACCTCACCCACACCCTAACCCTAACTCACCTACCCTGCCCTAACCCTCACGTCCACAAAATCGCACACTTACCTGACCCGTGCCCTAACCCTAACTCACCTAACCTGCCCTAACCCTCACGTCCACACAATCGCACACATATCTAACCTGCACCCTAACCCTAACTCACCTAACCCGCCCTAACCCCCATGTCCACACAATCGCACACATACCTAACCTGCACCCTAACCCTAACTAACCTAACCCACACTCAATCAGATACTTTGAACCCGACCAGTAACTTTCCACCACAGCACTGAAAATACTGATACAACAGAAATGGACAACCAAATTCTTTCACTAGGAAAAAATTTGGTTTTCTGTTGCTTCGATATTTTCAGCTTTCGCTGAATAGGGGTCGATATTAGAACATTTGAAGTTTTGAAGTCGGCTCCAGTGGGTCTGGATGAAGGTTTCATGCCCATTGTTTTAAGGTTAAAGTTAAGGGCCAGAATGTACATGTGGAAGGTGCTTTATTGCTCTGGTTTCTGCTAGAGTGTATATGTGAAATGCCTTGTATTGTTGTAGTTTCCTGAGCAGGTGTTAGCTGGCTAAATAATGCAATTTGTGGCCTGAGAAAACCTTAAGTGTCAAAATGATGTAATTTGGGAGGGCCTCAGCAGAGCTGTAGGTTAGTGTTTAAAAACTATTGTTCAGTGAGAGACTGGGAGCATTTTGATCTTGGACATCTAACCCAGCACTGCTTATGCTTTATGTATGTAAGTAGGATTATAGCACTGTGTTTTCTCTTAAGATTAGCTAAAGATTAGAAAGTTAGATTAAGTGTTTTTCTTTGACATCACACCTGCCCTACTGTATTATTTTAAGTTTCTGTGTGATCTCTGAACTCTTAGATATCTTTGTGGTGTAGTAATATTGTCTTGTGTTTTAATTATTTATTATTAAATATTTTAAAAACTTTTACCTGTGGCTGGTTTGTGTAGTGAAGTAGGCTCTGGAGTATAGTGCATATTTATAGAGGTTATTGTAATAGGCCACTCTAATAAGCCTTAGACTGAATAGTCACATTACCAGTTAGATAATAATATTGCACAGTAATAATTGGACACCCTTTCAAGGGCCCTGGGGTAGCTGATAATTATATTAAGCTGGTGGTGGCAGTAATTACTACCATATAGTCTGGGTAAAGGGGCACAGCTGGAGAATCTGTGTCAGCCTTTCCCAGGAGTGTCTGTGAAATTGTATAAATACTTATCTCAAAGTGTGGGTGTGTTTTAGCTACCTGGGCGGGGACACGAAGCACTGGTTGTACAGAGAGGGTACTGGAGGTTAACTTGCCAGCTAGGCTGAGATCTGGACCCTATAGCTGTGCCAGTGGGGAGTCTTATTGGGGACCTGATGAGCAAGGGAGCTACCAGCCCCAGACTGACTGTGATCTCTGTGTGCACTTAAGGGAAATTGTACTTTACTGTGTGTATTAGTTATCCTTTCCTCTTCCAGGAGTTGCCCTCCATGGTGTCAGTGGTGAGGATTGAGGCTCCTTGATTGCTGGGTCAGGGCACGGGTGTCACATATTGTTGGCAGTGGTTGGGATATCCTATCACATATTGGTTTGCTGTGGTGGGATCCACATCACATATTGATTAATTGGCAAACTCTAATTGGCTTATAGTGATGTGGGTAGAGCGAATTCCTGTAGCTTATGTACAGTGATCTCTAAAAGTGTTTTGTACTCTAAAACAGCCATGCAGTGTATACTCAGAGTTCAGATCAGAATTGTTTATTTCTTTTGTTATCTTAGTGTTGGTCAGGGTGAGCAGGCAACATGTCAGCAGAGGAGTATGGAAAGCTGACAAGGAGCCAACTGGTGGAGATGTGCCAGGCTAGGGGACTGGTGCATGGAAACCTGACTAAGGCAGACCTGATTGCAGCCTTGGTTACAGCTGCATCAGAAAACAGCAGCCTGGAGGACAATCAGACTGACAGTGGACATACAATATCCTCGGAGAATGGACATCTAAACCTTTCTGCAGTGGACTTAAAAATCCAGCTGGAGCTAAAGAGACTTGAGTTGGAGGCCAGGCATATGGAACTAGAAGCAGCTGAGAAAATGAGGAGTCTACAAGCTGAGGAAAATGAATGGCAGAGGAGGCATGAGAGGGAAATGCTGACTTTTCGCCAGAGGCATGGAGGTAATAGGGAAGGGAGTAACTGGACCCCAGAAGCACAAATGGTCAGTAAATTTCTTCCACAGTTTAAAGAGGGGGATAATTTTGTTAGCTTCATTCATATGTTTGAGTGGGTATGTAAACAGTATGAAATTGACTATGGGCTCTGGTTACAGTTCCTGACCCCCTGACTCCATGGTAAAGCTGTAACTTCTTTAGCAAAAATGCATGACACTGTTTTGATTATACTGCTGTAAAAAGACACTTGCTGGAATGTTTTAAGCTAACACCTGAAATGTATAGAAAAAAGTTTTGTGAGCATAGACGCAAGGCAGGTGAAAATGTATGTGAATATGTTGCTGAACTGAGCACTTATTTTCATAGCTGGGTGAGTGGATGTCAGGTCACCACTTCTGAAGGGCTGGCAGACCTTTTGGTAAGGGAACAAGCCCTTGGCACTTTGCCTGAGGACATGAGGATCTGGTTAGCTGATAGAAGTGTGCTAATTTAGAGGAGTTGGGGAAGAAGGGAGACCTATACCTAGCAAGCAGGGCATCCCTGCACAGGAAAGGGACCCCTAGTACTGCTCATCAATCTAAAGGAACCCATGGTCGGCAGCACAAACTGCCCCAGCAGAATCTGCCAGTAGCAGCGGAAGCCACTAGTCCAGGTACACGTCCAGGAGCTAGGGTTAATTATTTTGAATGCAACCAGTGGGGCCATGTGGCATACAGATGTCCACGGAGGCAAGGTGGGGAACCAAAGATGAGGGAGCCAGTAAGTGGGAAAGACAAAATGACAACAGTGGGTTGTCTTGAGACAACAGGGGTATGGAACTACCATCCTGCAGATGTCCTGAGAGGGAAGGATTTGGATGAGGCAGTATTATGTACTTATGCAGTTACATGCAGTGAGGCTAGGAGACAAGCATGTGGGTTTGGTAGCCTGGGGGAGACCCAGACAGACTGCATACATGCAGCCAGGACTGCTGAGGTGGTTACTTCAGGGAGTGAGCTACGCTGTAGCAGTGAGACTGAATGTGAGCCACCACTGCTTGTGGGTACTGATGTTCCCTTGGACAGGGTAACTTCAAAGGTAGAGGTGAATAGTAGTACCCAGGCTAATAATGAGGCACCACTGTCAGAGGATGCCAGACTTCCTGTGGAAGGGGAGCTGGGAAGGGTTACAAGGAGAGACTTGAGACAGGCTCAGCTCTCAGACCCTACACTGCAAGGCTTGAGGTAGGTAGCTAGGGAGGCACCTGATTCTCAAGGGAAGGGGTAATCTGTATACTGGGACAAAGGGTTAATATACAGAGAGTGGACCCCTGAGGGAGGGCTTGAAGGTGAGAGTGTACAGCAGTTGGTAGTGCCTTGAGCTTACCATCTGGCACTTCTAGCCATATCCCATGATATTCCCTTTGCAGGTCATATGGGCATCAAATGTACAAAGAGGTGTATTATGCAAAACTTCTATTGGCCTGGAATTTCCAGAGATGTAACAGGGTACTGCAGGACCTGTGAGCAGTGCCAAAAGGTATGCAAGGCAGGAGACAAGGTGAGAGCTCCTTTGATGCCTTTGTCTGTGATTGAGAAGCCATTTCAGAGGGTAGCTATGGATATTGTGGGTCATCTGAGTACCCCAAGTTCCCACAGGGCAAAAGTATATCCTAGGGATTGTAGATTATGATACACGATACCCTGAGGCAGTGGCTTTGTCCTCCATTGAGGCCAAGAAGGTGGCAAATGCTTTGCTAGAGATTTTCAGCAGGGTAGGTTTCCCAAAGGAAATACGGTATGACAGAGGTGCCAATTTTATGTCAGACCTGCTGGCGTGTCTGTTGAAGTCCTGTGGGGTGAAGCACATGAAGTCCACTCCCTACCATCCCCAGACTAATGGTCTTGTTGAGAGGTTAAACTCTACAATCAAGTCCATGCTACAGGCATTACTGATCAGTTTAAGAGGGAGTGGGACAAATATTTGCCCCATCTGTTGTTTACTTACAGAGAGGTTCCCCAGGAGTCCACATGTTTTTCACCCTTTGAGTTGCTGTATGGGCATAGGGTGAGTGGACCTCTAGATTTAATTCGAGATGAGTGGGAAGGTGAGTGTGAGTCTCACAAGAAGTCTTTTGTGGCAATGTCCTGAACCTCAGGACAAGGCTCAGGGAACTCATGGGCCTGGCCCAGGAGAACCTGGCAGAAGCCCAACAACAGAAAAAAAGTGTGATATGACAGGAATGCTCGAGTTAGAGAGTATGCTGTAGGGCAGTAGGTGATAGTTCTCATTCCTGTCAGACACAACAAGTTGCAATCAGCTTGGGAGGGACCCTACAAGGTGGTAAGAAAAGTAAGTGATGTTAACTACATGGTGGAACTGCTAGGCAGAAGGCAGGGGCACAAATTGTACCATATTAACATAATGAAACCTTACCATAATAGGGAGGCCCTTGTGCTGAGCATTTGCAGTGGATTGGAGGAGGAGTCTGAGAGAGATCTTGTGACTGATTTCCTCAGTAAGGCTCGGGCTGACACCTCGGTGAAAGGGGTAGCAATGTCCCAGCAGCTATCTCCTACCCAGGTTCAAGAAATCAGAGCAGTGTTGCAGGAGTTTGGGGGCATGTTCACTGGGAAACCAGGAAGCACCCACCTGTACAGCACCAGGTAAATACAGGACCCCAAAGGCCTATCAGGCAGGCCCCTTATAGGGTGCCTAAGAGAGTCAAACAGACTCTGAGGGAGGAGGTACAGGAGATGCTGGAACTAGGGATGATTCAAGAGTCCAACAATCCATGGGCCTCACCAGTGGAGTTGTTGCCAAAGAAGGATGGCAGCACCAGGTTGTGTGTGGATTACAGGAAATTAAATAGTCACACAGAGTTGGATGCTTACCCCATGTCTAGGACAGATGAGGCCCTAGAGCAGCTGGGTGGGGCTAAGTATCTTACAACCATTGATCTTACCAAGGGTTACTGGCAGGTGCCCTTGACTCCCAGTGCTACAGAGAAGTCAGCGTTTGTGACTCCTTTTGGCTTGTATGAGTTCACAAAGATGCCCTTTGGGATGAAGAATGCCCCAGCGACTTTCCAGAGGCTGGTGATTATATCTTAGCAGGAGCAGGAGGGTTTGCCCTTGCTTACATGGATGATATTGATATCTACAGCCATTCCTGGCAAGAGCACTTTCAGCATGTAAGGGAGGTGCTGGGCAGACTACAGAGGGCAGGGTTGACCATTAAGCCAAGCAAATGTCAGGTGGGTATGGCAGAGGTCTTCTACCTAGGACATAGAGTGGGGAGTGGTAAGGTAAGGCCAGAGCCTGCCAAAGTGGAAGCCATTCAGGCATGGCCTGTACCTGTTTCCAAAAAGCAGGTGAGGGCATTCTTAGGGACAGCAGGGTACTACAGAAAGTTCTTTCCTAATTATAGTATCATAGCTGCTCCCCTCACAGACCTAACAAGGAAGAACAGGCCAGATAAGGTAGTGTGGATCCCAGCATGTGAGCAGGCATTTCAGAAGCTTAAAGAAGTTTTGGGAGGACCCCCTGTGTTAGCCAGTCCAGACTATAGCAAAGAATTTCTTGTGCAGGTGGATGCTTCAAACTATAGGGTGGGGGGCTGTACTTAGCCAGATTTCTTCAGAGGGAGAAGAGCACCCAGTGGTTTATCTCAGTCGTAGTCTCCAACCCAGGGAGGAATGCTATGCAGCAGTAGAAAAGGAATGTCTAGCCATAGTGTGGGAACTACAAAAACTTCAGCCTTATTTGTATGGAAGAAAATTCACTGTGATGACAGATCACAACCCTCTAACATGGTTAAACAGAGCCAGTCAGAAAATGCCAAGTTGCTAAGATGGAGCCTGGGGTTGCAAGCATATGATATGTCAGTGCAGCACTGCAGTGGGAGTAGCAATGCCAATGCAGATGGGCTCTCAAGACAGGGAATGGGGTGAGGTACACCCATGACACTCTCAAGCAATGTTTCTCAAGGGGCACTTGAAAAACTTGCTTGAGTTCCCCAGGTGGAAAGAGATGTGAAGATTGGAGGAAGATGGACGAAGGCTGCCAGCCTAGTCGAATAGAATTTGATACATAATTCTATCAACTGCATATATAAATGTAAAATACAGACTTGTGTTTTTAAATGAAAGAAAACACTGTAAAATGTGAACTTCAAGATTGTTGCAACATTGCCACCTGATGTAAGGAAAACCAAGCCAAGCATTCCAAATGTGTCTTTTGAAGCTGAAAAGATCTTATGAATCTCGTTGATGTTTACAAGTCAGATCCAGTGGGTCTGGATGAAGGTTTTATGCCCATTGTTTTAAGGTTAAAGTTAAGGGCCAGAATTTACATGTGCAAGGTGCTTTATTGCTCTGGTTTCTGCTAGAGTGTATATGTGAAATGCCTTGCATTGTTGTAGTTTCCTGTGCAGGTGTTAGCTTGCTAAATAATGCAGTTTGTGGCCTGAGAAAACCTTAAGTGTCAAAATGATGTAATTTGGGAGGGCCTTAGCAGAGCTGTAGGTTAGTGTTTAAAAATTATTGTTTAGTGAGAGACTGGAAGCATTTTGATCTTGGACAACTACCCAGCACTGCTTATGCTTGATGTATGTAAGTAGGATTATAGCACTGTGTTTTCTCTTAAGATTAGCTAAAGATTAGAAAGTTAGATTGTGTTTTTCTTTGCCATCACAGCTGTCCTACTGTATTATTTTAAGTCTCTGTGTGATCTCTGAACTCTTAGATATCTCTGTGGTGTAGTAGTATTGTCTTGTGTTTTAAGTATTTATTATTAAATATTTTAAAAACCTTTACCTGTGGCTTTTTTGTGTAGAGAAGTAGGCTCTGGAGTACATTGCATATTTATAGAGGTTATCGTAATAGGCCACTCTCATAAGCCTTAGACTAAATAGTCACATTACCAATTGGATAATAATATTGCACAGTAATAATTGGACACCCTTTCAAGGTCCTTTGGGTAGCTGATAATTATATTAAGCTGGTGGTGGCAGTAATTATTACCGTATAGTCTGGGTAAAGGGGCACAGCTTGAGTATCCGTGTCAGCCTTTCCCATGAGTGTCTGTGAAATTGTATATATACTTATCTCAAAGTGTGGGTGTGTGTCAGCTACCTGGGCAGGGACACAAAGCACTGGTTGTACAAAGAGGGTAGTGGAGGTTAGCTTGCCAGCTAGGCTGAAATTTGGACCCTATAGCTGTGCCAGTGGGAAGTCTTATTGGGGACCTGGTGAGCAAGGGAGCAACCAGCCCCACACTGACTGTGATCTCTGTGTGCACTTAAGGGAAATTGTACTTTACTGTGTGTATTTGTTATGCTTTCCTCTTCTAGGAGACAACCTCCCTGGTGTTAGTCATGAGGATTGAGGCTCCTTGATTGCTGGGCCAGGGCATGGGCATCACATACTGTTACCTAAAATATATAATCTAAAGACCACAAAGAATGTCATCCCCTATCTAAACTATGTTCTCTCTCTGAAAGCTTCTTTTTCATAGGCAAATATCTGACCACATAAATAAGTATGGCATTGTTTGTGATGAACAGCAGGGTTTTAGAAATGGGATCAGTACATTGACTGCATTGTACCCAGCCATGGATGCCATATTAGAATAGTTATAATAATAATGTAAACATACTGAGCAATCAGATTGAAAAAGTAATGAAAACATCATAAAATTAAGGAGTTATAAAAACAGTTTGCTAGAGTATGACATATATTAACATGAAATGGAGCAGAAGATAAAGATCAACAGTAGGTGAAAGATTGCAGAGAATACAAAATGGACAGCGAAAAAGGTATACTTAAAATAGATGAAAAAATTTGTGATGAAAAGATGGAATATTTTTGTAAGAGTGAAAGATGAATGTCACAGTATAGTGAAGGTAGTATAATATATAAGAGAAGCAAGAATGGTAAATAAGGTGAGGGGAAATTGGTATAAGGATATACAAGGAAGAGAGCAACAGATAGATGAGAGGAAAACATATTATATTAAAGAAGAAGAAGGAATCTACAAAAGTAGTCTCAGTTGCGTAGTAGTTATGTTATTACATATCAAAGTGATGATTAATTAATAGCATATTGTGATAATACGTTTTGGGTAAATTAGGTTGAGCCAAGAGATAAGCAAGTACATAGTCATGTGAGATATATATATTATTTTCTATTTCAGATTTGGATAGCCCTTGGGATTCAAAGCCTAAACAATTTAAACACTTTAGCATGATAAGCAGCAGCACTCATTGAATATTCATGATGCTCATCTCATTTACACATTTATAAGCACCTTTTTGTGGTCATCAGAAGTGTCTGTGGCCATGAAAAGGGGAAGGGAAGCTAAATATATACAATATGAACAAAATGATTTGCCTATAGGCAAACCTGTTATGTGAGCATGCATGGGCAGCTTATACCAATATGGACAAGTTGATTGAAAGAATTAAGATGCAGGGGGAAGTTAAATGGGGAGAATGCACATATAATACAATAGGATTAGTGCAGAAATAAGTAAGAGGGGAAGGTAAATGTGGAAAATGTACTCAGATAATACAGTCAAATGTGCTTATGTCACAAAGAAACATTTTTAGTATAAATATTTCTATATTGATGTGATAATTAATCCTGTTCAAATTCTTGATCAAGCATATAAATAAAAAGGGATGAGGTATACAAAGCAACACTGTAACAAAGAGTACATGTGATAAAAAATGTTAATAACATGCTGAGTTGAGCTAAAAGCAGGGGCAATAGATAGACTACAGGCTATTCGCATAGACTAGAGTTATTGAGTATGACGTATAGTCAGGGAATGCATGTGTGCTGACAGTACTGCTGTATTCTTCACTTCATCATGTATAAACAAGAAGAAATGAACCAAACAGCTGTTGTGTTATGCACATCAGAAATTAACATATTTTTGCCATTTATTGTCATTTTCAACCATAACAAAGGTGGTATATTATCTTTAAAATGTGTTAGACAAGCATGTGTTGTATATCCATATAAATCCTAAACAGTAATAGAATTGCACTCAAAATGCACAAGTAACAAATGACAACACACATCTGATGACATTTCATTAGTTCAAGGTCTTATTTCTTAAATGGTGTGCATCTACTACATGATTATATTAGGAATATTCACAAGAAATTACAGGGAGCACTGCCGTAACAGCAAGTAAACAACAAAAATATACAAGAAAGTGTCCTAATTCAGGCCCAACCACATTTTATGATGATCTTGCGTAATGCCATATGGTAAGAAATGTTATATATCCCTCATATCCTATAAAACAGTGTGAAGAAAGGAATTACAGTAATACATAAATGTTTGAATAAAGACATGCAATACAGAGCATTAATATTTGGAAAATAAGTAATGCTGTTGAGTAATCAATGACATGCTCAATGTTTGTATCTTATGAGACTGTAACACATGCCAGGAAAGATATCAGAAAGCTACATATCAACCTTTGATGCCACAGAAATAGATATACAATTTGTGTCATAAAGAACACAGTTGAAGGGCTGACAGCTCTTTACTCTTGTACTGGGTCTGGATCCTCCACCTTGGTGCATGAAACCTTAAAAAATGTGGCCTTCTGAATTTGCCAAAACTCTTTGTTTGCCAAAGCCAATCCAGTCTGGCAGTTATCTGACAATCACATGCTGCCAAATTCAACCCCCTGCCTATCATACTAAACACACTACAGACCTGTGTATTGACTATGTCTGCCACAGGAGATAACAATGGACCCTGTTACAAATAACTGAAATTAATGCGTGAAGTAATAAAGGGTTTTTGATAGTTTACACAATGTTAATTTGTCAGAATGATGGCAAGGAGGTACCTATGTTAATGTTCACACAACTCTAAGCAGTCCAGTATCAATGCTTCCTGGCCAAGGATGCTTTTTCTGTGGTTTTGTATACTTACAGTTCCAGAATTCAACCTCAGTCTATCTGTGTAGATATACTATACAAGTCGGCATTCAGTGGATGTGCACAGGAGCACTCACAGCATGACATTCACAGAATGGGTCTATATTAAATCAGCAAATGCTTAAAATAATGAACGCTGATTTATCAACCCGTTAAAAGTGAAAGCTTGAAATCCTGAAGACACGGAACAGTGATTTTTTTTCCCAGGGAAAAAAAATCTCTGGGCCAATTTTTGGGACTTTGCCATTTCCAAAGCCCTCACTTTATTTAGTGTTTTGAAGTTTTTTTTTGTTTTTTTTTTTGGAACAGCAATCTGTTTTCCCTGGGAAAAAAATAGCTGTTCCATGTATTCAGGATTTCAAGCTTTCACTTTTAAAGGGTCGATAAATCAGCATTCGCTATTTTAAGCATTCACTGATTTAAT
Organism: Protopterus annectens; assembly: GCF_019279795.1. NCBI lineage: Eukaryota > Metazoa > Chordata > Ceratodontiformes > Protopteridae > Protopterus > Protopterus annectens. The sequence goes on along the minus strand of NC_056732.1, from coordinate 781,557,599 downwards.
ATAGACCCCACAGAACTACTGGTTCACCACCATTAAATTACAAAATGTGTTTACATTTGTTTATGCATTGTAAAAGTGGATAATAACAACTCAATGTAATGTTGTGTGACATCAGTACATTTATATAATATTGCCCTTTGCTGCAATCAATCAGAAAGCTATGTAAGTAAACTGACTAATAACATTTGTTATGAATCACATGCACCACAGTAGTAGGCTTACCACAACTGTGTGACTTCACTTATGTGAAGCCATCACATCATACGATTGTGTTGCAAACAATTTATATGTGATAAAAGGGAGGAGGGAGGCCTCCAGCACTGTAATTGTACACATTATAACTGTGGTGGATGTCAATCATGCATAACAGTATAAGGACACACAATGGTTACAGACAGTTAGTGTGGGTTTGATCACCTGACTATGTCAGGACAGAAGCTACATGATATTGTGAAGAATTAATGTACTGCAGTACAATGGTTGCTATAACTGTGAGATATTTGGGTATTTGAAGGCACAATATTATGTCATTGCTGCAAAGCATATGTGTGTCTGTAATTTATTTAAAAGCCTGTTGCTATATGTCACACAACATTGCGTGATGATAGGCATATCCAAAAACATGTGATGCATAATGCAGTCATCACTGTGATAGTAGAATGGCAATCATGCATAATGTATAGATAATCACAGATTTGAACATATGCCTTATTAAAGCAAAGACATACAGAACATTGTCTGATTTCCTTATGCCAAAAGAGAAGCCTTAGTACTTCTCTTAAGAATGCCAGATTTCATCAAATGCCAACATCAGTATCAAATAAAGCATTTCTTTGTGAAAAATTAACAGAAGTTCTGAGAATCCTCATTTTTACATGTAGAGAGCAGATAGCTAGGTGATAACATTGTAATCGTAGTAATGGTTGGATTGGAACTGATTACCTAAGATCACAAGGTAGTGCACATTGTCTGAAACACATGCACCACAACAGAATTTGGTTTACAAGCGTGACAGCACAAATATGAATAGATGACATCACCATTGTTCAATAGGGTGATGTTTGCTTCTGCTACAAAGGAAATAACGTAGTTGAAGAGCAGAATAACACTACACAGCTACACATCCTTTACGCATTAGAAGTCTTTTCACAGCATGACAGAGAAACATATATTCATATTTGTCAATCATTGCCATATTAAAGCCACCTACCTATTTAGTTTTACAATCAAGAGAGCACAGTATCAACAGCCAGCACCATAAGATACTACATCTGTGAGGTAGTTCATTTAGAAAGCATGATATGGGAATCCTAGAAATTTATAGAGTAGCCTTCTGCCAGTGAATACATCTCCTAAGTGGAAATTTACAAGATGTGTTGTTAAGGAGCTAATTGTACATGACAATACACATAGTCACACTATTTAAGTAATGTTAAATTTGAACCCCTGTCTGTCTAGTTAAAGGACCTAAAAGATGCTGTATTAACCAGAAGAGCCAGAGAAGAAGTCTGATTTTTAAAGTGAGAGAGTGCACTTATGATAGGACGACCTCCTTAGAATGTTGTGGAGAAGATGTTTATGGTAAAATTGGGATAAGGTGATGTGGGAGTCCTTTCCCAGCTTAAATGCTTCTCCTGAGTGACAGTAGATACAGCACGTTAATTGCTTCTCCTGAGTGACAGTAGATCCAGCATGTCTACTGAGGAAGCTAAATGTACCTAACATTTAAATCACACTCACAAGTTCAACATGTGAGATTTGAACATTCTACCTATCTACTTACACAGTATTAACCACAAATGCCACAAGAGAACTCTGACTTTTAAGGGGACAGTGCATTTTTGACAGGATGTGTTAAAAATAAAATGAAGTGCAAAGGGAGCTGTGTCCAAAGTTAATGTTTTTTCCTGAGTGGAAGTTAAAGATTTACTTACTTGACACTAGAATTACACTTGCACACAAGTTCCCCATTGTCATATTTGAACCAGCTACCTAACTAGTTATGCTATCTAGAGTACACAGTATGAATTGCAAGTGCCACAGGAGAAGTCTGAGTCTGAAAGGAATGGAGTGCACTTGGCACGATGACCTCATTGAGTTAAATAGAAGATGTCTGTGGTAAAGTGGGAAAAACTGTAAAGGGAGATGTGTCCAAAGTTAAAGTTTCCTCCTGAGTGGAAATAGACACAGGATATCTATTACTGAACTTTGCTTACCTGACACTAGAACTGCACCTGCACAGAAGTTCAGCACTATGAGATTCTAACCACCTACCTATTAACACAATCTAGAGAACAGAGTATGATTTGCAAATGCCACAGGAGAAGTCTGATTATAAAGATGTGAAAATGCAGATTTGTATGAGTTAGAACTTCACTGTTTTGAAGATCAGCTATGCACATCACAGGTTTTGGAGCAAATACGTGTCTGGACAGGCCAACATAACAGCACTGTGCTTGTCTCATGTAATGACAAATTTCTCTGATTGCATCTATATACTGTCACTCATGTACATTGCGTCACAGTGAGTGACATGTACCTGTTTCACAGAATTGTGTCAATGACAATCACAATTGTAAAACGGTGGATTATCAAACAGGCATCCATAACTGTTCATATTTGGATGATTGCATGTAAATAGTAACCATGTATTGTGGCACTGTCAGTTGTATTGGCTCATGCCTACACAATGTGCGTTTATAATACAAACAGAGAATTCCTAAATATGACAGTGAACTTCTGAAAAACATTGACTGTTAATGTGTGAAAAGGTTACACACCATTCTAAAAATTTGCAAGTATAACTATTGCAGTCCAGACATACACTAACAGACTGAATTAACTGAGTCAACATCACTGTGCAATCGAAATACCTTGGTTTCAAAATTCTAACACATTGAGAAGTTGCACAACCTGCTCATATAATTCTTTGCTGTATTTTTTTTAATTAGCCTGCAGTACACCTCTGCCAAGCTCATTTGCACAGCTGATGGCAAAGTATTAGTGCATGCTTTATCATACCATGAGGTGCTGAACTTAGAATGGGAATTAACATTACTCTCTGACACTCTGTGCTGACCTTTGCACAAATAAGAAATAAACATGTCAACCATGTCTGAATCTGATGGAATACAGAACAGATATATGTTATGGTCATGTTTCATGTGTCATGATTTACACATTATAGTCCTTCACTCATTATATATGATATGGGTTAATTATGAAACACATGAGGGAGCAAACATATTACTGGTGGTGGAGACATGGCTTATGAAAACAGTATTGAATAAAAGAGGTTTATTTGATGACACAGAAGGGGTGGTAAAAGGGGAACATTTGGAGACAGAGATACACATACAGACATACTAAGAAATTAGGCTATGATGGTTCATTTCTGCAAATATTTGTGTTGTGTTACTGATTATTTTATCATCACAATTACTCAGTCATGTTCTGTACACAACAGTGTTCCCAAAAGGAAGCAAGCAGATTACTACATTAGCAGAATAACTGTGTGTTAATCAAATGTGTAGCCCTTGTGGTTTTCTGCTATCTGTTCTGCAGTTGTAGAATAGTGAAAAGGGAAAAAGTTATGAAAGAATGACTTATTGTCTTGGCTGGCTAATCAATACTATATCATAGATTGTGCTAGGGCACTATACATTCACAACAGAGACACATTTGAGGTCTTAAATTCATCCTGCCATTAGCTAAGGAGGTCCTGCTTGTACCTCTTCATGTCACTGTAGTGGTGATAACATTGCTCCCAGTGTGTGGGATGCCAGTTGTATTGGAGACAGCCTTCACTAAGCTATTCCATGCCTTAGCCTTAAACTGAGAGCCAGTATAATCCCCCATGCAGCAGCCTCCATCTGTAAGATGTGACAAGGAGTGCCTCAAAAATCCTGGGCTTAACACCCCACCTTTCTGCTATAAATGGAACACCATCCCTACCTTCACCAGCCATGTCTACACTAGTCAAAGTAGAAATATGTGTCCATACCTCTCAACCTGGAAACATAAAATATCTGGACAAAGGCCCATGAAAAGTAGGTACAACTGGCCAAAAATCTGTATGCTGATTAACATAAAATGTGCATACATAATTATGTAACCCCAACCCATTCCAATGTAATTGTGGGATACTGACATTCAAATGCAAATTGAAGGATAGACAAAATATTAAACACAAAATATAACCAGTACAATAGTGTTTTATTTACATTAACATTTGTACTTGTATAAAACTAAAATGTAATTTTCTTTTATAAAAATAAAATTAACTGCTACACTCATATAAAATTAAATGGAATTTGTGTAAAAAATCAAATGAATTCTTCTAACAACTACTAAACTGGTATAAAATTTAAATAAATACAAATTAAATAATATCTAACTACTAAACTGGTATAAAATAAAACTAAAATACATACAACTAATTGTTTTATAAAAAAATAGCATCAACGGTGCACCTCTTAAAAACATCCAAGGGATCATGAGAAAATACATAGATGACTAGAAAAATATTCTTCGATTTTTACTGTTGTTCCTGTTTGTGTTCGCTTACATTTTATCCTTTGTACTAATGCTTAGCTTATACGTATCTACATAAATTTGAATTTAAAAATGTTAATGATGCTAAAAAAAGGAAAGACTATCCCGGGATTCATGAAGCTTGCGCCAGGTGCAGGCGTAGCGTTGGCGTTCTAACACCAAATATGGCCGTTGAGCGATTCAGGTACGAGCTGTTTCCACATGCACTACCTGCATACGCTACGCCCACACAACTCCTGAGCCATGTATGCTAATTACCCCATGTGCAGCAGTGTAGCATGCAAATGAAGGTATGTAGCGATTCAGGAAGTGGTGCAGGTGTAGTGTAAGCATGCAGAAATGTAAACCGTAGAAAACAGTTTACATTTTTGCAAACATAAAATTGGAGCCATGACAGCCGACCAAACATGTGTATTATAATGTTAATATATGGCTGTGTCTGTGTATATGCATATATATATGTGTGTGTGTGTGTGTACACATCCCGTAGGTGTATATATATATATATATATATATATATATATATATATATATATATATATATATATGTAGTTATGACAGTTGTACAGATGTAGACTTGTCTTTGTTGTTTCACAGAGTACAGTACATTCAAGGGTACTGTACATATGTACACAAAGGGACTGTCTCATTTGTTTTCAGTACTGTGGAATACCTGTAGTAGGATATGCATTATAGACTCCATGCAACATGTGTACAACCCAGATGGCTTAGTGGTTCGTCCAGTGATCTCAGTGTGCATGGTCCAGGGTTTAAGACCTGCAAGCCTTGTTGATACTGTCAATTAGGACTGCAAAAGACACTTTTAAACAGGTGTAATTGTGTTTTCATGACAGTAAGCAGTGGGTACACACAGGTAACATATATGTACAACCCACGGTACATTTGGACTGCCCTTCTTTGGCAATCCTGCTGATGTCACCCACCTACTTATACACCTCTGGGAGTGTTGTAACTCAGTATATTGCATAGTGCATGCTATAACTGCGTATTGCTGTAGTGTGATAAACTAGTTAGGTAGGGGTTCCATTCCAAGAGAGACCAACTGTGTGTGTCTCTTTCTGCCTGAGACAGGAACAATGCTTTTTAGAGTATGCACACTCTTTATGATTCACATGACCATCTTTGGCAATCCTGCTGATGTCACCCACCTAGGAATACACCACTAGGGCGACTGCAACTCTGTAGCTCATGCTGTAACTGCATATTGCTGTAGTGTGATAAACTAGTTAGATAGGGGTTCTATTCCAAGAGAGACCAACTGTGTATGTCTCTGCCTGCCTGAGACAGGAACTATGCTTTTTAGAGTATGCACACTCTTTACAATTAACATGACCACCTTTGGCAATCTTGCTGATGTCACCTACCTAGACATACACCTCTGGGAGTGCTGTAATCCAGTAATCTCCATAGCTCGTGCTGTAACTGTGTAATGCTGTAGTGTGATACACTAGCTAGGTAGGGGTTCTATTCCAGGACATAGCAGGTGTGTGTGTTTGACTGTCAGAGCCTGTGTGGAGGTGGCTGTCAGTGTCTAAACAGTGGACATGTTGGGGAGTTGATTTTGTAGTTTTCCTATATTGTGTCCATCTTATATGTCACAATGTCCACCTCACGAGGAGTACAGATGTCAGTCAGCCAAGAGACTGTGTTGGCAAGCCATACCCCTACATCTGGCAAAAGGCCTGGTGAACACAGTATGCAACCCTACTATTACCCGGAATACTTCCTGAACCCATGTGTCATGCACAAACACACTTGCCTAGAATATCTCGCTATGTTGCTAGTACCCTGCACATTGATGACAGATAGTAGGCATGGTGTGATTGCAGTGGTCTGCAGAGGGCATGGCACCCTGTACAGCAGTACAATAGGCACATAATTTCGGACAATGTGCCTTCACTATGTTCCCCACTGGATGCCTGCAACATATGTGGTGCCTTCAAATGTGATCCACAGAGGCCATACAATGCCTTACACATGTGCCCTATATGGACCGATGCCACTGATACCAGGGAATACCTGTATCATGCTATCAATGCAGGTGCAGGGTCAACCTGCTAACTATAAGCAGGTTCTGCCACACCAGGCCAATATTGGCATATCAGAGGATAAAGGTCTATGTACACAACATGTGCCAGCCAAACCAGGTACACCTGTACATGTCACTGTACATTATTGTGGGGCATGCACATCCCAGGCAATGTCCATGTCAAAGACTATCAAACACAGACACGGCATGCATTGCAAAGCTATGGCCATACACAATGGTAACCAGGATGTCAGGACAGTTCATACAATACCCATCTGTGTGGGACATTGCAGACACTACACCCCTGTACCACACTGCACACCATTGTTGGGTGGCGTAATGCCAAGCGATTACCCCTCATGCAGCCTTGTACAGCCATCTTGCACAGCCAACCACTACACACCCATGAAGCAATGCACACATGCATGTCAGTACTGGAACCTTGTGTCTGCGTATGGGGTATGATGCTCCCAACCACAGTCACTCCCAGTATAACTCCCATTGGCATACCGACAGATGTCAAACATGTTCACATGCCCTAGCCCATAGAACCTCCGGATATCCCTTGTGGTGCATGTAGTACCTGTGCCTTACTGCAGTGTGGCAAACTAAGTGGTTTGGGAGTGTATTTGTGGGCCTGGCAAAGAGTGTCAATTTGAGTCCATTAGAGAGTGTGGTTGTGTTGACAATGACATCCGTTCATGTGGACAGCCATGTGTGCTACACCTAATGTCTGTCTACTATATCTCTGTTGCAGATGTCACACACCAACACACATATATGTTCTTAGAGCACACCAACATGTCAACTTTATAGCACATGGAGTAACTGCATGCACTTGTAATAGTAATGACTAGTCAGTCAGGAGTTTGAACACCTATACTGGTAGGTGTGTGACAGATGATGCTTAGGTTTTAGTCTTCAAGCCCTTCTCTGATGTACTTTGCCTCTCTGTCTCTCCCACACACTGTCTGGTGGATGTGGAGGTGTACACCTGCTCAGCGGTAGCTTGTGTATTGTAAGGGATGGTCATGTTCGGGTGATGGCCTCTGCACCTATTGCAGTCCTCCTATATCTGATTGCATGTGGAACAGCTGTGATGATGTTCCCATAGCCAAACACAGTATAATATCTAGGAACATCATGTTGGTGTTTGCCCATGACAGTCGCTGTGAGTGGTACCTGGATCTGGTGTTTGGTAAACGGCATCACATATTATATCTAGATGTTCCTCAAACAACATACACAGTGGGAAATAACCTAAAGACAGGAGGGTGATGTGCCAGACATGACTACAGCATGGAAGTGTAGCTATGCTTCATTGAGACAGCTACCTGTTTAACAAGGTGTGTGTGATAATGGCTATTCTGCATTTTTTAAAACTGACAAGACAGTGCTCTGTTTGTGAGGGACCCCCATCTGTAGGGCCATCTGTGGACTGGTCAGTGTGTGGAACCATTTGTTTCCTGTGTTACTCACTGAACACACATCTGTGAACAGCTGGAGCATAGTGTGAGGATTGCAGCCAGTACATGGTGATAGTGATGAGTTACTGCCATCGTATCCCTGACTGGACATATGTCACATGAAACAGTGGTATGACAGACACTGTCTGGGGTTCTCAGTGACATGCCAATAATGGGCCACTGTTCATAGCTGCAGTCACAAGTCTTCTACACGTTGTACAGATGTCATGCAGTATATATGCATATGTTGTGCTCTCTCTGCAAATGTATACCATCTATTGTGTTGGGTTGATGGTCATATCTATGCATGCTGTTGTAAGTAGTCCTGAATGCTGTTGACTATTACTAAGCCATATCTGTGTTTAAACTGCAACACCATAGGCTGTATGGGTTTGGACGTCCCGGCAGAACCTCCTATCCCACTTCATCTGGCCATGGCACCGGGCACCAGCACATCTGGGGCCCAGTCTTGGACCTCCACCTCTGTTGGCTCTGCACCGCCTTCTGGTGGTACTGCCACTGAGGATGGGGCTTGTCCCCCCCTGGGAGCAGGTCCAGACAGGGACATGTCCGCTGTCGTACAGTCCCAGACGTGGTGCGTAGGGGCTCAATAAGGGGTTTCTAGGCCACATACGCCAGCTCAAAGGCAGAGTGTCACATTTACAGGGTGAGGCTGCCCCTCCTAGGCAGCCCCCAGCACTGCCACCTTTGCAGCTGTTTTGGTGCGGTGGTGGCTGCCCATGGCTGGGGACCTCCGTCCCACTGTTTCCATCTGGTGGCTCATGGGCTTGTGGATGCCAAACACCCCTCCCCGTCTGAGGTGTATCCCCTCACATGTGTCATATACTGACCCTGTATGCTGTCTTGTCTGTCATCCTACCCTACCTATCCTCCATGAGCATACCTACTCTCCTTCCCCCACATCCCACTCTCACCCTATGGAAACAAAAGGCCAATCGGTTCCTAGAACAACATTTGCCCCATACATAGCTGGCCATTTCACACACGTGTCTACTGGACACATGTAACCCTTTTAATATGCATCACAACATACTCCCATTGTCCTCACCCCTGTCTCAGGCACACGATCCTAGTATGCACATGACTCCTAAATGTTCCAGGTACACGTGATGTGGACGACTCCATTGTACGCACAATACTACCAGTCCCTCTATGGTTACCCCATGTTCCTTTAACATGATGATGATGTCGCACACAGCACCTTGCAAGAGTACTGTTCTCACATAATGATCTGACAGGAACTGTTGTGTTAATGTAAATAACATGCACAGAGTGATGTATATGGCCAATGTACAAATGTTTGCATGTATGACTGACACATGTCTGTCTAAGGGAGTCTTGATATTACACAGGACGACACCACAACATAATACAGGCATTGCTGGTGTTTCCCTTTTCATTCCTTTGTAATGCTTTGTTGTCACATGGGATGTTCCTGATATATCTATATATATGTATGTATCTATATGCTGGACATAAATACTCACACATACATCTACATGATGGAATACATTTCCTATACTGTTGAATGAATGTGCTGGATGATATGTTTGTGATAAGGTCCAATGTCTGTATATCTGCCATGGCTTAGTGGCAAATCACAATAGCTGTGTGTGCAGGGTCCTGGTTTTGAGCCTTGCAGAAGCCATTTATTTTGTTGCTGGGCAGAGCAAGGCTGTTTGTGTGATTAAGGCACATTAAAGCAGTTGTGAGCGGGTGTGCATGGCTTTGCATGGTGCTAAGCAATGCTAACCTCTGGTTACAGTTTCTTACACTCAGTTAGCCTCTACATTGCTTTACCAGTGTAATACTAGCATACTGGCTGCCAAACAGGCTTATACCCACTTGCTCCCACACTTGCAAATGCACTGCATTTGGTGTTTGCTTCTGACACTCACACCCCTGTGTGGGAATGAGGACTACGATATTACCTTGTGATGGCT
>NC_056732.1:781530065-781542565 GCF_019279795.1 Protopterus annectens | reverse complement strand
AACCCACATACATAACTAACAGCTCCTGTGTACAAAAATGTGATGATGTACATTCAAATCACTGTAATACAGCTATGCTTATAAGACAGGTAAAGGTAGTTAACTTTGCCTCATCTCATACAACACATGCCTTAGCTATCTACAAATCATAAGTCTATACATGTTACCCAACATCATTACTCTTATGGACCAAAACATAACCACATATGAGCAATTGTGAGTCATTCAATGATTGAATAACAATACCCAATTTACAGTCATCTTCAAACTTAGTTAACCATAGGGCAGGAGTGCTGGCCTGAAGGACTGAGAAACAAATGTTCAAACTGGAGAGGTCCCAAAACTGAGCCTTGTGTTACACCACTGGCCAGTCTTTTTGTTTCAAACTATAACCACGTGGGATCTGTTAGGCTACCAGGTAGAAATCCATCACACGATATAAGGATTTATATTCATATTTACAAGTCTATCAATAATGCCTGTATGAGGAATAAAGTCAAGGGCCTTAACCAGGTCTAGATATGCTGTATTCACTGCATAACTACTATATACTGCTTTGGTTACTTTTTTCAAAGAAATTAATAAGGTTAAAGCAGCAGAACCTTCCTTTGACAAAGCCAAACTGATGAGGGTCCAAGGATAAGAGATTTTCAATGTCCACATTAATGAGATCATGAGATATAAGTGTGGAATATTTGAGTTATTCTGGGCATGTACTGGAGGGGGATCATGGCAGATAAGGGCGCTGTGTTCGAGTTATTCTGGAGTATGTGTTGGCCTGAACTGCATTCCTCTTGATAACAGCAGGGATGAATGTAAAAACAGGGTGTGACAAAGACTAAAGGGGAGTGTCTTTGAAGTAAGAAGAAGGAGATACAAGGCTAAGGAGAAATACAGATGGAAGGGGAGTGAGGGGGAAACAGGATATGAAATGAATGGAGAAAGTATGAAGCAGGGAAGCAAGAGAAAGTGACAGTAGTTCCATATGCACAAATATAAGGTGAAGTTAGGTTCAAGAATTATGATTTTTTTGCTGGAATAGCTTGGGGAGAAAGGAAAGCTGTGCACTTCTTTAACAGTCAGAAAACTCTAAAGGAATGAAAACGGAGGTACATATGGAATGGCAGTACAGGATAAACAAATGTAAAGGAACAAAATGAAGGAGGTATCATGAAAGACTAGATTAATATGTAGGATTATTATGAGGAAGAAAACAGAAGGTACTTGATATGTTAGAAATAAAATAAATGGAAACAGAGAGAGAGAGAGAGAGAGAGAGAGAGAAGGTGGGGATGCAGAGACGGAGATGATTAAATGGTTAAGGAAATCGAGGCCTGTATAGGATTAGCAGATAAAAATGTTCACATTTTGTGGTGTTTGTTTAGATTGCTTGGAATGTATTAGAAGGCAGATATTTATTTCTTGCGGCAAAGCTGTGTAAAGGCTAAACTGCATCCTCCGGAAAAAAAAATGTTTTGTGGAAAAAAATAGAATTCGTCAAGCAATGCCAGACTAACAGCTATAAGATGTTTTATTTTTTTAAAAAAAGTGTTAGCACAAGCCATCTTAGTTAAATAACTTCATCTGTGACCACTGTCTGTAATTCATGAAAATGTTTCTGATTTCTGGCCCAAATTCCTGATTTTCTTGGTTATTTTTAATTTTACTTTCTTATTTTAGAGTAAGGAGGACAAACCCTTGGCACAAGTAAACAGTTTATTTATAATTATGGGCTTTTATAATCAGACACACATAAGACCGAAAAAAATCAAATTACAAACTACTCTACACTGGACAATAAAATGCATTTATAAGCACTATAAAATGTATATGAATATGTGAGCACATTCAACATAACCAAGGGAGACTAGTTTATTTTTATTTTGCAAGTAAATAGCATTACAAGTCTCAGACAGTGTCTATATTACGTAACAGTGCTGCTTTAATAACCTGATTCTTATTACCATATATTAGCTATTATTTCACTTGGTGTTGGGCATGAAAACTCCTAATTCTCATTCAGGACAACAGCTATATGGATAAACACAAGAGGACAGACCCTTCATAGCTACAGATCATACCCCCAAATCCTGGTCACAGCCTGTTGTCATAACCGTACAAGAGGCTGTCCAAGGTATGTGTAAAATGTTTGGGATATAATTTCTCATCCTTTTTGTTCCTGCAGTTCTGGTCTACTGAAATTATTTAAAGGAAATGGATTGACAATTCAAAAGAATAAATATGCATTTGGTAGTAGCTATTGCTTGTTTGTATGTATATGATGAAATAATGAGCTACTACAGCAGTAAAATTATAATTATTAAAATAAATATTTCACCTACACAAGAAATAGTTAAATTTTCTATTTTTGTATAACACACTAAATTACATTAAGCACTTACCCAACTATTATGCAGCGAAAGTAAGAAAGAGTAGCTGCACTGCTGCAGGGGAGCAGCAAAGGACATCAAGCTTGCTTTCTCATTGATGGTAGAAACCATCTTTGCTACTGCATGCCATGCTTAAGTTCCCTCAGTACTCCCCTTCACCAAACAGTTGTCAAAGCAAAATATGTGTATTGTAAAAAGGTAAGCACACACAGACACAGTCCAAGTGCTCATCCAAGTTTCTGACAGGCTGGCAGTTTGCCTCATGAACCTGACGTCATCACACATGCCCCTGCACGTGATGATGTCAGTAACAAATTCAACTTAAAAAAAAAATTGAAAAAAAATGGTAATGAAAGGGCCAATTGAGAATTCATGCCATCCCATTAAAAAACAGTAAATACTGAGGAATTTGGTACAGTCGAGAGGAATGTATGTGTCTGAATTTGTGCCCAATTTATATCTCACATGTAACAGCTTGTGCACAAAGACACACAACCTTGCCAGCTGCATTTGCACAATTGAAAGCACAGCAATGGCTTGGCAGACACATTGACAGTGATAAGTTCAAAAAAGCATGGAAGTTGTGAAATATGGTAGTGAGCCTTGGCCATGTGTGATGCTCCACCTATTTAGACATGTTCCAGTGTTAAACACTGACATACTTTATGGTGTTTGTTATAATCATTGTTGGCTGGAGGAAAACTGGTATAACTTGTGATACATTGGGCTGTTGGGACTTACACACTAGTAAGATTGAATAGTATCACCTGGTAATTGAACCTATGAGAAAGAGAAGGATAAAATGTTAAACTGTCCTTATTAACTGTCAGTGACACAGGAGAACTTATTTTTTAACATGGTAATTAGAGGTATACTAATTTAAGATTGCATGAAGATATTCTTAAGAGACGCATGTGTGTGACTTTAAATACTCATGGGACTGCATTTCTATAGAAAATGCAGTATTTGATGTTGTTAATATATCCCAGATGCATAAAGTTGCAGGATCTGAGTACTACATGTTGGATTATATTTCATACATACTTGACAAGACATATTGTCTTAAACACATACTTATGGTATGTGATGAATCATAATAATTCTAACAAAACTATATTGCCCACCATACCTATGCAAGTTAATTTTAAACTAACTATCATCCTTGTCATGTTTAACAGGCTTTTTATACATTATATTGGTCTTATATAACAAGCTTTAATTATATTTGTTGCAATAATAATATATTTGTTGCAAAAAACATAAGTTACACTACTCATTTGTATTTGGTGTTACCTCACTGATCAAAATGTCATGACAAATGGCATTCTGCCCGTCTCTATAAAAGTATCTGTGAAATGGATTTGAACCCTACATTACTTGTTCTCTTTCTCTAAGTTCACCAAGCTTACACCTTTTGTCACAGAGATAGCTAACAGGTGCATTTTCTTCACTCAGTAATATACAGATTTCTGATGGCACATTCCAGCAGCAGTTTGCACTACAGAAGGCAAATTAAATTTTTAATGTTTTCCTTCAGCAAAGAGCTTTGTTTGTGCGATGCTGTGTGGAGCTCAAAAGGGAAAAAGCATTACAATAAAAATACCTTGTATTGCAGAGTAACTCATTTAATGGATATATGTAGCAAGGATCCCTGCTGTTATAGCATTAGCATGACACATTCATCCTTTCCACATCTGCTTGCCATATCACAGGTAGTATTTAGATTACATGTCATTAGTATTTCAGGTAATGGAAATTGTTCTGAAAGGTGACACACAGAGAATGACAGTAGGACATTCTTGACTCAGTACATACAATTACTGTCAACAAAAGTTTACAATATAATGTGTTACTGTCATGATGATTACTTATGAGATATGGATAAGTTCTCCAGTATATATGACACATATGTCCACATTAACAAAAATACTAAACAATTGGAAAACTAAAAAAAATAAGGCAAAACTATGGCTAGAAAAGAACCCGCAAACACTTTTGTTATTGCTTTTGTGTTATCACACAACATCCATAACTCATATTCTTATTAAAAATGAAAAGAGGTGAGATTACAACAACACTTTTGTAACATCAGTTCACATGGAGCACATGTGATATTTTTTAGTATATCACATACTTTAGCCTGTTCATTTCATATACAGTGAGTGTTAATATTTATTCTGAATCCAGTCATAAAATATCAGTAAACTGGATTTGAACCTTTATTATGTGGACTGTTTCTCTAATCTCACTTTACTTACCCCTTCTACCACAGAGATAATTATGGTATTAGCTTTACCAGAAAGGCTCATCCAGACTCTGCTACACTTTGCTGTGAAGGAAAGGTTAGTTTGCTGTTATTTTTTGTATTACTGTATTGCCTTTCTATATTTTGAATACTGTAGTTTGTTTTCTTTACTTTGTGTTTTGCTTGCATTCTGTTTTAACAGCATATTAAAACTTCAAAAGAGACCACAGCTCTCTCTGTTCTGAGTCAGGCAGAATTTTTCCCGCCCTCCCACCCATTTAAGTTGTCTTGTTAAATACCACTGTCTTTCTAGTTGCCCGCCTCTTATGTTAATCTGACCATATATCTCATTTCTCTCTACTTTCACTGGCTTATGTGAGTAATCACAAAATCATCATTTTTGAAATCCCATCCCTTCAATTATTTAAATTTATTGGCCATCCTATAGTATTTCATAGTACCAAAATACAAAAGTGACCACCCCTTTCAATCCATCTTGCTGTTTTAAAAATAGTAACTCTCCACTAAACCTTAACTTTTTAAACAGGTAAAACTCAAGTTACCTACTTTCACATCTAACTTCTCTAGTGCACACTGCAGAGTGCATTCTTTTCAATCTTACCTTTAAGCATCCCTGTGACTAGCACTTTCTCTAATACCTGCTGGAAAGCACTAGGAAGCCTTAAACTCATACAAACACTGAACTCTCCTTGTTAACAAGGAGAAATTAATAGTAGGCACTAAACAGCCTATAATTGCAAAGTACCTTGCTAAGGAAACAGCTCCTATACTTTACAAAGAAAAAAAAAAAAAGCAGCCCCAAACCAAGCATGTCCAAGGGTCAGCTTCCGGTGATTTCTCCTGTCCACCTGGTGAATCTGGGCATACTGGGGCAATGCAGCAATTGCCTCATGTACACAGACAACCCTCTCCTCCTACCACCCAACACTACAACCTGTGAGAGATGCACTTACATAGCCAAAATGGAAGCAAAGCTCTCTCCACCCAAGATTGTGCTAAACAGTCAAGAGGAGAAGGTTAACACCCACACTACATCTCAAGCAACACATAGCCCTTCTAAACCCACACCACCAACACCCACATATAGCAACACTAAATCCACATATGCAGAGGCCCTTAACTGTAACCTGCCCAAGCAACAAAGACCTCTGAAGCTGAAACGCAAACAAACACCAATCACAACCAATGTGTCACATAGTTCACAACACCAGTGTGCCACCCAGCAACAGCCCCTAAGGCAAGACAATGTACCTAACACTTTAGTCATAGGTGACTCTATAGTCCAGCACACTGATGTCCCTCTCACCAGGTTGAATAAGGAGAAAATTACAGTTAGCTGCCTGTCGGGTGCCAGGATCCGCCACATAACGCATGCACTCAAGTCACTCCACAACAAGTACAAATATGACTCTGTCATTGTCCATGTTGGAGTGAATGACTTGAGACGCACCTCCCTGGACTACATGAAAAGAGACATGGAAGAGCTCTCGGATCATGTGGCCCAGGCAGGTATGACCCTAGCCCTGAGTAGCATCCTGCCTTTGCCCGGAATGATACCACAATATAAGGATAAAATGATTGACTTCAACAATTGGCTAAGCTTATGGTGTCATTCAAAGGGGATCCAGTATCTGTCTGCCTGGGATGACATGATTGACAGACCACGATGCTTTGCCAGAGATGGTCTGCACCTGTCGCCCTGGGATTCAGGTTACTGGCTAAGGCTCTTGCCACCCCTATAGTGCCTTTTTTAGGCAAACTTCAAAGGACAAAACCACCACCGTAACAGGTACAGGCATGCAAAATCTGAAGGTAATGCTACTCAATGCTAGAAGTCTAAACCTCAAAATGCACTCTCTCGAGGCACTCCTAAAAATGGAGAACATCGATATCTGTGCAGTAACTGAGACCTGGTTCAAGGCTCCAGAGAGCACCCCTGCAATACCAGGCTACAACTCTTACCACACCTTTCAGCCACCAAACCAGGACCGAAACACTAAAGGTGGAGGAGTGTCAATATTCACCAAGGATATTCACACCACCAGGCTAGTTGGCCAACACAATGTGTCTGAAATTCTCCAAGTGCAACTAACACTAGGTAAGACTGCAATCCAAATTGTAGCTTGCTACAGATCCCCCACCATACCCCAAGATTCTCACTACACCTTTCTAAACATACTGGAAAATATTAAGATAGAACCAAACACCCTAATACTGGGTTATTTTAACTACCCTGCCATTAACTGGGAAAATTACTCATGTCCCATCACCTTTGCGCAACGGTTCTTGGAATTCATAAATTCCAATGCCCTGGATCAACTAATCCATAGTCCCACCAGGGGCTCCAATATCCTAGACCTGGTCATTACCAACATGGGAAATCAATGCTCCATACCTATGGTCACCCCCTCGTTAGTCAGGTCTGACCATAAGCTAATCACCCTTAACATCCACATCCCACCCCCACCCCCAGTAAAGAAACCACCATAAAAAACTTCTCCAAAGCCAATTTCATGCTACTCAAGTCAGAAGTGACAAACTTCATAACACCCATGCAGACGGGAACTGAAAGTTCAACTGCTGAATCCTACACTAAGGCACTGTACGAGCACATCCACTCATGCATGAATCGTGCCATCCCAAATAGAACCAAAATGCTCTCATCCAAAAAAGGAAGCCAATCTGGTGGTCCCCTGCCATAAACAAACTTTACAACAAAAGGAAGAAACTTTTGCAGAAAAGAGGAAAATCCCAGGATGCAAAAAACTCCCTTACTAGCCTCAGTAAGAAACTGAGATGCCTCATAAAATCCTCCAAAGCTAGTTACGAAAATAAAATTGCCAAAGATTCCAAAGACAACCACAAAGCATTCTATAACTATGTCAAGAATCTAAATGGCAATGCTCAGATCTGCTCTGAGCTAAAACATATGGCATTAAGTATACTGATCCAAAGGATATTGCCAATATCCTGGCAGATCGATTCAGTGCCAACTTCACCCCCTCTCACCCCCTAAATGGCCCATCTCAATACCAGAAGATTGCCAAATTCCAGTAATAACGGCCACACAGGTACAAAACGCACTCTCTAAAGCCAAGAATACAGCATCCATGGGACCAGATGACATCCCGGGCTGTGTACTACATGAACTACAATATGAACTGGCACCTCACCTAAGTGTCATGTTTAATCATAGCCTCACCTCAGGTTTCGTGCCCACTGAGTGGCGCAGAGCTACAGTTATCCCAATCCACAAGGGGATCCACCTTGGATCCTGGAAACTACCGTCCCATCAGTCTGACAAGCCTTATCTGCAAGGCCATGGAGCGTATTATCATGGAACTTATAAACAAAGACATTGGCAACCTTCAAACACTGGACCCCACCCAGTTTGGGTTTGTGAAGGGCCGATCTTGTCTCCTGAACCTGATTGACTTCTTTGAATCAGTCTCCAGAGCCATGGACAAGGGTAAGGTGGTCCACACAGCCTATCTAGACCTTGCCAAGGCCTTTGACACCATCCCCCACTCTGGAATCATAGATAAACTTACTAAGTTGGGCATTAATCTCTATGTCACCCAATGGGTTGCTAAATGGCTTACTGATAGAACCCACACTGTAAAAGTAGCTGACTCCAAATCCAGCTCCAGACAAGTGACAAGTGGAGTACCTCAGGGTTCAGTCCTGGGGCCGCTCTTGTTTGGCATCTACTTCTCTGAAGTACAGGTCAACACTAAGGGACTCTGGCTAACAAAGTTTGCAGATGACTGCAAACTGGGAGCCATTATTGAATCCCCAAATTATGTGGATACTCTACAAAAGGGCCTTACAGAAACAGATGCTTGGTGCCAGAGCCATGGGCTCAAGCTCAATGCCAAGAAATGTATTGTTATCCCCTTTGGGAAAAAACATGTATCCATGAATTACCATATAGGTGGCAGTACACTAAACACAGAAAGCGTGATAAGAGACTTAGGGACACAGGTGGACAGTGGTCTCACCTTCGATAACCACATCGCCACAACAGTCAGGAAATCCTTCTATGTGGCACACCTCATCACGAAGGGCTTTTCATCCAGAAAAAAGGAGGTCATTGTCCCACTGTACTCATCCCTCATTAGACCCATTATAGAATACAACGCCCCATTTGGTATGTACCTCTCAAGACATCTGCAACAACTGGAAAGGCCTCAGAAATACCTCACTAAAAGAATCACAGGCCTAAAGCAGATGCCCTACGCTGACCGCCTTAAAAAACTCCAGCTATACTCTGTCGCATATCGTCTACTCAGAGGCGATCTCTGCTTAACATACAAGGCCATGTCAAACCCAGAGCTGTTGGACATGCTACACTTAAAGAAATCCCAATCCCTCAGAGCTACACGCTCCAGGGATCTAAACCTTGTCATTACAATAAACAAAACATGCTGGAGGGATAGGTTCCTGACCCAGAGACTCCCCAGACTCTGGAATAGATTGCCCATACATGTCAAGCAGAGTGCCTCTTTGGACCTCTTCAAGAAGAACCTTGACGATTGGATGGGAGAAAGGAAATTCACCCCAGGGATCACGTCAGTCGCCCTGCTAGACAGGGGTCCAGGAAAGTAAATAGCGTGGGAAGAAATAGCCAGGGAATTGTTATGGCTAGGCTTGTATAGGCCCTAGGGCTGATAGCTTAGTACCAACCTATGAACCTATGAACCTACGGCATGTGGAATTTCTTCAATTAGTACTGTCCAGAGTGCTGACAAAAGCACACAAGCAACAGTCTTAACTGGGCTACTCATGGCATTTCAAATTAAATTTGTCCTTTTTTACCTTAGGGAGTAAACTCTTGTTCACTACTAGGGAACACTGCCAGTTAGGAGAGCACAATGCAAAATGGCACACAAACGATGGAGAGAGAGAGAGAGAGAGAGAGAGAGAGAGAGAGAGAGAGAAAATAATTAAAAAAGGAAACATGAAACAAGTAGCTAAAATAACACCACAATAAAATTAGTTAACAAAAAACTAGGATCCCTTTACAGAATTAAACCCATTCTTACACCAGTAGCTAGGACCGCTATAGCCAGAACTCACCTAATCTCCACTCTCCTCTATGCCTCTCCTATATACACCAATCTCTCTAAAAACAACCTCAATAAACTAGCAACATCCTATAATAATATTATGAGATTTGCTACAGGCTCTCCTTTTAGAACCCATCACTGTTTAAATCTAAGACATCTAAACTGGCTAGAATTTCTTAACCAGCTCCAATTTCACCGGCTCACAATAGTCCACAAGACCCTGTATCAACCTAGCAACACTCCAATACTCTCTAGCCTAATTACACCTTATAATAATCTCAAAATTCTACGCTCCTCAAACTGCTGATCAATACTACTAAACCCAACAACTCAGCAGGTGACTCCTTGTTCTCTAACTCTGTTGGAAAAATATGGAATAAACTACCCTCTGAAATCACATCTTAGACTTCTCTCTCACTTTTTAAAAGGAATCTAAAACTATATCTCAATAAACACTGGCTATACTCCTGTACTAACCCTGACTAATTATTTTCTTAGTCACTAAATCTCACCCTACATCCTTTATTATCTTCCCTTTATGTATCAATAAACAACATTATTGCATACAACATATATGTATATATGTATATTGCACCTTCTCACAAAATCTCTATGAGTATTCTAATTTGTACTACTTGTGTGAACAAAAAAAAAAAAAAAAAAAAAAAATGCTTTTATGTAACAATTGCTGTTTTTATAATATCTGTCATAACTTCTATATTAACTTTCTATTAACTTTGTATGATTTCTTGGAGCTTTTCTCCCCGGGCCTCTACTGAAAATGGACATGTATCCAGCTAGACTAGCCCGGTCAACAAATGTAAAATAAAAAAAATAAAATAAATAAAATAAAAATGTACATTTATGATGTTTTCTCAACTTTATTGTCTTGCAACATGAACATATGTTCCTTAAACATCACTGTAATCACACAAACAGTACCCTTTCTGGATGTGAACCATTACACCATGGCATTAACCACATATTCCTGAAATTACTATCACTATTTTTTGCAGACACAAACATACATGGAAGAAGAAAAAGCAGATTACATATACTCACCATGTGTCAATTCATATTAAAGGTGCAACAGAATCAAATTCTGAAAGGTGTCCTTTGTTATTAGATGTGTGGATGAATGGGATACTGGCAACAGTTAAGTTAATACTTCCTCATACAATAGTAATGTCTTCCAGCTTTTCATGGTTAGGGGTTGTCACAGCGGAATGCCGGTTTGCTTATGATTGGCAGTAGATTTTTACAGTGCCAAGGTGCCAGCCCAACACCCATCCTTCAACGAAGGCACACTCATTCATGCACACGCCTACCTGCATGTGTTTAAATGTCACTCAACCACAGGGAGGACATGCAGACTCCACACAGAAGGCACTCTAGTCGTGAAATGGAACCGGAGAACCTCTTGCTATGAGGCGACAATGCTAGCAGCTGCACCACCATGGCCTAATACTTCTTCATACAATATAAAACAAATATTTGCAACACTGCAGCTCTTTTCTTCTCTTCATTTTGTGAGCATCATTCCCTTATTTATGTTTTTCTAACAGCACTGCAATGTCATTTGCATTGCTTTTGATATCTGTTTCAATGAGTAATTTACTTCCTTAGAATTGCAGACAAATTTTTGCTCAGAGGCACAATGTGTATTCATAAACAAGTTCTACAGATGTTATTAATGTTGCTATTCTAGGTTGGTCAATGTACTCACAGACTTTCTTGTTAATCTGTTCTCCCTTGGTACGTATACATCAAAGAGGTCTGCCTGTGAGACTGATACATGTAACTCCTTATGAATGATACGTGTAACTCTGTATGAGCGATACATGTAACTCCATATGAATTGCAGAAGGTGTCAGTTCTGGGCACATTGTGTGTGCTGTAAAGAGCACTTCTGGCTAACATCAAAGACTGAAACAATACTAGTTTCATGAACTTTAATCATACTTTCACTTATGAATGAGACCCATTGCTGTCATGGTATTAGACACCCAAAAGACTTGGAGAAACTAAACCAAGTGAAACACTGATAGTTCCTGCAAACAGACTAGTTATTGCAGAAGAGTTTGTATGACTTATTAACAAGGTCAGGGGTTTTTGCATTATTAGTCCACAAAATGTGTTATGTCTGTGATATATCTGCCATCCACACAAGTAGGTATCTCATGAAAATTTTATCCAGATTTACTTGAAAAATGTAAATTATTTTTGTTAATGCTGCAATATACTACATAATTATACAATGGCTGTCCTCCTTACATACCTTTAGCATTGCTTTTCATTTCCTTTCTTTCTTTTTTGTTTGGAAGAGAGGAATTCTGTATTAACTTGCATATACTCATATGGAGTCTTACATTTTCAATTATTTTGTGCATGATGGATGTATATATTTGCAACATGTTAGTTTTGTTAACGATCAATCGTGGCTTACTTTTATGTTTTTCCTTTTATGTTTCATCTCATATCTGGCTGTGGCACCCAAGACATCTGCACCCTGTAAACCATAATACAGTGACAGTGAGAATGAAGTGATCATCTAGGTACTACATCAACATGGCTCATTCCTCTTAGAGAGAGGCAGAGGTGACAAGTCTTCCCTGACCATTTCTGGGAGCAAGTGGTCAGTGATATCAATGTGGTAGGAGTGCATGGCTGTACCTATCCAAAAATAAGGTATAGGGCCAACAGGATCATGAAGGTGTGACACAAGGTGGCTGCAGTTCCCTAGGAATGTATCGTTATGGTGGTGGTCATGCTACC